>NC_139917.1:8894296-9286796 GCF_963514095.1 Eutrigla gurnardus
ACTTCTAAACAATACTCTAAAAAACATTTAGAAATATTTAGAAGTAAAAAAATAAAGTTCTTTGCTAAAAAAAAGAGTGAAGAATAAAAAACCTTTACACACCGGGCGCATGTCAAATAAGTGACATAAAAATGCAAAATACTAGGGATTTTATTGTGAAAGGTAAGAACCGAAGGAGTGGATTTGGTCCACACTGCCTTTGTTAATGTTGAAGGGAGTAATAAAGTTTGATGTCTTAGTTCAGACTCTGTGTTGTTGTTTCATAATCCCTATAAATACAGGCGCAACTCAACTCACTCTGTGATTAGTTGATGCCCTGCTTAGAAAAATAACCTTTTGAAGATAGAAGATGAACATAAAGAAAGGGCACTGCAGAGTATGCTTGCCATACATCATTGGCTGCATCATTTGTCCATTATCATTATCACTGTCCAACATTTCGTTGGATAAATTGAGGCCCCGATGCTCACGATCAGCAATAGTCAAGATAAGAGTGATCATTGTTAAAACATCTTACCACTACAGGCCCATCAAGAATACACATTATATATTGAGGTCAAAAACTACTGACCTTAGTTGAAGCGCTTTATATATATGTGTTAAAACTGTCCTACAAGTTGCACACTGAGGGGATGATGTCAGCTAATAACACAATCACCAAGTGAAACTACTGCGGAGGTGGGAGAAGGATAATACAACAAGGTGGCATTTGATTCTGTATCATTAATTAATGAAAGCTCATTACAATCCTCTGGGAATGGGTTGTTATCTGATATGTCCACATGACACATTCAAACACGTCCCCTCGCACAGCTTCAGTGAAACTATTCAGTGGAATTAAGTCAAGAAAGTTGTTGTCTGTTTTTAACAAAGTTGTTAAAGTAATGTTAACTTTATGAAAACAAAAGGCGTCACTTTACACTCTTTTAACCTGTCAAGAGATCAAGAACTAAAACCTTTGTCTTCTGCCTGTTAATGAGACGTAGAACTGAAGGAGGGATCAAGGTAAAGATGAGAAAGAAGCTGAGTGGGCGGTTCTGGTAAAGCAAAAGCACTAGAGCAATGAAATAATGATGAGCAGAGTCGAGCTTGAGTTACGTCCGGTCTGAATGTTATTGGCTGGATATAACTGGAACAAAGAGGCAGAAGGAAGGAGGCAAGCTGCTGAAAAGCTTGACAGCAGATTTAGCCAACGGACAGTTAGCGGTCACAGTAAGTGAAATATGTTTGGACTTGAGCTGTTAGTTGGGCGTATATTAGAGTCTACAGGGTAAGTATATGTTGGTTTGTGTTATTTGTTGTTTTTTTTTCAAATGTATGGGATAAAAGACGCCACAATGCTTTCTGTCAGGCTCATAATGTAATGTGAGTGATTTTTTTAATTGCTGCGTAATATAAAACATGATCAAATGTAATAGCATCAAAACCAGGTGATAAAAAAACGTTCAATAAATTAAATAGCAACAGGTAAAATACCTCATGAACAACTTCGCAATTCTGACTCTGAAATTTGATGTGATTTCTGTTATTTGAAAGGTCTCAGAATTATCCAAAAACTTAAAAAGATGTGTTTCTGTGCTCCACCAACCAGGACGATGATACTGGCGCCCTATCTGATGGGAACACAAGTGCCAGTAGCGATGACGTCAGCGGTGTTTGGACTTACGAGTGGAGTCTGGTCCAGAGTCTGAGTCCTGAGTTGGAACTTAACACCTGTGACACTGACATACAATCCAGGTGACTGTATCCTCTATCCTGATTTGAGAAACTACTTCTTTCTTCTTCTTTGTCGGTTCGCTCTCGCCGCTCTCATATATTTAGGTTGGCAGAGTCATATGCCATAAGTGAAAAGACAGTATAATTTTGAGTCAATTAACACATTTTACAGCTGACAATTCCATGTTTGCACCAGCTTCATGGTCTATACATCTGTGATGAACTTGCCCTGCACTCCTCCAGCTCTTCAAATCAGTGGGACTGTCCCGCGAGGAGCAGATCCCTCAGCTCAGAGAGGCAACGCGTGGCCCAAAGAGATATGACCCGGTTTGACCCGTCCAAAGCTGAATGCTCCAGGATGGATGAGAGGAAGGGCAGAGACGGGTCCCACTGGACATCAGGTAGAGTCACAGATATACGCTCTACCATACAAAGTGACATTTAAAAATTCCTCCCAGCTGCAGTACATATTAAGGCAATGACCTCAGCTTGCATTATTTGCAGGAGACAAGGAACAAGAGAGTGGCTACTTCTCTCCAGACAGAAGAGGTGATGGTGAGCGGCAGATGGAGGAAGTCAACAAACGGTCTTATCGTTACTACGAGAGGGGGCATGCTCTTCCCAGCAACTACGTTCCTGAGCCCAAAGCCTGCGTCCCCTACAGGACTATCAACCTGGGCACGCCCTCCCAGAGGAGGAACCAAGAGACGTACATTCAGGAAATTTGGAGAAGCGAATCCCCAGAGAGGTACACGTACCACTCTAACTTTAGACGGGAAGGTGATTCACTGAATAATTCGCCAACACGTCACAGCTCTGTGAGCCCAGATCGCTACAAGTTGATCGGATCTGCTGTGGGAAACCAGCGAAATGGCTCCCTCTCCAGGAGTCAGGCTCGGCCTCACGCCTCGTCTCATGGCTCCCTCTCCAGGAGTCAGGCTCGGCCTCACGCCTCGTCTCATGGCTCCTCTCCTCTTCCATCACATGGTCTTTCTCGGCGTACATCCGGCAGGTCCAGCCCATCCCGCAGGAGGGGGTCTATGACCTCTCGGACTGCCTCGCCCTCTCGAGTGCCCTCTTCTCACAGACACACAGACTCTTTCCATTTACAGAACGGTGAATTTGACGGTCAAAGGAGATGCAGCAGAGACCTGAGAAGTCAATCCCAAGCTTCAAACAAACACAGTTTGGACTCTGAGAAGCTGTACAGGAATCTGGAGTCCATCTCTCGCCGAGGCTCCTCAGCCATCCAGCAAAACTCATATGATGGATCTCAAGCGTCCCCTCGAACCCGAACAGCCGTCAACAGCTTGGCCGACACTCGCAACAGCCGTGAAGTGTCTCCGTCCAGGAACGGCTACAGTACACACAACCACACCCCACAAAGAGAGCCCCACTCCAGAGACAGCAGACTGAGTCCTTCTCCAGGCTCCTGGCTGGGCTCATCACACTCTTTAATCAGCCTGCCACCCTCTCGTGGTTCCTCATCAAGACGAGGTGCGGACTCTGGGAGACTTGCCATCACAGAAACCGACAAAGGCCATGAGGGGAATAATGAGGTCAGCGGTGACAGAAGCAGAAGTAACATTAGGCGAGGCATGGAGGCCTTACTGATCTCTGAACCCAAGAAGGCTGCAGTAGAAGGGGAGGAGGTATGTATATCAGGTATTAGATGGCGGTGTGGCTCTATGGTTGGTAATGTTGGTCTGCCTGTCACTTATGTTGGCCTACAGACTGAAATAGCTAAACAATCCATCCATCTAATAGATTGTCTCTCCAGTCATTCGTGGTCCCCAGAGGGTGATGCCTACAATGAAATGCTGACACAACTATTGTAAATACAGTCTATGAAGAGTCATCCAGGTCATATTCATCTTTGAAAGGTTAATCGTACGTAACTGGACTTGCTTTAGGTCTTCGAAGACGTTTTTCCTCTCACCCAAGAGGCTCGGGATATATCGTAACTTTACTGACCTTTCATCTGTTCATGTATTCAATACTGCAAAATTAATGAAATTCCCATCAGCCTCAGTGGGACTGACTTGGGTGCAAATTCACAAATGTTAGCATGCTAACACGCTAAAATAACTTGGTGGACATAGTACACTTTATACCTGCTAAACATCAGCGTGCTAGCTAGCATTGTCACTATGAACATGTTAGCATGCTAACGTTAGTGATTAGCTCAGAGCACCAGCACTGCTGTAGGCTAGTTCTGTCATGTTTTTTGTCCCAGGCAACTTCTCATCCTGCATATGAAGTAAAATCTTTATCAATCTTTATGACTCTGAGGTGGGGATGACCATGGACGACTACATTATCCTGGCTAATATTCCAACTCTCCAGCTGGAGTCGGAGGAAGAGTTTCCAGGGATGAAGAGGAGGAACCAGAGTCCAAGCCCATGCAGGGACCATAGGATTAGGACATACAGGTTGGTGGTACCATATAATACCGTATGGTATCATTATATAGCATCAATTCAGGGATAGCCATAATAAGTCCCATGACCAAGCATCTATTCTGCATTCCTAGAGTAAGTTTCTTTAGGCAATTCCTTTGGCAGCTGGAAAAATTGTAAAAAAGTAGTGCAGCAAGTAAAAGACTTTGAAGATAGCTTATGATCTGACCGTAAGTAATTGCCTTATTTATGGCCGAAGAAAAAAGGAGTGCCCCAGGAGCCCTTTGCAGTGGAATGTGACATGTCAGTGAGGAAAAAAAGGATGTAAATTGGGCCTTTAGTGTGTTTTCGCATCAAATAATTCTCTGACATGGTTTTGAAGGTTCCAAGATGAAATCGACATCTACAGCTCCAGACTTGAGGCGGATGACAGGGGGAGAGGCAGAGAGAGGGGCAGAGACAGGCGAGAGAAATGTCGGGACTCTGAGAACGGACGATCATCTCAAAGACTGTCAGCCGCATCTCTTCATTCACAGGTACGATGCAATAACTGCACATACTGTGTGCACAATGCAATCTATGTTGAAACTAGAAAGGTGCAATCAGTAGAGTGCAGATGTTCGCCAGGTGTGTCTGTAACCATCACTGCTGTAGTTTGTGGTTGAATTAATACAACCCACACGTGGCTTACCCCCCCATCCAGACACCAATGGCCTGTAAGGTTTCAGAAAACACACTGTATTCAAACTCAAAAACAAGCAGCGATGAATGCAGCCAATCATTTCAAAGTCATCGTGTCACATCCAGGCCACACTGCCTGTGTGACGGCTACTGTCGAATCTCTCACATGAGTAGTTTCCACACAGACAGTTTTGCTGCGGCTACATGCTACTGCTACATGCTGTTGCTGCTGCATGCTGCTACATGTTGCATGCTACAGCTGTTGTTATTGCTGCTGCTGCTGCCAGCCCATCTTTCTGCACCGAGTTTGCCTTCACTTATAATTTCATAATAAGTAATTTTTTTTTCAAGAAAGAAGACAGTTAAAAAGTGTGTGCTCATCAAAATGAAAAGCCGGTACGTCACTGCAAATATTTCGAAACAAAAGCCTTGTGTTTAATGAATGGATTCTGTCTGCTGAAAGATGCGAGAGGATTTTAATTTTAAAACAAAACAGTGTTGAATTAAGAAGTAATATTAACTCTTTTTTTCATGTCAGTAACAGTTCTACAGATAACAACTTGCAACTTTAGTAATGCTGCTGGTATGATACGCTGTAAAAAGATTATTTTCACTGTCTATTTGTGCTGCGAACCGTGCTCTAGATCTCGAGAAGAGACGCAGCCTCATGTGAAAATGCTGCTCACATTGCCGGTGTGACGCGGTCTTAAGACACATACACATAAAATCCTGCCAAAATCAAAATTAAACTCACCACTCTTTCTGCCTTCGTAGCAGCTGCCGAGCTGCATACAGGCAGCAGTTAGTGTAGTAACACATGTAGAAATGAGCCTTATAACGGTGATGTACACAAACAATAGGCAAGAGTTTGCAAGAGTTTACTTGCACTTACTGTGCATTTTTATTATTATTCTTATAAGCGGTAGGTATAATGCAATATAATTATTACATATTATATTAACTACACATTAACTGATAATATAAGATAATATGCAGTTTGCTCCAGCAGAAGTGGACAGACATACAGGTGCACGCTTCCTCATTCCAGGAAGCACACACACACACACACACACACACACACGCACGACCGAGCGCTTGATCAGAGCTTGTAACGTTCTCTGTTTATTCTATCAAAGAGTTCCAACAATCAAAGTGGAAAACGCAGATCTTCAAAGGTGAAGGAGCGAGCCCCTCCTGAGCCCCCGCAGACACAGGTGAACACAGTCCCATGACTTTTTTGCATAAATCCCTTAATCACATGGCTGTTTGGCAGAAAATGGGTCATTCATACATTTATTCTAAAGTAGATCCCTGATCTTTTTTTCAGCTGCTTTACCTCAGGTGTCCCTCTCACAGAAATGCCTCGCAGGGAAGAAAAGCCCTTAGTTAGCACTCTATGTTTGAGGCCAGCATGTTCACATGATTTATCATTTTTATATTAATAGATTCAGGACGGTTCAAGCCAATGTATCCTGCAGGGTGTCATGTTTAATGCTGCTGAGTCAGCAAACACAGAGGGATGGGTGACCACAAAACGAAACATTCTAAATGTCTTTGAATCACATGCAGTAGTTCAGAAACCCTGAAAAGACATGAATGTGAATAAGAGCTACATGTGATGATACATTTGTCACTTCCCCATTTCATGCGTCTTCTTCTCTCACAATGTGTCTTTCTGTCTCTCCTCCTCACAATATGTACGGTACAATATGATGCATGCGTGGTAAGTAGCTCATTTTGTGCTAACATGCATCCATCAGTTCCTCTTTCTCTTCCTATTTCTCACTGTTAAACAATGACGATCACAGTTTGTGTTTCTGTTCTGACAGTTTCCGTTTCCTCTGGTATCACCATCAACACACAAACAGAAACCACTGCAGAACGCTTTCAAAGAGCTTGATCGTAATGCTTTAATTACAGGTGTTGTTACTTGAAGGGGTGGATGTCCATTCTGGATGAACATGGCAAGGTAAACTGAACTTTGAAATTGTTATTTTAAGGTATTTCTTTTCAATAAAAAAGCTTGTCATTTATGTTTATTTGTTTTGGTTCTAATTCCTGAACAGAACAAAACACCAAGAATGAGATTTGGCCCAAAACTACAGATAAAGATATGATAGAAATGAATTTAATGTTGTCGTTAATGTCGTGTTTACTGTGTTTTGCTCAGTGGACGAAAAACTGGTTTGTTCTGGGTGATACATCGCTGACGTACTACAGAGACTCGGAGGCTGAGGAGGTAGGAGCTTCTATGAGACATAAAAGTCACATCTGATTTGTAAGAATATTCATGGTCACCTGTGGCATTTAATTTTGTCCTACAGGCAGGAACGTATGCAGATTTCTATCAGAACGTAACCAATATGAAATACAATAAAAAAAGATTATTTGCTTATAAACATATTTGTGCTGCAGTCAGATGATCCGGATGGAGAGATCAACCTGACGTCTTGTGTGAATGTGTCAGACTGTGATGTGGAGAAGAACTACGGACTCCAGCTACAAGTATGTGTTTACTGTACATCATCAGACTGATGGACAGTCAGACACCAACCACACTTCCCTCCCCCCATCTCCACATCAATTACATGTTTGGCTGCTTCCTGTTTAACAGTGTGTGTGTGTGTGTGTGTGTGTGTGTGTGTGTGTGTGTGTGTGTGTGTGTGTGTGTGTGTGTGTGTGTGTGTCTTTTGATCTCCTCCAGACAAAGAGAGCAGTGTTCACTCTCTCTGTTATGACCTCCAGAATACGGCGGAACTGGGTGAAGTTACTAAAGCAGGCGATCCAGAACAACACGCAGTGAGTCTGACTTTATACTGGGAGACAGTGGTGGAGGAAGTAGCCATAACCACCTGCATTGAAAATGTTACTTATGTAAAACTGCATAGGTGCTTTTAGCAAAAAGGACCTGAAGAATGCAAATTAAAAGTTCCCAATGCAGCTAAAAGTTATATGAGTTTATATTAATATTGCTGCCTTTAAGAATTGCATATACTGTTGAGTGGTTTAGTAATATATCCCCCATTCATGTATGCATGAATGGGGTTCAAAGTTCATGATCAGGAAAAAAACAGACAAAATAATTCAAGGTCACATCAAGTGAAATACTGAAAGAATCAGTATATATAATTAATAAATCAATAAATCAACGAGCAATGTACAAATGACAAAACATCCTTCATGGTGAATACTTGATTTATCATATTATTCCAGAAAAATGTGCAAAAAATCTACTTTTGACTGATCGGAAAATTCCTGAACATGGTGAGGAAATGCAGACGTGGTGATTGGGTGGTCCGTCTGTAGGAAACCTGCTCTATTATCTTTCTTCTGATGTGAAACACTATCCTCCTGTCGTTCCCTCATGCAGCCAATCAGAAACCGGCAGTGTGAAAGAGAACCCCCTCTCCCGGAGACCGTCGTCATGCCAACCCCCTGCTCGGTTCACCTGCAAGGATTCAGGCCATGAACCTACCACTTCCAGCTCCAGCAACACAGCTGCAGACTCCCATCGGGGCGAACGCATCCACCAAACTGTAGACGGGGATCCGGACTTGTCTCCATCCAGTCCGAGAGAAGAAGGGGAGGGCTGGGACCGCGAGCAAGTCAAGCGATTGGAGGAGAGGAACAAGTGGTTTGTGGACGGGGTCCCCTTCACTGAGATGGGCAGCAGGTGGGACTCTGTGGAGCTGAAAAAGGGGAGTGTACCTGTGCCTGTTATTGAAACCATGGACTCAGAGGTCAACAGGAAGTGGGTCGAATTTGAGACGTTGACGTTTACTGACATGAGTGCGCAGTCTCTCATTGGATCCCAGGCTTATCAGTCAAGCCCCCCGCAGTCATCACCATCTCTCGTTAGCCCCCAGACGTATCAATCGAGCCGTGAAGAGGCTGAACAGTCTGTCACTGGTTCGCAAACTGATATATCGAGCTCAAAGGAGGCTCTTCCATCCATAAATGAAGCTCAAACCGTGCAAACAAAAAAAACAGATGCCCTTCAAAAGGAGGTAGGAAAGAACTCACTTTAGTTTTAAAAAGTGATGAGAAGAAACACTAGCAAGACATTCCTTTCAGGTGTTTTCAATGCAAGAAAAATATGCTTAATAATGCACATGTCAATCTTTTCCCTTAACCAATACACTCTGTGCACATCCGTCTCCCAGGCTCTCTCTCTTCGAAAGCAAGTGGAGAGCATTAAGAGGGAGCGCGCAGTCATGGGTGTAGAGGTGGACAGCCCATGTGGCCCCGGGGCCCCCTGCAGGGCCAGACTTGAAGCCATGGAAGTAGCCCATTGGAAAACGCTGCAGGAGCTGCAGGAGAAACACGCAAGGGAGATCGGGCAGCTTGAGGAGCAGACAGGCAGGATGTTGCAGGAGGAGCGCCAGACAACTACTAAAGGCAAGACAGGAAGTGCAACAGTGTCTCCAGTTTGAATTTCATCCGTTAATTTGCTTCACATTTTGCTCAACATCAACTGCCTTGTGTTGTTTTTAATGCTGTGTGGTAAATACTATTTAAATAACACATCCACTAACTGTTCATTAAAGCTATTGTGGCGCTGAAAGCAGCTCACAGAGAGGAGCTGGAGAGAGAGTTGGAGAAGGCCAGGAGGCTGGCTGGCGGAGCGGCACACGTGGAAGCTTCATACAGGGGCCACATGTAAGCTCATTAGATTGTTTGTTACGTCTGCTGTCATGCTGAGAGCGTTCTCCCTCTCGCTGCAGGCTCAAGATGTTCTCCAATTGACTGTGACCCCTCTTGCATGACACTGCATTACAATTTACTGCATATCTCGTGTGTTCGTGCGTGTCAGGCCACAGGCGGACGTCTTGCACAGTGAATTAGATGTGTTGTCGGAGCGCTTCGCTCAGAAGTGCCTGGAGCTGAGCCACACTGAGCAGAGCACCCAGGGCCGAGAGACAGAGCTGGACCGCAAGGAGAGAGAGCTGGAGCTGCTCAGAAGAGAGAACCAGGTCTACATACATGCCCAATACAACATTGACATCTTTGTTCTTGTATGGTTGAACTAAGCTACAACATTCATAAGCACACAAGTTCACATTATTCTCCGTGACATGATTTGAGCTAAAAATCTCTTTTCAGGAGCTTAAGGACAAACTGGCGGAGGAGATCAGCCGCATGCGTTATTTTATAACGGGGCAGAGGTCGGACACGTTGTCTCTTGGCAACACTGAGCGCACTGCATCAGAAGTCGAGGTACATTTAATTCTCCTGACTGAATTAGATCCTACGTAAGCTCATGTCATGTGAATGTAGGTGACACTAATTAAGCAACTTAACATATTGCTGCATCCCTACCCAGTTTCCTTTATTGCTCCATGAGGCATTAACCTGGGCTTGAAGGACAAACGTTGACATTACTGCCAGCATCGGGGAAGCAGAAAGCACCTTGATGAATGTGCTGTGGGATTTCTAACCCACTTTAACAGAAACTAATTGATCAGGCATTTTGACTGTTTTGTCGTGTGTGCCTCCCTGTAGCAACATTTCTCATCCGTTCCTGTTTTGTTTGTTCTGGCGACCTCGTTTGTGTTGAGCGACCGTGGCTGGTCACGTTATAATGCAGCACACACTGCCATCTACTGCCTGAATACCAATCCACTGTGGCTTATGGCTAGTCAGTGGTGGAAGATGTATTCAGATCTTTTACTCACACCAGAGTAAAAATACCCCATTACAAGTAAAAGTGCTGCATTCAAAGTACTGTACTATCTGCAAAATGTACTTAAAGTATTGAAAGTAAAAAGATTTTGCTATATATTTTATTATTGCATTATTGTTACTGAAATGTGCAAGAAGCATTTTACGCTTGTGGGTGGTCACGCTACAGCTAATTTGAACTGCCTTGTATACTGTTGTATACTATGAATGTATATCTTAAACAGCAAAGGCACTATACAGTAGCAGTCAAATAAATGTAATATAAATATTAAAACAGTAAATAACAGTAAATAAGTACTTAGTTCCAACACTGTCCCACATACATCCTGACTTATATATACACACCTGAAAGTGTTTGTTCCTACATATATACACATATATATGTATGTGTATATATATATATATATATATATATATATATATATATATATATATGTGTATATATATATAACTGGTCATACTAAGATCAGAGACTAAGACATTTTGTTTTTCAGACATTACTAAGAGCAAAAGACAATGAGGTGCAGTATCTTAAAAGAGAAATCAGCTGTCTACATAATGAAGTGCAGTCTCTTACAAAGGTATGCTTCATGATCTGACCTTACAAAATGAATACACTATTGCACGTTGAACATTTACAGCTGAAAGGTAAACCATCCTCCCTGCTTGACTTCGCCGTGTCTTCCAAATTGCTTCCTTTCTTCTAGGAGAAAGAAGCAGCCTATGAGCGCTATAAGGAGGCCTACGTAGAGCTGAGTGACACGACGGGTCGTAGCCGGTTGGAGACAGGCTCCCTCAACGAACACTTGAGACTGGCCACCGCTGCTCTTCAGGAGGGAGCCAGACAGACCTGACCAACGAGGACAACTGTGAAACAATTACCTTATAACGTCCATGTGCTGTTATGACTGGATATGGCTTGAAAGAGTCAGAATAAGACTTACGTAACTACTGTGTACTTGAAAACCACTGTGCAAAGACCATTAAGATCGAATAATAACGACAAGTGTTTATCCATGTGTAATCGTCTCCCTTTATTGAGTTAACAGACAAACATGCAAACAAGAGTGAAGGCTGGTAGTTTTGATAGCCTCACATGATATGAGATTTAAAAATAATGAATTTAGTGAAAACAACACAAGTAGCAGAGGAGAGAGGGAGGAGATGGGTGGAGGTGTTTGGATTTCGAAGTGCCCCATCTTCCCCGTCTTCCTTTTGCCGGTTGGTGTGCTCTCACTCAGTATGCAAAGCACCCTGTGGATGGGAATTTAAAAAACAACATACTGTCATCAGCTTTCTACTGTTAGCCATGTTCATCAGTGCAAACATGCCAGAAACAACACCATTTATCATGTAGCTTACACAGGAAAAAGGATTGTACATAAAAAGGTCCAAGCAGCAGAGTTGAAAGGTTAAATAAGGTGCGGCCAATGCACACTTTGACTTTACCATATATTTACTGAGTTGGCTCAGTCATCGTCGTCGTCATCTTCAGGGACAAAGATGTCATGCTCCTCCAAGAGAGCGGCAAAGTTCTTGCTGATCAGAGTTCCCACGTACAGGAAAGGCACTACCACTGCCGTCATGCGAATAAGACCAAATGGTGTCTGGAAAACATAGGAATAGTCGAGAAACATTAAAATGAGTTTATTTAAGGCGGGACACATTAATCCCCAGCTCAGTTTGAATGAGGACATTTTGTTTCCAGATTTGTTATCATAGACAACTATTTCTCTGGAAGACAAATACAAAATATCATCTACAGTGTTACTATAGCAGAGCAAAGATGCCCTGCTCACAGTGTTGGTGGATAATTGCCTCTGGCAGCTGCGACAGTAGACCAGTAGTCAACTCAGTTTCAGTCTTCCTGAATTTAGTTTCTCCCATTAAAAGTTTTTTTTGTTGTTGTTCATTCCTTATCTCAATCAAGGGTCAAAGAACAGAGGGTGTACAAATTATAAAGGCCCCTACGGAGAGTAAATTGACTTGAAGAGACATTGAGTGCAACGAAGCCCAATTTTGTCAAGAGCAGGCTACACAAAACATTTCCCAAAGACAGTGCACAGCATTTACATAATTTTAATATGTAACAAAAATAACAGAATTTAATTTTTATTTGAAAAGCTTTAAATTAAAGCATGATGTCACCTGACATATATGGGGCTTTGTGGTGGGTCCTACTTTACTTAATTACTAGGCCCTGTCATTATCTCATTGCATATTTCTACAGTAAAGCACTTAATCAAATTACCCACAGCTCATTTTGGCCCAGCTGGTACTTTAGCAGAGAAAGATAGAAAAACGTACTGAGGGAATGGGAGGAAGTGGAGGTTATTGGGAGAGCCATCAACCCAGTTTGTTCTGGGGCTCCACAGCCATGGGGTTAACAATTGTTAAAATGTTTTGGACGACATATTTCTTTGAATTTGGCCCTTCTTTATGACCTGCAGTTTTGATTCAATCATATTTAATTATATGAGATTGGGTCAATTAGAGGTTAACACGGATTTCCCGTTTAGTCTCGACACGACAGTGAAGCTGATTCACACTTACAGCTAATATTAACTGTGTGACGTTGCGTGGGGTTCAGTTTGGAGTGTATATTGCGTGTAAAAGTTACGTCTTCGTGTAATATAACGTTAAATGAAACGTTATCCTTCGTCGTTCTCGGCCTTTCTTACCTACCGAGATGTGTACCGTTTAGCTCGATCAAACAAAACAATTAATCAGAGGCAAATGTATTATTAATATAATATTAATATTACTACGCCGTATTTTGCAAATGTTCGTATTACACATTATTTCAACTGCTAACATAAAATGTCCACTAGACTCAATAGACTCGAGATTCGGGGCTGATTACTTCCTGAAAGCACATCGACGTTCGTGTAAACACGCGTTCATTGGCTGACTTGACTAACCAACGCGTCTCCTGCTCTTCTATTCGGTACAGCCGCTGTCAATCCAGCTTTAAGTCCCGCCTACGTCAGTCTTTTTACCGTCGGCTTTCCTCGGTAACCAAGGCAGAATAAAACTTACTTTATCCGGTTTCGGTAAGATTGCCCCCGACGACGTTGATACTGCGGTCCTGCTTTGAGTCGATCTGGATATGCTAGACGTTTTCGAGCCGGTGTTACGGCTCATTATCCCCGCATTTTTGGTGAAAAGTCGCAGCGGGAGCCGCAGTATACCCGTCGCCATTTTTCCCAGTAATGTGAAGAAGGCAGGCTACGGGTGCAGTCGAATAGTCAAAAAATAAGGTCCTAACTCCTATTCCTATCTCCTATTCCTTGACCTCTGGGGAAAACGTCACGGGGTCAAGGAAAGGCGATAGGAGAACTCAAAAGGACTTAGGAATAGTCGACCGCGGTGTTCAGAGAATCCGACCGGACTTTCACTAAGCTACGTCATTATAACGCGGCCGCTGATGATTGACAGCTGATGATCGGCACCGGTGATTGACGTGCGTCTGCACTGGAGAAACTACAATAATGGACTACAAAAAGCGCATCTTCCACTTCTCCACATGTTGGTTTTATAAACAGCTGGTTCACTGACCGGCTTCAGGTCCAGCAGCTCCTCCTTTCTGTTTGACCGTTGTTTTATTTACTTTTCATTTGTGGTTTTAGTTTCGTTTTTGTCAAACATTTGTAACATGATTGAAATAAATAAAAAAAAAACATTAAATTATTATCACTGTCCACACATTTATCATCACTATTCCAATTACTCTGTCTGCATGAAAGTCATTGTTAAATATGTAAATGCACCTATCGTTTGTTTTCATGAACGGCCGAGGTGTGCGGCACTTTAAATGTTGCTCTCGCAAAGAATTGTGGGTCGGCGTAATCTCCTTTCCTATCGCATAGGAAGGTCCGTTGCATCCTATGCTAAAGGAGCTCTGAAAGGAAGCATTGGAGCTCCTTTCCTATGCATTTAGAGAATTCGAACAGCTCTTATCATGGCGGCCACTTGTTTACTTCCGGGTCACTTCTTCAGTTAGGAACCTTCCTAAGCAAAAAAGACTATTCGACTGCACCCTACGTCTTAATGGGCGGGGCCGGGATTCTTTGGGTGCGTCTTGACGTTTCACCTACAGTCATAAAGTTGATGCATCAATTTCATTAATCAGATACTGAGAAATAAAACGCACTGTGTCTCCGATATATTTTGTGACGTTGTGACCTCATACAAATACGTTTTATTAATCAATTAATTAATTTACCGGGATGATACGCTATTTAAATATGTAGGAAATATTCACATCCACCTCACTAACCACAAGAAACAACATCACATCAATCTGAGGACCCATTTTATTCTCGATAAAATAATAATTAATAAATGAGTGTAAGCACAGAATAAATGAAATACAAGCAAATGTTTTGTCCATAGTCTGCACAAGTCTATTCTTAAAACCGAAATTTGTCGCTTTCTTTTTTGATGTGATAGATAATTATTTAACTTCATCACCAGTATGACCAAGTATGGACCACAATCCAAAAACAACAGTTCAAAGCATTTTTGATATGTCTGTTCCTGAACAAATGTAATACTTGTATCAATGTGGCCAATAAAATGTCTGTAAAGCGAACAACGTTGATCTCTGTGATTTATACAATTCCTTTCCAAAAATCATCCTCACATAGACTCTTGTAGTATGGTTAGGGCTGTAGCTCCTCTTGCTGACAGATTGTTTTCTAGGAACATAGGGTTTTAACAAAAAAAGTACAATAAGGTAAATAAAAAACGTACACACTGTACTTTATAGGCTGAATCAAGTTTGTTTAAACTATTTATATCTAAATGTGACAAGTCAATCATGAATACAATAATACAGTATTTCTTCTTGGTGTTGCGGAGAGGGGTTTGAAATGGCTTTGTGAGCTTCATTATAAAACTTACAGAAAATACAAATGTACTGTTTAACATTCAAATAATGTAAATAATCCACAATTAAACATTTAAAACAATGTCTAATTCAATAATGCAATAAATATACATTATGCTAATACGGTCGATATGTAATATACTGCACAATTAATTTGTTTTATATGTATGTATAAGTATGGGAACGCATTAAATACATGTATTTGTAAAGAATGTGTATTTGTAAAGAACTTTATTAACAACAAAGGATTCATACAATACAATAAAGAAAGGGCAGAGGCGGAGTGAGTTCATGGAGTTCAAATAAAATGTCCTTAAACATTTAAAAAGTCTGAATAACTTCAGCTCGTCACGTAAAGTGTCGTATTGCATTTCCTAACGTTGTGATAGTGCTGTGTAACGTCACCAAACCGAGCAGCGCGCGGCTGACTGCAGCACTTCCTCGAGGCGGCGGGACTAGAGCGCGCTTCGCGGCGACGCGCACGAAGGGGAAGTGGAAAAGGCGGAAGAAAGGACGTTGAATAAACTTGCCAACTTCTAGCCGACTGGCTAGAGATACAATTAGAAACTATGTTACAGAAGAACCGGTGACTTCTTTTTGTACAGATTCAGTTAGCTAACCCACCGCCCCCGTCTACATTCACTCACCGCTCTCTCAACTCGACACGACCACGGGACTCCAGTTTTCAAACAGACGTTGCTCAACCGACCCGAAGCCATCCACCGTTACAAAGTCACATTTAGCTTTCGTTAAAGTGCTGTGATAAACAGAGACTCGCACCACCGTTACACACCACCTGCTCGCCGGTTCGGCGGGACCCGGGCTTTTCTGCTTGTGGGAAAAGTTGTCCGCGGTTGGCGGAGGAGCCGACGAGGCCTGCAATCGAGGAGGCTGCATGTGTGAAGTCTTGCTGGCGTGGAGTGACTCACAAAACGTTAGCTAAACCTTCGTAAACATGTCGGCCCAGGCACAGATGCGAGCGATGCTGGACCAGCTCATGGGGACGGGGAGAGACGGTGAGCCCGGCTGGCTTTGGTTGAGATCGGTTACTGGTCGGACCAGGACAGGAGTTTGTGTTATTGCTAGCATTAGCCGAATAGCTAACCAATATGCCAGTCAGTGAGGCATGCTTTGCAAACCAAGCTAGCTAACATGAGGATAGCCTGCCGGCTAGCTACCTGTTGTGTTTGACACGTTAAGTTAAGTTCATGCAAACGTCACCCACGGGGAAAAAAACATGAATAACATGTTAGCACTGTGTTGATCTTGGTCAGTGTGCGACGATATTCTCCGTTGCTGCCTTTATCGCCACCAGATGTTGTCATTTCATTAGTCTCGACCCCAGTAGTTAACTATTGGGGGTTACTTGTTAGGTAACGGATGTGTGACTCATGCATGGCAATTTTGACACCTCAATGATTTGATGTATTGTGTTATGTTTAAGTTTGGGTCTGACTGGCAAGTCGACATGTCTTTCTGCCCTTTGGTTTCTGTTTTAAGGAGATAGCATGCGGCAGAGAATCAAATTCGCTGATGAGCGAGTCTGCAAAAGTCACCTCCTGGATTCATGTCCTCACGACATTCTGTCTGGCACCGTAAGTATCACGTTTATGGTATTTATATAAAGTATAATATCATGTACATTCCAGTGACAAAGTGTCAGGACAGCTCTTGTCATAGGTTTTGGCCCTACTCTTAAACACAAAATGACACAATGGATACCTTGATAGTGAGATGGGAGGAGAGGCTACGATACAGACCTGACACAGCACCACTAGGAAAGTCTCACATGTCAGGGTCACAGGCTGCAGCCAGATTTTGCCTGTAAACATTTGAAGTTAACTTTTAAAACGTATCCAGTTACTTTCTGTCCCCTAAACTGTGAGGCTGTTAATTAAAAAGGCATGTTTCCAACACCATTCATCAAATGTGAATGCAAAAAACCTTTTAATTAAAGTAAAATAAAGTGTTTTTATTTGAAATTCAACATGAGGGAGTACAAAATGAATACAAAAAGAGGTGCCCTGTATGTCACAACCATACAGAAATGCACCACTGTGATCTTTTAAGTATGTGAATAAAAAGATGATGATGATGATATCACATTTACAGTCTCTAATGTGATGCCATTTGAAATGCTCTGAAGACTGGGTGACATTTTAACATGTGAACTAGCGTGGAAACGAGTGAAATGATAAATGATAAATCATACAAACTTTCACTTTCTGATTTCTGACAGAGAATGGATCTGGGAGAGTGTATGAAAGTCCATGACCTGGCCCTCAGAGCAGACTACGAGATCGCCTCTAAAGAACAAGAGTATTTCTTTGAACTTGATGTGAGTAGTAAACACACACACACACACACACACACACACACACACACACACACACACACACATACACACACACACACTAAAACCCCACTAGCTGTGGCTTTTGAGAAAGTAGTAGTTGTTTTCTAAGAATCCACTGTACTCAGTTACTGAGAATACACATCTTTATATCGTTAACCAAAGGTGTCTAAAGTGAAGACATGTCAAATATCTAAGTGAGACAAACTTATGCTTCTCACATTTCCAAACATATCAGGTCTGAGTGCTGCTGTTGAGTTGTGACTGACTGCATAGTCTAATTTAAAGAACGATTGAGAGAAGGGTGAGCGTGGCAGAATGCCTTTATATTAAGCGCTAGCGATACAAATGACTATTTCTACAAAGAGTGGACAAACATTTCCCAAAAGTTTGTTGCTTTAGAAAGTTTTGGAAGATGCATGTATATCACATTTTTGTTTGTTTACACATACGAAAACCCATGTATCTCATGTTTTTTCTGCAGGCTGCTGAACACCTTCAGTCTTTCATAGCAGACTGTGACCGCAGGACAGAGCTAGCCAAGAAGAGACTTGCCGAGACGCAGGATGAGATCAGCGCTGAAGTTGCTGCAAAGGTGACAAACTCACGGTTGCTAGTGGGATTATCATCAGGTCTTTATGAATGCTGTGCTCTTTATAACAAGGTCAAACTCATCTCCTGGGGGAAAGCACACTCGCACCATCTGGTTACTATGAATCCAAAAGTGTAAAAGTACAGTGTAGAGAAACATTTTTGTCTGTGTGTCTCCTGTGATGAAAAGGCTGAACGCGTCCATGAGCTGAACGAGGAGATTGGGAAGCTGCTGGCCCGAGCAGAGCAGCTCGGTGGGGAGGGGAACGTAGATGAAGCCCAGCAGCTGCTGGAAATGGTGGAGAAGACACGAGGTCTGAAGAAAGAAGCAGAGGTCAGAACGTTAACAGCTGTGTTGTGACTACTTTATTATGTTAGAATAGATGAATGTCTTTAGTTTAATTATTGGGTTCAGACCATGACGATGTGTGATTAGCTATTGACATTACTAATATATTTCTTCACCTGTTGTTGTTGTTGTTGTTGCAGGATGTGTACAGAAACTCGATGCCAGCCTCCAGCTTTCAGCAACAAAAACTGCGGGTGTGCGAGGTGTGCTCCGCTTACTTGGGTCTTCACGACAACGATCGTCGTCTAGCTGACCACTTTGGGGGGAAACTGCACATCGGCTTCATTGAAATTCGGGAGAAGCTTGAAAAGCTCAGGGTAAGGGGTGCACAGGAACGAGCACACCCAGCTACTTAACATTGCATGATCATTCCTCAATTAGTAATTTCACTTATGTTTCCATTATGTGCTGAACATGGAACAGAATCGTCTGTTGGGTTGTTTCAGTTGTGTGCTATTTTTGTTTTATCCAGAAAGCAGTTGTAGAGAAACAAGAAAGAATGCGGACTAGAAGACGAGAGGAACGTGAACGAGACGACGAAAGAGAGCGACAGTGGGAGTTGGAGCGGGAACGAGAACGAGAGAGCGAACGCGAACGGGAGCGCGAACGAGAGCGGGAGCGAGAGCGTGAACGAGAGCGTGAATGGGAGAGGGAACGCGAAAGGGAGAGGGAGCGTAGGAGGTAAGAACATTGACGTACATTGCTACTGCTTACTAAGAGACAGTTGAGTGTCATCTGTAAACTGTCTGATTTGTGTTTCTGCCTTAGGTCGAGGTCTAGAAGCGGAGAACGATACAGGTCAGAGTGGCTTCTAATTTCACAATATCTACACATTCACAGTACAACTGAATACTATATATCAAGTTTACTTGATAGCTGTGATGCAGCAGTGTTTTATATTGGAATATTTTTAGATATTTTTTGCAAATATCGCTTTAGAACCAACCCTGATATGATTAATGGAGTAAAGTAATCTACAGTTTATTTAATCAGTAACTATTTTGATAATCAATTAAATGGTTTGAGTATATTTTTATTTTTTCAGAAAAAAAAGACAATCTCCAGCATCTAAAATATGTAGTGCTGTATGTCATTTACTACATCTACATGTAGATGTAGTAAACTGAATAGTTTTGAGTTGTGGAAAAAACATGATTTTTTAAAATGGCACTTGGGCTTTGGGAAACACTGATCGACATTTTTCAGTATCTAATGAAAATATATAGATCAAACAACTTATTGATGAATCATCAATCATTGACAGCAAAAATAGCAGTCCTACGCAGTCTGGTGATGAAGTAAGCAGGAAGCAGTTCAGAGGTTGAGGTGGCTATGGTGTACAAGTTGTAACAACACACTTGAAATGGTAAAAGCGGTGAATATAAGGTTAGTGATGTCATGAGGCTGCGGTTCAGAGCCGTATGCATATCTGAAAATAATACACCCCTTCAGGTTGAATAATACGATTTGAATCATAGCAGCAGTGTTACTGGGGTTTCCTTTCCTAAAATAGTCACAGTGGGGGACCTGAAAGAAATAAACTAAATAAATTAAGATCACCACCACTACTACATAAAAAATATTATACTTTATCAAATATAACATCAGTATGCTTCAGTTTATATCCTTTATCTGCAAATGTTTACCTCTTTTTTTCACTGTTTTTATGCCTCAACATCAGCAACGGCATCATATGACAACTTCATACAAATGTCTAATAGGATCAGATGAAGTGATGAATTTGGACATGGGTCTATACTGCAACTTGATGAGTCGACCGAGGTCAAGTTGGTAATTGTAATTGTACAATTATTTTTCCAGGGACGGAGGAACTTCGACTTCATCCTCTCATCGATCAAGACGCCACCGCTCCTCTCGTTCCAGAGAAGAAGGTGGAGATCGGGACAGAGAGAGGAAACATCGTCACAAGGAGAGGCACCGCTCACGCTCCCAGTCTCACAGGCACAAGAGGAAGAGGTGTGGCTTTTATCCATCCCTAACACATCTATACATATTAGGGACATTGTGATGCATATGTTGTATTGAAAATATATCCAGTTTTCATGCTCTGATATCTTACTTTCACCCTGCTAGGTCTGACTTGCTTCCAGATATTGAGAACCCTCTTTACTTTCCGACCATGTTGCAAAAACAAAATGTCAAACTCAAATCAAGGTTGTCAAGTCCTCGCTCTTGTGCTGGAAGTGTAATTTTCATGATGATTGTTTTTCCTCTCAGGTCCTCCAGAGAAGGATCATCTCACCCTCGTGACAGAGAGCCCTCGCCATCCCAGGAGAGGGGTAAAGAGGGGGCAGCAGGAGAGGGTTGGCGTGAGGACAAGGCGGAGTTCGGGGAATGGCAGGACAAGGGGAAGTCCCCCTCCGCGGAAACCGCCGGGGGCAGGGAACGAGAGAGATCCCTGTCGTACGAGCGAGACCGACGCTCCAGCTCTGAGGAGCGAGAATCCGGGGAGATATGAACAGGAGTGGACGCCTCCAAAGTCTTTGAATTGGATATATTAATTACTAAAAGGAGCATGGAGAGATGAGTGCGTGCTGGTGCGAATGTGTGTTTGTCGGCTTTGTATGTGTGTTCATGTTACACATTAGCAGGGGTGGATGGTGGAAACATAACATGGGGATGAGGGAACAACTTCAGTGGTGGCGGTCAAGGAAACATGCAAAATCTACTTTTATAAGACTGAATAATGAGGCTAGTGTGACCTGGAGCAGTATAGTCATTTTTTATGCCTTCTTGCCCATCTTATGTACAGTTGTTTCAACATGGAGGAGTGAGTGATGAGACGGCAGCCCTACTTCGAGTCTGTCTGATTTTACTCACACGAAGTGCTGTGTTTTTTTTTTATCATTAGTTGAACCTTCAATGTCGATCCTGTGTTTCCTGTTCTGTTAGAAGGAATCAGTCCGTTTCAGTAGCTGTGGATTCATTTACGTGGGTGGACTCATTAATGTGGAATCCCTCGCAGTTATGTTTGAAATGAGCTGTGAATGACTGAAGGCACTTCTGATGTTTGTGTTTTATTTGCTGCCTTCAAGCCATAACAATCTCATTTGGGAAATCCGATACACATCCCCGAGCCTGCCTTTAAATTCAGGACGCAGGGATGAGCTCATACTTAAATTTAAAAAAAAGAAGAAAATAAATTCACTTGTCCCCCTGAAACAGTTATCCAAATATTTCAACTCAGTTCCTGGCATATGAATGCATATAGACGATGTGCATATTTACATACTGACCCTTAAACACCCAGGGACTTGTGTCCTGTTTGCTGTGATACAACCTGGATGTACTGGGGGAATTTGCTGTGCCACCATTAAATGAATAAAATTGTCTGCTTCTATTCAACTAAAATGTGTTTTCTACAAATTTCTCTTCTACTTCACCATCTGTTTATGCGTCCAGTGTGGACAAATTAAGCAGGTTCTAATGTGTATAGAGATGGGCTGTAGCCAGATTATTCCTAACTCTTAGCTTCATTCATGTCTAACAAAATAATCTGTTTTTTTGGGGTTCAATTTGACCATTTTGGTCCTATCATTGATCACATCCATGCAGTAATGGAAGACAAACTTGCATCTTTTACACAATTTAAAGTTGCCACAGGGTAGAAATTCTCTTGTAATTAAAGTCCTGCAAAATAAAATGTACTTCATTACTACTCATTATCCAGAATGACCCATCTCCGAATAATTGTTATCACACAATTGTAATTTTTGTGCCAGCATCGCTAATGTTGCAGCTGGTAAATGTTTGGTGAACTACTTTATGTACTGTGGGGTGGCTTAATCTATAAAAATATATCATAATGCACTAATTGATTATATTTTGCGTTAATAATCTGCAAAGCTAGCTTATCAAAATTAATGCAGTGAATTGAAAAGTGTAGCCTGAAGCATATTACATAGAATATATAAAGTACAAGTACCTCAAAATTGTACTTAAATATAGCTGCGTTGGGACTCCTTTTGTGCTGATAAGTCCCCTTGGATAGGGAGACCAGCTGCAGTTACACTCCGAAAGTACAACCTGTACTCGAGTAGTGAACTGCGAAACACCCTGCAGCCTGTAGGTGGCAGAACACCACTGCCCGAATCAGAGGAAACGTCACGACGTCAACTGCTGGGGGGGCGATCCTCATGACGTCAGACGTAGTTTAGAAAAGAAGCGCGAGGAGAGAAGCTGAAGAACTGAAATGAGCGATTCTGGACTCATTTACTAAAGTTAGGAAGCGGGCCTCGTTAGCGCGTTATCACCGGGATGGCGCTGCTGAAGCCGTTTAGTAAGCTGCCTGGTTTGAACACAGCGAACATTTTGGTGAGTTTGTGTTCGTGTATTAGCTTTAACCGCTGACAGCTGCTGAGACAGAAACAGCGAGTAACATTACGACGTTGAGTCCGCTTAAGCTGCTGTCAAGATGAGCTAATAGGACAGCAAACATTTTAGAGTCAGCTGTTGTACTTTTTACTCCACTATCTTTACTTTTACTTGATCACTTTAGTTGTTACGCTGTTACGTTACACATGAATGCATCTAAATAGAATTTCAAAACAAAAGCATAACAAAGCATTGTATGTTCCTAAAGCTGTGGTTTGAGGACAGGACTCAAAATAAAATACAATTAAACAATGTCAGAATGGTGGTACCAATTCAATTCATGTGCAACATGTCAGGCGAGATTACACATTTTGGTTTTAGGGTCAAATGATGAAATGGTTGGGAACCACTTTCCTATTAGTATGGAGTAATTTAAAGAGGAGCTGTATATTTGAATTGAGAGATGTTTAAAATGTGTATAACCTGAACCTTGACTTGAACCTGTACATGTATGTATGTATGTGACACGTGGAAGGAATGGAAGAATACACATTTAAAAAGTGGTTTCTTTAGCGCTTTACACTATTAATGCAATGATTCATGTATGAGTTATATTTTAACGTGGCATCTAATTTGAGTGACATTTGAACATTATATTTAATAAAGGTTTATGGTGTAAAATGAACTTACACTGTGTTACCTTCCACCACATGCACTTATGAAGCCATGTTTTTAAAATACATCTTTGCATTAAGTATTCTTTTCTTATTTATTCACGGTAGTGATAATGCATGTGTTATCATCCAGTTATGTGCTGACTTTGAGTGTTTTTCCTCCAGCTGGTGGAGAACGAGGAGCAGTTTCAGCAGAGTTTAGCAGACGCTCTGGTGGAGGAGACCGCGGTCACTGTGAATGTGTAAGTACTGCTCTGTCCTTTTAAACTGCTGAGGTCAGATGTGCATTAGAGGAAGTGATCATTAAACACAGATCGTGAATTACCATCTGTTGTTCTGGTACTGGAGCTACACTTGTTATTTATTTTATATTTACTATTTTTAAACATAATACACCTGTATAGTAATATATTGTCAGTGCAAGGTATCTTTAACTGTCATAAAACCTTCTCTGGTGAGTCGTAAATATGGGAATCTGCACCATCTTATGTGACGTGAGCACAGAATGATCACCTCTTGTTTCCTACATATCAGTGACCACATTGAGCCTGACAGCAAGCATGTTTGTTGTACCCATCAGGAGACTAGCTAAGAGTCTGCCTCTGCCCGTGGAGAATGAAGAGAACCGTCCGAGGTTGGACCTCGTGGTGTTCATCATCAACCTGACCTCGGAGCTCAGGTATCTTTCAAATCCTCATTTATATTTCAGTCTCCTCCCCTGGACACACTGGTGAAATGTCTACTCAGTGTTGTAGTCTTTAGTTTGCCACATTGAAACTCAGTGATTTCTACTTGAACATTGTCCTTAAAGAATAGCTGTAGTTTTTGCACAAATAACTATTTGTTCTCTCTCTTAAACCACACATATAAGTGTAATACTTAAGTTATTAGAGAAATTTGAACTTGATAGCAAAGTATTCATGCTATGGTAACTAGGACTATGCAGTGCTTCTTATTCTGGTTTACACAAGTATTAAAGTGCAAGGCCTGGTTGTACCATTATGTAGAAACGGGCACTGAATTTCATTAGCATGGTGTGGTCTATGTATTTTATGTTTTACAGATATAATAACTTCCATCCAAATATTGATTGTTAAAGTTGCTCAGTACGAAATTCAGAGCATATCTATTGCCTCACATGGCAGCTGATGATGCTAACAGTGTTGACGGATGTAACACTGTCAGCATCTGAGGGGGAACCGGAGGACTTTTGTGACAACGCCGTTATCAGCCTAAAACGCAGTATGAGCGCGGTGCAGAGCGGCGGCTATTAGCTAGCCAGTGGGGCATACTCATGTGCACTAAAAGGCATGCACGGCCAGCCCGGCTGTGTCGACAAAGCAGGGGGAAATTCAGATTACAACACACACAGAGCGACTTCACTCTCTGCTCAGGGAACTATTACTCCACTATATCGTTACAAAGCTTATAGTTGCTGTTTGCTGTTATATTAATGCTCTGAATATCTAAAGAGAACCTTTCAAATGTATGGTATACAAGTTAATTGTGTAAAATCTATTGTTTTGTCCTAGTTTCCAGGCAGCAGCATCTTCCCTGAAATATTTGGACCCTGGATATTTCCTTGGAAAAGTCTGCTTCATGGTCACTAATGGTATGGCAATTCTTTAAGCATGTGTTGGAACTCCTCAGCTCCTTGAATCACTTAAAGGATCACAAGGAGCATTGATTATTGTGACCAACTTTTAGCTCGCCTTTTTTGTCCTTCTCTTGTAGCTCGTAACGCTCTGGTCCCCATTGAGCGCCTGGATGCCGTCAGGAAGCTGGCTGCATCGCTGCAGTGCCCCTTGCTGTTTGCAGAGGATAAGGTTTGTATCAACTTTTGTTCAAACACCTCTAGTTTAAACCTAACATATCATTTCAGAGACACATTTAGGTGTATGTAACAAGCACATAGAATATGTAGCATGTTGGCCACAATGAAAGCGGTGTATCTGTTGGTCTTGAGAAGTCTTATAAATTCTTGAATTTAGGTCCCTCGACAGAAAACACCTTAGAGCGTAATGTTAGGTATGAGGGCTGCTGCTAAAGATTATCTTCATCATCAATTAAAAGCTGCAGATTATTTTCTCAATTACAGTAATCATTTTTTCTATAAAATATCACAAAATAGTTAGAAATGGCCATTGTAATTTTCTATTTTTTTCTATTATTACTATTATTACAACAAAGAACAACAGCACATTTGTGACATTACAAAGAAAATCACTAAAGCTATTTATGTAGTTGTGTATTCATTTATCATGCAATTATATGTATTATCATGAAACTCTGCAGGAAGCCTGGGCAAGCTATTTGTGCACGTAGTTTATATAGAAAGGCCCTTCAGTTAGTCGATGGCAAGAGAAGAATCTTTTTTTTTTTTATCCCATTTGAAAAAAAGGCATGAATTACACATGAAGATGAAGATAATTTTGCACATCAAGATAGTGCTGAAGGATGTAAATAGTAAGACTGAAAATAAGTCATTACAAAGACAATACAACCAGAAGTCATGTACGTGAGGCCCCTCTCTGAAGCTACGATGGTCGTGTGTTTTCTATCGGGATGTAACGTTACTCACTCGAACAACAGGTATCTGCTCATTATTTCGCCTCGAGCTGAGAAAAAGAGTTGCTTCATAAAGATAACTGCTAATAAGATAACGTTACATTTTTTCATGACTAACTCACCAAGCTAGCAAGCCATGGTAACGGCCATGTTGGTCTGTAGTTAGGGGGTGGAACACCAGTTGTCTCTGACTATAGTACGTTTGTATGTTTCTTTAAAAGTAGTCTTGTGTGACTTTCTTCCTCTCCAGACACCAGATTGTGTGACTAATGCCACAGAGAGACTGAGGACCATCCTGAAAGTGGCAGCTGGCCTTGTTCCCATGGCTACCGCTCTCTCCCTGTCCAACCTGACTCGCTGCACCGTGCCCCGAGACCTCGACCAGCCGAGCTTCGATTAGTTCCTCTGGCTTTTTTCTCTGGAGGGATTTTGTGTCGTGACTTTTTCGTGCATATATTTATCTGTAGTAGTCCGTCTTCTTGGAAGGACACAGAAGATATTTTGACATGATGTCACAGCAGCAAAACGGATGTGAATGATATAATATGATGCTTCATGTGCATGGTTCTGCTGTAGGTCCTTTGCACACGAGCCATTTTGACACGTCACAGCAGGGAAAACAGGTGTAAATGATAAAATGCATTATAGTGCCTCTCTATTTAGTGTGTCACTGCCTAGTGAGGCTCTGGTCAGCCAGCATGCATGGGCCAGAATTAAAGTTGACATTTCAAAATGGCTGCTGTGAAAAGCCGGCACACTAATAGTTTGCTTTGAAGAGAACAGAGCCATCATTGATGTCATACTAACACCTGTGCTTTCCCTACAATGGAGAGTCACAAGGCCTCCCTGCAGCAATCAATGACACTCCCTAAACTCTGCTCAGTGTTTGACTGTTTGACATGAAGCACATTATTTTACACAATACAGTCACATTTTGGTTTATAGCTCATATCATATGTCCACTTCTATGCATATAATCCGTCCGTTAAACACACTCATAGTACACACAAATCATTTTGTCTGATTAGCTCTTTTCTCTGGACGCTGTGGGTGTTTACAGTCTGTGCTGACTGACGCGACGTGATTTCCAGCACAGCTCCGCTTACCTTCACCCTGACCTAGAGGGCTAGGTCAGCTGGATCCAAAACACCTGTGTGGGTATGCAGGGCCTGTACTGTGGTATCAACAGATATCGGTCTGCTCATTGTAGATCAGGGCCGATAAGAACGTGACACTGCACAGCTTCATTCAAAGCTGCAGAGTATTTCTGTATTGCTTATTGTAGGCTGTATAATTATACTATATGCTTTTCATGTATATACTGTGATGCATTTAACAGGAAAACTGTAGAGTACAAGTAAATAAATGATTAAAGGTCCTGTTTGTCACAAATTCTGCCCTCTGTCCTGTTTAATACTGGTGAATGTGAGCTCAATGGTTGGTCAGACCTGGTCAGAGGGGGAGGCAGCGGTGCCGGTGTGTCCTTCAGAGGGTTAGCAGAGGCTCCGTGCCTCTTGTCACGTCTGCATGCATGAACAAACACACACACGTACAAATTCTATTAATAGTTAGGTTATCATCATGGCAATTATCCATCATACAACCAAACAATGTTATGGCATCAAGTCAGAATCTGGAAGGACGTCAAAGGTGGGATGTGAGTGTCACTGATAACACCAATATCTTTCGCCCTCTTTTACAGATTTAACTCGTCATAAATAGTAACACTTGTGAAAAGTCACCGGATCAAAGTTATTACAATGACTGAACAACACATGAATGTCAGCAACAAGCTGCTGGATGGGCTGCTGGGAATTTGTCAAGATAATTAAGATAAACAAACAAAAAGGTCAACCTCATGGTGCGAGAGAGAAGTTTCAAGCTCAGTTCGTCCTCTGGGGATCGTCATGGCAACAGATATTTCAGTTTGGAAGTGGTGGACTGACATCGCCGTCCATAGAGCCATGCTGCTTATCTCATCATGGAATATATTTCTTTATATCTATAAAGTCTTGACAGACAAAAGGATCATAAATGTGTGTTTTGCACAGTTTATTTTCTGCAATAATCCAACAAGAAAAATCCCCATAGGTTTATTATACAATACGTCAGCAGCAGCTACTCAGACATCACCAACAGGAAGTCATGATCAGCTGACTGAAAATAAAACTGCATGAAGGAGTTTTGATGGTGTTACTGTGTGAAGCATTTAAGTGTTTAGTTTATTTAACCTGTGTATTTCTGTGTGTCCACCGCTTGAGTTTTATATTGGACCCGATTCCTGTTCGTCAGATGCTGGATTGGCTTTCAGAGTTCATGTTTTAACAAAGACAACCTCTCCTTCATACTTACTTAAAGAGGACTGATGTACGACTATTTCCCTCAGCATCAAGGACACGGGAGATGACAATATTTAAAAAGACTGATTTAGAGTGTGTGGGTTTTTTTTAAGAAAAGGAATCAAACTTGGAAATATAACTGAGAAATAATGAGAATGAGTAGAGCCACAGATATATATATATATCTTTTTATTTGTGATATAAGACAAAGGATTACAGTTTGTCCTTAGTCAAGTATCCTGGACAATCATAGCGATCAATCTAGCAGAAATAAACACGCTTTTTACTGCAGTTACAGGCGCACACACCATAACAGAAAACCCTACACCAATAATGTTAAAGATATACATAATAATCCCTATGATTCTCAACTCTATAGTGATATTTAAGATTCATTTTTGGTGGTGCTGTAAAGGATCAAAATCTTTCTTTTCTGTCATCCGATCCTGGCACGACCCATGTGACTTCAGCCTTCAGTCGTTATAGCCCAGCTCTTTGTAGCCGGCCCCCAGGTCAGCGATGACGGCGGCCATCACGCTCCTCAAGGCTTGCTGCCCGGCGGCGTCCAGTCCTGCCTTCTCTTCCATGACTTTGACAATGACCTCTGCAATCAGCTGGACAGGAAAGAGAGAAAATCACACAAGCTGTTTTTCTGAGGGAAACGAATAACTTGATGCCACTATAAGAGACTTCGCGAGGAAGGTTAAAACCATGCATTAAAGCATTCGCATCATGCACATCAGCCTCACCTGGAAGTTCTTGAGGGGGATCTTGTGCTTGGTGGCGTGGCTGTTGGCCATAGGTTTGAGGATGGCAGCGTGGTTGCCTTTGGCCCTCAGCAGCTCACCCAGCTTCTTGAGCACAGTGGCACCGTGGGCAGAAACCCCCGCGTCACCGGCCAGGTCACCCTGGGAAATGCTGGCAAACTTGGGGAACAGCTTCTGGGTTTCTGGGTGCTCTGTGAATAAACTGTGAAGAGGTGGGAAGAAAGAGGTGGAGGATTTGTATATAAATATAATCTTATAATAAATGTTTCAGAGTTTACTTGACTGAACAGTAAATAAATAAAAACATCTAAAGTTGCATTGTCTAAAACTGAGTAATCTTATCTTGTCAGAGCCACTGACCGGGTCAGAACCAGGCCCCCATTGGCAGGGTAGTCTGCCTCCACCGGACCCCAGTACTGCAGCACCTTGTCAAAGTCTGCCATGATCTGAGGAGACGGAGGAACGGGTCACTAAAACATTCATTTCAAAACTGTTGCAGGACATAAAAGAACAATTTGTGAAAAATCTTTTTTTATTTTTTTTTATTTTGATGACCAGCAGCACAAACTGCTTGATTCAGCTGCCCTCACTGAGTCTTTACTGCGTGAAAAGTAACCTTGATATAGCCCTGCATAATTCAGTGAAACCAGGCACTACTGATGCTCTTAAAGCTGACAAATAGTAATTAAGAGCAAATATTTTCTCTTCAATATACTTTTTTACTCTGCTTTATTTATTTTAACGTTATGGACAAAAACAGACTTCATCTTGGCATTTCTCTGCATCCTGACTGAGTGACAAACAACCAAAGACAATTATGTCTGCCAAATGATATGCATATTCCATTTAAATTAAGAGATGATCTACTTATTTTATATCTTACTTTTTGGTTTTGTCTAAATCAACACATATGATCAATATGAATTGTGAATTATTCAAATATAACACAATTAACCAAGACAGTACCTTCAGAGTTGTATAGTAGCTCGTGTGATTATCCCAAAGTCTTCTTGGCCTCACTTCCCCCCTCAAAACTGACCTTTTATACTCCCTCCGTCCTGTCCCCAAATTATTCCAGACCTCCCTCTCTCACCACACGTCTCTTCAAATGTTCACAACCCCTCTAAAGTTGATCTGAAAAATTCCGATTGGATGTTTGTGTTTAGATTAGGCAGCCAGGTCACCAGGTTTGTGTTTAAGCAATAACTCAGTGAGTTTAGGGTCAAAATACTGTATATAATATGTAATATTGCTGACCTGCCACAACTTTATGAACTAACAAATAAAGGTGAATGACTGATCATGTCACTATTCATTCATGTCTCTCACTGTTGTAATGTTCTCCGGTTTTATCTATTAAAGTCCTATTTATGTGTGTCTTTCTATCATTTCTTTCTATCTTTTTATATTTGATATTTTGTTTTAATGACATTTTATGTCTAAATTCAGCACTTTTAACCGTTTCCAGCACTCTTTCTGTTTACTCTGTTTTTATTGAACAATCTTATTTTCTCACCTCGTTCCAGTACTTGTTCACATTTGTTCTCATGAATAGCGTGTTATTAATGCACAGTGTGTCATTAATTCACAGTGTATTATTAGTGCACGGTGTGTTAATTATTTACAGTGTTTGTGAACTGTGAACAGCCTAAAAATCATGGTAAAATCCATCACGCCCTCTGCTGCTCACCCTGTGAAAGGTAGGAGCATCATCTCCTTAACGCTGATTGGTCCAGACTGTAGCCCCGCCCTCGAACCTCCGTTTATCCAATAGCATCCTTACCTAGCGTCACGTCCTTCTTCAACATCCGGAAACCGGCGTTGTTCTTCAACGGACTGGAAAACTGTTTCAAGATCGAAGTTAAAAGATATTTTCTAACTCTAAGATGCCTTAATGATATCGTTTTTTCAACAGAGTTGTTCTCTAACATGTTTCAGGCTTTAAAGGGCGTCAGACACCTGCAGTCCAGTGCCAAGAAGCTAGCAGGTAACTATTATTTATCTGTCTGTCTGTCTGGAGGAAGACAGGCTTGTTAGTTAAAGTTAGTTGATCTTTCTGTTACTATTATTGTCACCAGACTGATAGTAGAGAAGGTGGAGGACAGAAGAGCTTCATAAGTGTCACTAAACTGGCGTGTGATGTGTCTATATTGCAAAATATTTACTTAATATCTCAAAAATAATGAGAACATTTCCTTGAAATAAACTTGTGTAGTATGTCATTATTCTGAGATACTAAGTTATTTTTTCTCTGACGGTGACAGAAATGGACTTCCATACATATTTGTAGATGCGCTGCAGACTTGAGTTTAATAATTTGGGCTGTTGATTGTAATTAACTCTTGTACAGGCGGTATGATGTGTCCCGTTTCGGAGCTCTCGGTCCCGGTCCCATGGGGGGTGATCAGAGGGAAAGTGTGGGGTCCTGATGACGGCCGTCCTGTGCTGTGCCTGCATGGCTGGGCTGACAACTGTGGCACGTTCAACACCCTCGTTCCCCTTCTGCCCAAAGGTAACTATTAACTACAGCCCGATTTCAACTCTTCACACCCTAAAGAGATTGTCAAACTGTCATTCAGTGTCTTATTTGTTCAGCACTCTTTCTATTTACTCTGTTTCTTTTTGTGCCTGGGGGATTTCACCTATATGAAAATGACTATTTGTTCATTGCTATTGTTTGTGTACTATGGGAGTCAAACTCCTGTCGCCTACACCGTAGGCAGCGTTGCTAACCGTTACACCACAGTGTCGCTCTGCAAAGCTGAACATAAAGACACATCACCTTTAGATCAATCATCTGTTTCATTCAGTTATACGCATTAAGTCAGGTGATAAATGTCTGCCACACCAACTATCTCTACTTTGATGCAGTTAAGTTGGTCGGCTTTCTAAGGATGAGCTCGTTTTCGACTTAAACACTCAGTAATATCTGATAACTCTCCAGGTTGCCATTGTGAATCGTAGTATCAGAGCTCCATTGATGATGGCTTTGTAGAGTCTGCAGGCACGTGCATAACTCAGAGTTTACATACTCAGAGGGATCAAGTCGTGATCAAGTCGGACACAAAACTAACAGGCATGCATTGTGTGGCGATCGCCGGCGATCGATTCTGCGCAGGCCTGGCTCATCTCCAACGAGCCTATTCTCTGCCTCTTTTTCAAGTGTCTTTAGTGTCTTGTCTACTTATTAAACATTTAAGCCAACGAAGTGTTTCAACATCCAGCAGCGTCTGTGCAGTGCAGCTTTTCCAGCTGGTTGATGAGAGATTTTAGCCAAAGCAAACATTCCATTCAGATTTTTTTTAGTTGAATATAGGTCATTGTTTCCTTGAAGAGACGTGCGACGATCTCTTGTTGAGCCTCTTCTCCCTGTTCTCCCTGTCAGAGTGCAGATACCTGGCGGTGGATCTGGCTGGTCACGGATGGTCGTCACATCGTCATCCTGGAGCTTTCTACTCATTTCCTGAGTACGTGATGGACGTACGCAGAGTCGTTGATGGTGTGTGAGTCTCAGAAATTGAAAGACATAAATCCAAACATCAGAGTTCAGGGGAAATACTAGATCTTTGCAGGGATTTATTGTCTCCGGTTTCCTGGGCCTGGGTGATCATTATTGATCATTGACTATCATCAGAGACACATTTTATATGAACCAAAATAAATGATTCTGAGCCAATTTGAGCTGTTAATCGATGTATTTGGTTATAGAATAGTTTTCTTTTCCATATTTAAAGAGTTGCAACTGTTCTCCATGACAATCTATAAAAACCTCCCTGTGAAGAGGACTCACACAGCATAGTGCATCTGTAGTGCAATTAAACCGTAGCAGTGACACTGCCTCGGTATTTTCTGATGAGCTACTGAACCTTGTTGATGATCTGTGAAATGACTCCCACAGCTCTGCAGTGGAGCCAGTTCTCCATCATAGGCCACAGTATGGGTGAGTGCAGCTTTGCAGCAGAACAAGGGCAATTAAAATGTTTCTTCTATGTTATATTTACAGTATATACTTTTCTTTTTTTGTGTTTCAGGTGGCAACATTGCTGGGATGGTAAGTGACCCATTTTCACACGACTGACTGTGGAGACTATTTTTGCTTTCATGTGTCGTATTTAGTAGATATCGTGTCTTCCACAGTTCAGTGCACTGTATCCTGAGATGGTGAATGCTGTCGTGCTGCTGGACTCAGTTGGATTCCTCCCTACAAATCTGGTACTTCAGTTTTTAGGATCCCGTTACTACAGTGTTGTAATTTGTTGTTTAAAATGACTTCTAGGTTGTGAATAAATGGAAAAAGCAGTCAGGTTCTTTGACATTTTGAAAGTCCTCACATTTAAGAAATGCTTTTAGTCACCCGCGTTCATAAAATACTATCACCTCACTCCATTATATTTCACAGAGAGCTGTGCTGTACAATCCCCCTCTTGTCGGTAGTTATGAATGATGTCCCTCATCATTTTTCTGTTTTCTTGCAGAAAGTAATTTTCAAAGCAATGAGGCAGGGGATGGATCAGATGGTGCAGTTTGAAAAAACAACGGAAGAAAAGAATAGAAGAGTTTACACTCAAGAAAAGGCAGTAGAGAGGTGTCACACCCTCACATTCATGTTTTACAAAGACTACTGAGTATGCACTCATCCAGTAATGTTTGTACAGGTTTCTTCAACCAACAAAACACCTTTTATTTCCTTCAGGCTTTTGGCTGCAAACCCAACTCTGTCTGAGCGTTCTGTGCTCATCCTTTTAGAGCGAGGGCTAACTCAAGTTGAAGGAGGTTTGTCTTCGTATTCCTCGGCTTTTGTGGTTGTTTTGGATGCTCGTCATAGGACAAAATTAGTTCACTCTGAATTTGTTTACCCTGATGCTGAAAAAAAGGATTTCTCTCTTGCAGGTGTGGCGTTTACCCGAGACATTCGTATTAATCTGGTAGGTTTTTGCTGAACCCTCCCAAAGGTGACGCATGCAGCCCATAAAATGCAAGTACAGCTTCGTGCATTTTATTATTTATCATCCTTTATTTTCAGAAAAACATAGTGCGCATCAGTTTGGAGCAGAGTCTGGAAATGCAGTCGTGTATACAAGCCCCCGTTCTAGTTATCCTGTAAGTTATTCCACCTCACACTTCCTTATTACAGGGGTCAGTAAACTGTACCTCGTTTAATAAATGTACAATCTTTTATCTTTGTGTTTCCAGAGCAGAGGACGGCCTTGAGAAACTCTATTTTTTTTCTGACGAAAAGAAAGCTGCATCAGCAATTATCCAGGCCTATAAGGACAGAAATGTGAGTGTATTTTTCGAATCTTTGTTTTTTTACAGTGTTTGGGTAAAGTTTGTACGCTCGCATCTCTTTGTTTATTTTTAGTCCTTAAGCCTGTGTGTATAATTGTGCCTAGTAGACAGACGGATATAAAGGTAGCAGAGTGGAGCTCAGTGTCTCAGAGGCAGCAGGAATCTGTGAACCTCAGCGCTGACCTACATACTGGAGCTCAGTCAGCAGAGAAAAAAAGCTCCAACTTAACTCTCTCTAAACTGACCTCTGTCCAAGTCAGCTGGTGACAGAAAAACAATCAGCTGCTGGAGACGCTTGGAGTGTCGGGATACAAACCATTTTCAAAGCCGCTTTGAAAGGGGTTGCTCATAGAAACGGACCTACAGGGAATCCTCACCTGGACCTGCAGCCCTCCCCGAGGGTTTCAGCTCCATTGTTTAGCTGTTGCGACTGTTCTGGTTCACTCTCGCGGTGTCGTTTTCAGCTGCTCTCAAACTCCAGTGTTCACTATCGCAGTCAGAGACTAGCTGGTGAACATAGTGGCAGCTAAACAGCTTGACATTTCCCTCTGCGGTTGGAGGAGACCAAAATCAGAGCTAAAAGAGCCTGAATATCGCAGTTACATTCATCACATGACCAGAAACTCGACTCCAAGTGAATGCTAATGTTTGCTAACAAGTTCACCGCATCAACTTAAAAGGTGATGTGACAATGTTGTGTAGGCAACTTTTTTTCTGCTGCCCCCAAGTGGCCAGAAAAAAAATCAGTAACTGCAGGTTAAAGTGTTGCACTTTTAACGTTCGATCTCTCACACTCGTCTTTGTTTCAGCACACGGTGGTGAAAGTACCAGGCGACCATCACATCCACCTGAATGACGCCGAGGCCATTGCCCCACTCGTGTCCAACTTCCTGCAGGACAAAGTGTTGACTCGGCCGGCCGAACAGACCGAGGAGCAGACCTCAAAGTTATAGCAATCACAAAAACATTCTTTTGTTGTTGCCATAAGTCATGTCAGACTACTACTACTACAGTTTTAAGTTTTTTAAACTCTTCCTATTGTAATGTTTGGAGTTTGGATATTGTAATGCAAAGTAATTAATTTTTAGATTTTTGAGTTTGGTGGACTCCTAATTTATTAAATGTATCTTACAGTTTTTTTTCTGAATGCTTAAAGACTAACACTGATTCTTGAAGTACTATCTCTGAAACCATTAACACTCGGAGCCAATACTTTTACCAAGTGTGCCAAAGTGTATGCAGTTTTCTGCTTTACACTCAATTTTATAACACACTTTAAGCAAACTGCGAACATTATCCTCTGCACTGTCGTACCTTTCCACACTGGCACACGTGAAAGCACTTTTAGACGAGTTCTCTTGCAGTAGTTCGGAAAAATGTGCCTTCACAGCTTTCTTAAATAGACCACAGTGTTGATTCCCAGATTTACTGATGCAGACATGAAGACACGTGCAATGTACTTTTCACCAAGTGAGCAGCAGTTTCTGATGGGAATGTATGAGGAAGTTAAACATATCATAAGCAAAACAGGAAAAAGTGCTGCTGTAATAATACTCACCAGACTCTTAACTGAACCTGTCATTATTATACCGAGTAACACGTTATTTGCACAAATTAACAGTTTAACTTGTTGCCTTAAAAGTGAGCAGTGGAAGTTAATGTTACTAAGGAAATTTACCATGAAGACAAATTGCTCACCATGAAGGGAGGGTGTTTGCTGAGTTCAGAAAACACTCAAATACTGGTTTAGGGTCAGGTTGTATCACTCTCACATAATTACATAAAGTGATATTGATTAAATGTCCCTTACTCTTCTAGACCAATGAAAGTGGGTTGGAGGTGGTGAGTGACACGCTGCTCACTGATGCCGGTCAGGACAAATTCACTAGGAAACACTCAAACAATCTGACATCATGGCTGCGGTCGAAAAGTCTTTTTTGCTTAGGAAGGTTCCTAACTGAAGAAGTGACCCGGAAGTAAACAAGTGGCCGCCATGATAAGAGCCGTTCAGATTCTCTAAATGCAAAGGAAAGGAGCTCCAATGCTTCCTTTCAGAGCTCCTTTAGCATGGGATGCAAGAAACCTTCCTATAGGAAAGGAAAGGAGATCACGCCGACCCACAATTCCTTGCGAGAGCAACATTTAAAATGCTGCACACCTCGGCCATTCATGAAAACAATCATGTTTATTTGCATATTTAACAATTACTTTCCTGCAGACATATAGTAATTGGAATTGTGTTATAAATGTGTGGACAGTGATGATAATGTAATGGTGCATTTATTTATTTCAATCATGTTACAAATGAACAAATGAAACCACAAATGAAATGTAAATGCAGCAAACGGTCAAACAGGAAGCTGACCGTTATAAAACCAACAACATGGGGAGAAGAGGACGATGTGCTTTTTGTAGTCCATTATCCCCTAAACTGATCCGAATGAAGGGGCGTGTCCTGTCCAATTAAATGATTGGACAGATTACTACTATCCTGCAACAACCACAGATACCTAATTTTATTTTTTTGTTGGAGCATTTCATTCATCGGTTTCTGTCGGGATGTAACTAGAATTTCAACAAGAAACAAGAAGATGACCAACCCTACTTTTAAGTTAATCTTAAAGAATGTAAATGTCTTTCATTAAAATTCTACTCACGGTCCGCTAACTCGACTTCTTCGGCTGCAATCAATGTTTTAAATTTCAATGTATCAACTGACAATGTGTTAACTATTGAGACTTTTGCCACGTTCATGCATGTCGATATGGAGGACAAAATGCCACAATGTTACCTTTCATAAATTCTGACATCAATAATAAATCAAATTTTTGACAACATCAGCAACCAAACTCTCCGTTATTGGCTTTATAAAGATAGATGCAATGTATTGGACTGCATGAGATCGTACAGGAAGTGAAGTGATCGGGCTGTTGAACCCTCTTCTTGGCCTGCTCTGCAGCACTGACAGACACTTGTATATGAACTTATATGCAGCTGCTGCCTTTGAGGGTTGTTTGAAATGCACCGTGGCAGCTCTGCTTTCTTAGAAGTCTGCTGCCTGTTGTTAATATTTAAGGTGTTGCACAGTTTCTCTGATGTGTATGTGTGTGTGTGTGTGTGTGTGTCTTCATGTTTAATCTCAAAAGTTAAAGCTGTTAGAAGAAAGAGAACCACAGTGAGAGCAGAGGGAGAAGGAGTTGTTTGTGCTTGTTTTCAGTCATACAGCACTTAAACTATGTTTTACATAGGGTTAGGGTTAGGGTGACATTTGCACATTTTTTTTTTTTTTTTTTTTTTTAATATTTATTTATACCACTTTGGTTCAGAGAATACACTTTACAAATCAACAGTACATAAGTGGGTTTTTTTTTTTTTTTTTTTTCCCCTCCCATCCCACCCGATGTCTCCTCCACAAACGAAACTACCAAACAAATTTACAAAACAAACAAAGAGATAAAAATAAACAATAATAAATAAAATAATAATAATAGCAATAATAATAGTAACAATGTATATGCATAATAATAAAAAATAAAAAATGAAAAAAAAAAAATGAAAAAAATAATATTAAATCTTTTATCCAAAATCACATTATCAGCATGAGCACATATATAAAGCAGTTAGAAAAATATATATCTTAGTCTAATGATGTACAATTCATATTCTCAAAATGCAATATAAGAGGTTGCCAGTGTTCATAGAATTTGTCGGTGGATCCCCGAAGTGTAAATTTGACTTTCTCTAGCTTCAAAAATGTCATCAGGTCTTTAAGCCAGGAATCTTTTGAAGGTGGTAAAGGGTCTTTCTGTTACGGCTTGAGGAAGGATTTAGTCTTGACCCAAAAATGCAGAGTTGTAACAGATTTATTCCAAACAAAGTATCAACAGAAATCGCCTTAGCAAGGGAAAAAATGTTCTAAGAAGTTTAAACAACGAAAAGGGTCTTCACAAAACAAAGTAACAACACAAAGTCACCACGAGGGGAAAAACCTACTAGTAATCACTAAACAGGAAAAGAACAACGAACCACCGGATCGTGGAGAGAGGCGAGGAATCTGCTCAGAGACATGTACATGCGAGGAGGACAAAGGATCATCTGGCACAGGGCAGACAGAGCAGTTGGCTTAAGAAGCCGGCCAAACGAGCCGATAGGCAGCAGGTGTGTCTCGTGAACTGCCCTGGAGCACCGGCCCCGCCCCTCTCCACTCACCTGAAAAAAGGAAAAGAAGGTGAGGAACACAAAACAAGACCTGAACCACCACAGTACCCCCCCCCTAATGGACGCCTCCTGGCGTCCTACCAGGCTTACCCGGGTACCTAACATAGAAATCTTGCAGCAGCTGTGGATCGAGGATGAGGGAGCGTGGGAGCCATGAACGCTCCTCGGGGCCGTACCCCTCCCAGTCGACCAGAAACTGAAAGCCGCGACCCCTCCTGCGGACGTCCAAGATTTCCTTCACCGTGTATACTGGATGACCATCGATGATGCGGGGAGCTGGCGGTAGCGGAGCAGGGGGCTGAAGGGGACTGTCTGTGACCGGTTTGAGCAGTGAGACGTGGAAAACCGGGTGGATCTTGAGGGCGGCGGGGAGGCGGAGTCGGACGGCGCTGGGGTTGATGATCTTTTCAATAGGGTAGGGGCCGATGAATCGAGGAGCCAGCTTCCGGGAGTCGGTTTGAAGGGGAAGGTCCCGGGACGACAGCCAGACCTGTTGGCCCACCTGATAGGCCGGAGCTGGGGTCCGATGGCGGTCCGCCAAACGTCGGTTTCGCTCCGCGGTCCTGCTCAGGGCTGTGCGGGCCTCCCTCCAGACCCGGCGGACCCTGTGAAACTGGGCTTGTACTGAGGGAACCGCTGCGTCGGACTCCTGGCTAGGGAACAGGGGAGGCTGATAGCCCGAGGTCACCATAAAGGGTGACATACCAGTGGCCGAGCTGATCAAGGTATTGTGGGCATATTCGACCCAGGGGAGGTGTGTGGCCCAGGAAGCGGGGAGACGAGAAGCGACGCAGCGGAGGGCGGACTCAAGGTCCTGGTTAGCCCGCTCTGTTTGGCCGTTCGTCTGAGGGTGATAGCCGGACGACAGGCTGGCGGTGGCCCCCAGGGCCCGACAGAAAGCCCCCCAGACTCGAGAGGTGAATTGTGGACCTCGGTCTGACACAATGTCCAAGGGGATGCCATGGAGCCTGAACACATGTTGAATGAGCAGGTTAGCGGTCTCCAAGGCGTTGGGCAGTTTCGGGAGGGGAACAAAATGAACCGCCTTGGAGAACCGATCAACAATGGTTAAGATGGTGTCATTACCTTCTGAGGGAGGGAGGCCGGTGACGAAATCCACAGCGATGTGTGACCATGGGCGTGGGGGAACAGGTAGAGGCTGCAGCAAACCAGCTGGAGGACGATGAGAAGCTTTACTGCGCGAACACTCAGGGCAGGAGGCAACGAACGTCCTGACATCAGCTGCCATTGATGGCCACCAGAAGCGTTGCCGGACCAGTGCTAGCGTGCGATATACACCAGGATGACAAGCTACTCGAGAGGTGTGGCCCCAGATGAGTACTGAAGACCTAGCAGCCGGAGGAACGAACAGCTGTCCAGGTGGGCAGCCATCAGGGACCGGCTGATTCTGCTGGGCGTCTTGTACTTCCTGCTCCACCTGCCACTGCAACGCTCCCACCACACGTTGAGAAGGAAGGATCATCTCCTCCTCTGCCTTCCCTTCCTCCACAGTGAATTGACGTGAGAGGGCATCTGGCTTCACGTTCCGGGAACCAGGGCGGTAGGTCATGGTGAAGTTGAACCGCCCCAGAAAAAGCGCCCAGCGTGCTTGACGGGAGTTCAACCTCCGGGCGGTACGCAGGTACGCCAGGTTTTTGTGGTCAGTCCAGATTATGAAGGGATGAACAGCCCCCTCCAGCCAATGCCGCCACTGTTGAAGAGCCAGCACCACCGCTAACAACTCCCGGTTCCCCACATCGTAGTTCCGTTCTGCTGGGGAGAGGCGTCGAGAAAAGAATGCACACGGGTGGAGTTTGTTGTCCGCAGGGAGACGCTGGGAGAGGACGGCCCCGACCCCAGAGTCCGAGGCATCAACCTCGACCACAAACTGCTGCTCGGGATCTGGGTGAACAAGAACAGGCGCTTTAGTAAACATCTCTTTTAAAATAGTGAAAGCGTGATTGGCTGCTGGAGTCCAACAGAAACTAACCTTACTGGAGGTGAGTTGTGTGAGAGGGGAAGCAACCTGGCTGTAATTTCGTATGAAACGACGGTAAAAGTTAGCAAATCCTAAAAATCTTTGGAGATCTTTTCTGGACGCGGGAGTGGGCCATTCCCTGACCGCCTCCACTTTGGAGGGGTCGGCACGGAGCTGGCCTTTCTCCACAATGTACCCCAAGAAGCTCACTGAGGGGACGTGAAACTCACACTTCTCTGCTTTAACAAACAATTTGTTCTCCAGCAGCCGGGTCAGCACATCACGGACATGAAGCACATGGTCTTCCTGAGAACGAGAGAAGATTAAAATATCATCCAGATACACGAAGACAACTCTGTCTAACAAGTCTCTTAACACGTCGTTAACCAGTGATTGGAAAATCGCTGGGGCGTTGGTTAGGCCGAATGGCATAACCAGGTACTCATAATGCCCCAAGTGAGTGTTGAAGGCGGTCTTCCATTCATCACCCTCACGTACCCGTACCAAATGGTAGGCGTTGCGCAGGTCCAGCTTTGTGAAGACTGTGGCATGGTGCAGCGGACTGAAGGCAGAGTCAATGAGAGGCAGGGGGTATTTGTTCTTCACGGTGATGGCATTAAGCCCTGTATAGTCAATACAGGGGCGTAAAGTCTTGTCTTTTTTGGCCACAAAGAAAAACCCCGCCCCCACCGGGGACGATGAGGGCCTTATCAGCCCTGCTGCCAAGGAGTCGTTAACGTATGTCCCCATGGCCTCTCGTTCTGGTTTTGTAAGGTTGTACAAACGTCTAGTGGGGAGTGGGGCACCAGGGAGTAAGTCAATAGCACAGTCATAAGGACGGTGTGGAGGAAGTGTGTTTGCGGAGGTCTTGCTGAAAACTTCTCTTAAATCATGATATACTCTGGGAACATTTGACAAATCTATGACCTCTGTTTGCTGAGCGGGAGCAGGGGACCTGGCTGGAATGGCTGACTGGAGGCAACAGGCGTGACAATGTGAACTCCATTCCCGGATGGAGGCCGTAGGCCAGTCTATATGTGGGTTGTGTTTTTTTAACCATGGTATGCCCAACACCACAGGAGTATGAGGGGAAGAGATGACAAACAGTTCTACAAATTCATGGTGATTGCTGGAGAGGATGAGTTTTAGCGGGTCGGTGCGGTGGGTGACTATCTCCAGTAGCTTACCGTCAATGGCCAGGACCTCTTTAGGGGAGGTAAGTTTATGTAGGGGCAAATTGTTCGTCTTAACAAAGTTAACATCAATGAAATTGTCGTCAGCTCCTGAGTCGACCAGGACTGCGACTGGGAGCGAACGTTGTGGCCCGTGAATCATACCTGCAACCTGTATGCGGGATGAAGTAGGGGAAGAGATTCGGCTCACCAGAGTTCCCCCATCTACTGGCGAGCCTTGTCTTTTGGCAGCTCTGGGCAGCTGGTGAGGAAGTGTCCAGGGTGGCCGCAGTAGAGGCAGAGCTTCCCCATTATGCGTCTCCGTCGTTCTGCCAGCGTGAGATGAGCTCGTCCCAGCTGCATGGGTTCTTCTTCTGGGGTGTGAAGAGTCCCTGGGGCTGCCAAGGTGGCGCTGTTGACTGTCGGTGATGTCTCGAGGAGGCTGGACTGGGAAGCGACGAGGGGCCGTCTTCTCCTTCCCTCTGTTCTCTCTCTATTTCTTTCCCTGATCCGATTATCCAACCGTATGGCCATGTCTATCAACTGGTTCAGGGAGGTGCTATCGTCACGAGTGGCTAACTCGTCTTTCATAACCCCCGATAAACCTTTTAAAAACACTGCTTGTAGAGCTGAGTCCCCCCACCCACTTTCTGCTGCCAAGATGCGAAACTCTACCGCGTACTGGGATACTGAGAGAGAGCCCTGATGTAAGTCCAGAAGCTGGCTTATGGCCTGTTTGCCCTTTACAGGATGATCAAACACCATTTTCATTTCCTCTATGAACGAATGGTAATCAGATGTGATGGCTGAGTTCTGACTGGAGATGGCTAACGACCATGCGGCCGCCTGTCCTATTAGCAAGCTCATGATAAATGCTATTTTGGACTGGTGTGTGGAATAAGTGCCTGGCTGTTGACTAAAAACTAGTGAGCATTGGTGAAGAAATTGTGCACAAGTCCCTAAATCTCCTGCATATCTGGCGGGGGTAGGGATGTAGGGCTCACGGGGCTGCAGCGGGGAACTGACGGGTGCGTCAGCTGCAGGAAGTGGTGGTGATGAGTCCGGGGATGGAGCCAGCCGCTCAAGCAGGAGAGCTAGCTGTCCCCTCATCTGCGCCATGCTTGTCGTCATCTGCTGGAGGTGCTCTGTTGTTTGCCGCAGGACTGACTCCTGCTGGTTAAGCCTGCTCGCTTGGTCGGCAAAGGCATGTTTGAAGCCCTTGATCTCCGCTGGGTCCATGATGGCCAGATGATTCTGTTACGGCTTGAGGAAGGATTTAGTCTGGACCCAAAAATGCAGAGTTGTAACAGATTTATTCCAAACAAAGTATCAACAGAAATCGCCTTAGCAAGGGAAAAAATGTTCTAAGAAGTTTAAACAACGAAAAGGGTCTTCACAAAACAAAGTAACAACACAAAGTCACCACGAGGGGAAAAACCTACTAGTAATCACTAAACAGGAAAAGAACAACGAACCACCGGATCATGGAGAGAGGCGAGGAATCTGCTCAGAGACATGTACATGCGAGGAGGACAAAGGATCATCTGGCACAGGGCAGACAGAGCAGTTGGCTTAAGAAGCCGGCCAAACGAGCCGATAGGCAGCAGGTGTGTCTCGTGAACTGCCCTGGAGCACCGGCCCCGCCCCTCTCCACTCACCTGAAAAAAGGAAAAGAAGGTGAGGAACACAAAACAAGACCTGAACCACCACACTTTCCACTGTAAAAGAATTCGACGGCGAGCTATCAAAGATGAAAAAGAGATTACATTTTTCTGTATTGAATTCAATTTAATCCTAATTCCTGGAGTGCCAAAAATGGCTATCTCTGGTGATGGTTCAATGTTCAACTCCAGTACTTCTGTTAGAAATGTAAAAAAAAATCTCCAATATTCTTTTAACATAGGACAAGACCAAAACATATGGGTTGAGTGAGCAAGTGCCTGAAAACATCTGTCACAAGAATCCGATACACTTGGGTACATTTTTGATAATCTTTCTTTAGTATAATGAGTCCTGTGGAGCACCTTGAATTGAATAAGGGTAAGTGATGCACAGGATGAAGATGAATTATTAAGAGCTTTATTCCACCATTCATCGGAAAATGAAGTACCCCATTCCGATTCCCATTTTGTTTTAATCTTACAAAGGGCAGAGGGAGTCGCTGTTAATAATATATTGTAAATAGATGACAACTGTCCTTTTAGTAGCCGAGAAGTCATATTAAAAAAATCAATGCCAGAGGCTACTGGAATATGAGGGAAAGCTGGGGTGTTATGCTTAGCAAAGTTACGGATTTGGAAGTAACCATACATATCCGAACTCTGGAGGTTAAATAAGGAGGAAAGTTGAGTGAAACTAGCAAATATACCGTCCACATAAAGGTCACACAGGGAAGACAATCCTAACTTACACCATTTAGAAAATCTTGGATCAGTTCTGGCAGGTTGAAACAGATGATTATTACAGAGAGGTGTGGCCAAGGGAAGACCTCTCCAGCCAAACTGTTGTCTAATTTGCTGCCAGATGTTTAAAGTGGCAATGACTATTGGATTAGAAGTAAACTGTCTAGGTTTAGAAGGGAGGCTACTACACACAAGGGCTTTCAAAGAGGAAGCATGGCATGAGTTAGTTTCTAGATGGATCCAACTATTGTCTGCACCTGTCATCCAGAGCATAATTTTATGTACGTTTGCAGCCCAATAAAAACATTGAAAGTTTGGCAATCCAAGTCCCCTTTTGCATGTTCCCTCTGTAGCAAAGTTTTACAAACATTGTTTTTTGATTATCACGATACCTCTTTTTTACTTCATTTAATACAAAAACAGCAGCAGATTTACACACTTATGTGTAAGTTATCCTATGTTTATATTGTATAGTTGTAGACACACAATGTCTCCTTTGCCATGGGAACAGAAACAGCTATGAGCTATAGTTTAGGAATGCTTGATACTTGATTCACCTGTGGAATTTAAATAAACTATTCTACTTGTCATTTCCTCTCATCAGTAAAACAGAATGACAAATGTTGAATACATGATTATGGAAGAAATTCTGAAAATGTATATGGCAACCCATATGAAACCCAGTTGTGGGCCCCAACCCAGAGTTTGGCAATGATTGTCCTAGAGACGATGGATGTCACACAGACCAAAGGAACATGTGAAGGAGAACAGGTCCCTGAGTTATTATAATGCACCAAAACGAGTGGGCCAATACAGTGGCAGAGACACTCTTCCTAAGTCTATTGGAAGATGTTGTTTCCGTGGGAAAATAACCACAGCTGTTAAGTGTTCAGTCGGAGCGGCGCTGCCTGAAAGACCTTACTGAGGGCCCGGCTGCTGTCACCAGTGGATAACCCGGAAGTTAGTCTGGACCCGGGACGTCGTTCAAGGTTCGCTTATTTATTCAGAGATGTGAGCGCTGTTGTCCCGAAACACTGTGCAACTTCCCCTTCAGCGGCTCAGGAAGGTTTCAGACACACTAGCAAGGTAACAGACAGTACGAGGGGGTTTGAGTGAGTCCCCTAAGAACCCGCACATAGCGGTTCTGTTGTCACTTATCAGAGAATGTCACGTTCAGGTGCTTTGTTGTCGCGAACTGCGGATAAGTTAAAGTCAGCTAATGTAATAGTAATGTAATAACTTTGCACCACGCTAGCAGACTGTAGTCCTTTTGTTATGGATATAACGATAAATATTGGTCCACATCAGGTTAAGTGAACATGAAGTGAAGTAAAAGTATGCACACAAGCAATAGCTAATGCTTGTTGCACTGTTAAAAATAAAGTATTATCCATACTGAACCAGTCCTCTCCTCCGCCATTAAAAGGTTCTGGTCACCCCGACTCGGGAACTCGAGTATCAAAATCACGACTTCAGCGGGCGTTCATGTGCAATTTCCGCCTTGGCATCTCATATTTACCTGAATTCCGATACCACGTGAAGGCAGCAGTAGTATCTAAAAATAGCGAGAAACTTTCTCAAGATATTGACTTATTATATATTGTCTTAATATCTAAAAAAAGAAAAAGAAAAATGACTTAGTATCCGGGCTGCACGGTGGTGTAGTGGGTAGCACTCTCGCCTCACAGCAAGAGGGTCCTGGGTTCGATTCCCGGGTCAGCCCGGGTTCCTTCTGTGTGGAGTTTGCATGTTCTCCCCGTGTAAGCGTGGGTTCTCTCCGGGTTCTCCGGCTTCCTCCCACAGTCCAAAGACATGCAAGATGGGGATAGGTTAATTGGTGACTCTAAATTGCCCATAGGTGTGAATGTGAGCATGAATGGTTGTCTGTCTCTACATGTCGGCCCTGCGATAGACTGGCGTCCTGTCCAGAGTGTACCCTGCCTTCACCCAATGACAGCTGGGATTGGCTCCAGCCCCCCCGTGACCCTAAATACAGGATAAGCGGTAGAAAATGGATGGATGGATGGACTTAGTATCCCAAAACATATACCAAAATAATGACTTAATATCTAAAAAAAAAAATAGTTAGTATCTCAAAATAGTGAGAAACTCCCAAAATTTTGACTTATTATTATCCCAAATTATTGTCTTAATATCTCAAAATAATCACTTAGTATCTCAAAATATTGGCTTGGTATCCCAAAGTAATGACTTAATATCTCAAAATAGTGAGAAACTCAAAAATATTGACTAAGTGTCCCAAAATATTGTCATAATATATCAAAATAATGAGAAACCTTTTTAAAATAATGACTTAGTGTAGTATGCCATTATTCTGAGATACTAAGTTATTATTTTTTATGACGGTGGCAGAAATGGGCTTGTAGATGAGCTGTTGATTGTAATTAACTCTTGTACAGGCAGTGTGATGTGTCCTGCTTCGGAGCTCTCGGTCCCGGTCCCATGGGGGGAGATCAGAGGGAAAGTCTGGGGTCCTGATGACGGCCGTCCTGTGCTGTGCCTGCACGGCTGGGCTGACAACTGTGGCACGTTCAACACCCTCATTCCCCTTCTGCCCAAAGGTAACTTACTGGCTAGTAGGTAAGGCCACGTTCTGTAAATAATATTAAGACATAATCCGCATCACTATTTATTTTATGGGTCTGTAACAGTCTAGTAATACTCCAGGTCCTGTGGAGAGCTTGGCGGTTAGATAAGCTAGCTAGCAGTAAAATGCTTCCTATCAATTATTTCTTTCCCATAGAAAGTCCAACACAGAAATGAATCTAGTTAACTACACGTAATGTGTAATATTCATAACTATGTTTGAATTGGTGTATAATCACCTCAGCACACAAGCACAAACCTGGCTGATGAAAATTTTCATCAAACCCCCAATAACAATGTAAACATTATGACAGTTTGTCATCTAGTTATTAGCCGAAACTAAGGCCAAGTCATGTCCAAGTTCCACCTACTGTGTTGCAAGTCGCCCTTTCTGTGAATGCCAGGCCCGATACATCTATCGTCACACAGCTGTCCCGCCTCCTCCGTGAACTGATGCCTAGCTCGACCAATAAGACGGCCTATTTTCACTTCAGCAGTCGAACCAGGGAGCGATCCTGCAGCGAGACGCTTCAAGTCTGCTGCACACATTACTTTTTTTTTTTTTTTTTTAAAGCCTATGAAACGTTAGGAACAAGCTGGAAGATTGATCGTCATGAACAAATCGTTCTCTGTCACTGAAAAGTTTAGTTCCTGAAGACAAGTTTGTTCACCAACGACACATTTCTTGTAGCTCGGAACGGACACATATCTCAACTTTATCTCTATTATTTCCTATAATCAGTGAGCTACCAAATGAATGGTCCCTTTCCAGGAAATAATTAAGAAAATATGAACCTGTAGCATGAATTATTGCATAAAAGTCGTAATGTATGTGTTTGGGATTTGGTGTGTTGTGTGAGCGTTTTCCACATGTCTTCTATGTACTTCCTGTCAGAGTGCAGATACGTGGCTCTGGACCTGACAGGTCACGGTCTGTCATCACATCGTCCTCCCGGAGATTACTACTCTTATCCTACGTATGTAGCGGACCTACGCAGAGTCGCTGATGGTGGGTGAGCTCATACAGTAGCTTTTTGCCAAACATCAGTGTAAGTTTTCCACCTCTACAGGACTTCAAGTTCCTATTTATGGTTATAAGTAAACCACAGCGAGACTTATGGCAACTCAAAATCTACTTCAGTGTTCTGCGATGAGATACAGAACCCGGTTGATGATCTGTGAAATTAACTCCCACAGCTCTGCAGCTGAGGAAATTCTCCATCATAGGCCACAGTATGGGTGAGTGAGACTTTACAGCAGAATTGATCTTAATCTGCGTCGCTGTGCTGCAAAAATATTGAAGTGCAAATCACATGCAGCTTCTTCTCATTTACAGGTGCTGATGTCGCTGCAATGGTGGGTGTTAATCTCTTATCGCTTTCCTCTTTTCCTGACACTGTTTTGCTGTGTTTTTGTTTGTGGTCTCATCATATGGTCGTGTCTTCCACAGTTCAGTGCGCTCTACCCTGAGATGGTGGACACTCTCGTGCTTCTGGACTCTTACGGATTTCTGCCTACAGAAACGGTATTAATCATTTTGTCTGCCAAGATTATGCTCACTGTGAAGGTTTCGCCAGGACAGTCGGATCAGACAGTCATGTTTTATTTATTCAACTGTTTCTGTAAATGTTATTTCAAGGAAAAAGGGTTTGTAGTGAATTATTCATTTAATTAGATGCAATCTAATTACATAGGCTGTGTGCTTCTACCTGTTGGATTGCAAGAGAAAGAGAGAGAGACAGAGACACATAGACAGAGACAGAGGGAGATGGCAACAACAATAAAAGCACATAAGCTTTAATAACAGTAATAATAATAAAATGATTCATACAAATCATAATAGTAGCGGTAAATATAACAGGAATGATAATACTAATGGCAGAAATGATAATAAAAGTATAACTACTACAACCAATAATAGCAGCGGTGTGCTTAGGCCAGCCCTGCAGCAGTAAAACTAAGGGCTGGTCCAAGGCCAGCCTGAGCCAGCCCTTACTATGAGGTAATCAAAGAGGAAAGTCTTAAGTATATTCTTAAATATGGGGAGGGTTAATACATAGGCTTTCAAGGAAAGAACAAACAATTTGTATTCAATAATGTTCATTTGAGTGTTGAAAATGATACCTGCATACTTTTTTAAAATTCTACTTCAGTTATCTTCATTACTATCCTTTTTAAATTCATATTCTGTATGATATATGTCTATAAAAGGAGAGCTCTGCTCTATTTCCCACTCCTGTCAGTAGCTTCAGTCTCTTTTCCTGCAGAAAGAACTTTCCAAAGTGATCAGACAGGGGATGGATGAGATCCTTCAGTTTGAAAAGAAGACAGAAAAGATGAAAAGAGTTTACACTTATGAGAAGGCAGTTCAGAGGTATCATTTTAACAAAGATTTATTTCAGATTTCTAGTCACTTTGTCTCCATCGGCCCCTGCCTAAAAGTGTTTCCTTTCTTTCAGGTTGTTGGCTGCAAACCCGAGACTGACTGAGCCGTCAGCGCACATCCTTTTAGAGCGAGGTCTAGTTCAAGTGGAAGGAGGTGCGTCTTTATCTCTCCACCTCACAGAGGAATCATCTCACCTTGCTCATCATCTGAATGTGTTTCTCTTCCACAGGATTTGTGTTCTCCAGAGACCTGCGGATTCATTTTGTAAGTTGCCTGCTAGACCTTCCCCCACATTCACCACCTCCTCTCTGTTTACTTGCATTTTATTAAACCATACGTGTAATTTATTTCATGTTTTCAGAAAAACATATGGCGGATGAGTTGGGAGCAGAGTCTGGAGATGCAGTCCAGGGTTCAAGCCTCTATTCTTGTTGTTCTGTAAGATATTGATGAAATGGATGTTTGCATTATGTTATGACAGCAGACACGTTTATAACAGCTGGCTGATGTCGCTGATGTACGGAGCAGAAACACAGTGGACAATTTTCACAAATCCTACTCTTTACCATAGCTTTCTATCAATAACATGTTCTTCAGCCTTCATTATACGGTTAATTCTCACATCCTACATTGAAAATCTCATTCTCCAGAACAGAAGAAGGTGATAGACAACTTTCTGAACCAGCTCAAAGGAAGTTTACCTCAGCACTTCGCCAGTGTTTACAGGACAGAAATGTGAGTAAAATACAATCAAAATGTTTGAAGCAGTTTGTCATTGATTCTGTAAGTCTGCGACGTAATAATATCGGTCTGTTTCTGTTGGTTCCAGCACGTGGTGGTGACGGTCCCAGGTGATCATCACATTCATCTGAATAAGCCTGAAGCCGTCGCTCCGTTGGTGTCTGACTTCCTGCGAACCAAAGCGTGGTCAAACAGCAGGCAGCACAAATTATGAGCTACAAACACTCTCACGCTAAGCTGTTTAGATGCTGAGTCATCAGTCCTAAGTGTATTTCTTTTTTCTTTTTTTTTATAAGATTTTTTCCAGCACAAAGTTTGTATGTTCCTTTCGGTTTTAATTTTAATTACACCCATTGCAGAATCGCTGTTTTGTAAGAGTTAACATTCATAGACGTTGAAATGCCCATTTCAGTCACTGCAAGTGTTTCTGGACTGGTCTTCAGTTCAAAGGTCGTGTGCCGCCCAGACCCTGATGGATCCTGTCTCAGGGTCAGCTCAGTCTGTAGATGACGGTCTCAACGACAGCCACCATGTGAAGTAAATGTTTAATAACAGAAAATAAACATGCTCCATTTTTAGATAAATAAAAGCAACATATAAATAAGACATGAAGCCTGTGGTTCATTTATGAGTCAATGAGCCGCTTTTCCTTCTTCAAGCCAATCGAGGACAGTAAACCATCACAAATTCAGATTCTTTTCACTCATAGTTTAGGTTTTTATGCTAAGCTAAGCTAACTGGCTGCTGACTCTCTTTTCTCATCTAACTCTTCAAGAAATCATGTGTGTTTACCCAATTTTCAATTCAGCGCTTTCATATTTAGATTCACTTTTATATTTATTCACAATCCCAAAATCATGAAATCCTGCTGGTGTTCATGAATAACTTCACCCTTCGGACAGAAACACCCTCGAGCCACCAGTTAATGTTCAATTTACAGAATCCATTTCCAGCTTCTTTATGTGAGGCTCTTTCCAATCTGGCTTCAGGTTTTATGACATCACTGGCTGTAAGTAACACATTGTCTGCTTGTGACGGTTGATCTCAGAGACCTTTGATACAGTTAATCCCTCCTTCTGTAAAATCTCATATTGGATTAGATTCTTTTCTTGATGGTTCCTTGATAGATATTTTGTAAAAGCAGCTGGTGTTAAAATCCAGGTGAGTAGTTACAGATTAAACGTAACATTTCACGTTGTTTACCCATTGCTGGAAAATATGGACATTATTATTTCCCCTAGGAGGATTATACAATGGGTTGTGTTGAGTGTGCACCTCTGTGTCTGTCCACGGCTAATCTCGTGTTCTGTTGCAGTAAGCTACATAATATTTTGGGTGCCCAGTTGTGGCTGCTTGTTCAAGGACCTCTTGTGGTTGTGGTGACTCACACTTTCCCAAAACACCTTTTATTGCCTGTTTGATACTGCTATGCTCATTCCTCTTGGGGTGTAGACTTTCTAATTACGTATTTGTCAGTGACAAAATGTGTAAATGAATTAAGTACAGAAAAACAATCAAGAGATGGCATTAACACAATTGCATGTATTTGCAGAGAAGTTGGATTGCACTTTAATGTCTCACTGATCAGGCCACAGAAATGATAACCCAACTTTAATCTTGTATTTGACAAGATCATCTGATTGGTTGAGCGTTTGGAGGCCGCACATATCTTGGTACAGTAATGTAGGAGAGCAGTCGACTCATCATCCCATTACAGAGAGCCGCATGAATGGTGTTGTTGTTCTCAGCTCATACTGGATTTCACTCTTTACCAGATTCATTGTTGTTGCAGGAGAAATGCCTGACAGACGTTACTGGGGGCACAAAGACAGACACAGAGCCACTCTCTGAAGTATATGGTGATAGGTCATAAACATTATGAGTATCCAATGAAATCAGTGGTTGCAGGAAATATTTATGTTGCATTCAGGCTCCAAAGGTCAGAGTTTGTCATGTTTCATTTCTTAAACAGACGTTTCAGGATTTGTTTGAATCATTGTTTACCTTGAGATTCTCATACTCACTTTGCTTTTGCTGGATATTAAGCTTCGTGGATGATTTTTTTTTTATTGCCAGAGACATAAACTGGAGATCATCAGACGGTGAAATGTCATCTACAATGAAACAAGCAGGTAGTGATGTCAGTGAGCCACAGGCCAAGTGTAATGTTTTACCACTTTCACGGATGTTAAATCCTGTATTTGTTCATTCATATTAACAGTCAATATCTGTTGGAGCCTTGTTTTTTTGGTCATGTGTCCAGTCTCAGACCTCTCGCTCCCGGTCCCATGGGGGGTGATCAGAGGGAAAGTGTGGGGTCCTGATGACGGCCGTCCTGTGCTGTGCCTGCACGGCTGGGCTGACAACTGTGGCACGTTCAACACCCTCATTCCCCTTCTGCCCAAAGGTAAGTAAGTAAACTAACACCCCCATTCTAACAACACTGTCCCAAATCCACACTACCCAGAGTGATTTGTGTTCGCCACATCCACAAGGGTCACAAGCTTCCGCTGTAAGATGTAAGCTTGTAAAAACCTTTGCGTTCATACTGCAGCTGCATTCACAAAGTACGTACTGTTGCATGCAAGATGCATTCAACGAGGACAAACTACTTTGTCATAACATTGCACCTCAAGCTTTGACCCTCTTGTTTGTATAGCCACTATATTTTGACATACTCTGTAGTCTGTACTACATACTAAAAACGTTTCTGGCATATTTACTAGTATTGTAGTATGGGTGTTGGAACGCACATCCAATCTCTCTCAGTCGCTCTGCTTGTGTTTCTGACTGTTTGGAAGGAATTTGGTCACATTTTATGACGAAATACTTGTTAAGACTCAATCCTGTTGAGTTTCCAATGGTCTGGTTGTTCCTGAGTTGTCTTTCTACTTCCTGTCAGAGTGCAGGTATGTGGCGGTGGACCTGGCAGGTCACGGCTTGTCCTCCCATCGTCCTCCAGGAGTTCTCTACACAATCACTGCAAACGTGGTGGACGTACTCAGAGTCGTGGACGGTGTGTGAGCTCAACAAGGAGCAGAATCCTTTAGTCTGAATGTAATAAGAGGTTGGATCTGCTCAGGTGCATCTCTGTGACTGAGGTAGAGCTGTAACTGAAACTAGATTGAATCAGATCTGTTTTCTATTAAATATCTCCCACAGGTCTCAAGTGGACAAAATTCTCCATCATAGGACACAGCTTGGGTGAGTGCAGACTAAGCAAATTATAGACACTGCATTTTCACATCTTCTGCCGTAAAACCACAATGAAATCTGCCATTGGGGTTTAATTATACTGTGTTTTATGTAAAGTGATTTCAAAAAAATATATCTCCAACTATTTTTGGTGATTGAGTAAGCATTTAAGTCACTGTCAAATTCCAGTTCCTCAAATGTGAGGATGCTGATTTTTTTTTTTTTTTTTTTTTTTACATTTTATGTAAGATACTTACTTAATTTTTAACCTTTATTCCTGCACTTTATAGACTAAATGACTCATTGATTAATTTGAAAAAATGATCAACAGATTAATCTCTGATGAAAGTAACTCAACTGCACCCTCTTTCTGGCCTCATGGATTAACGCCTCTTCATTTTTTTTTGCTAATTTGTATTAATTTGGTACCATTTCTGACATACGCTCCATTTATTACAAATATTCTTCTCCAAAACATAGGATAATAAAGATCTATGCTTCATACCCTGGGTTGCTGGTTATATTCTAAAAATGGGGACCAAATATGAGGGATACTGAAAAATATTGTCAATGAAAACAACCACCTAAACCTTCAGATTAAACCACCTGCACTATCAGTTAGACTGGGGGTACAAGGAAAACCGAGTCTGCATCAAGAATGGTTTATTACCGGTTTCTGGTAATATTCAGAGAAACAGAGCGTGCCCGTAACCATAGTAACTCACTGTCACTCCTGCATGCAGGTGCACGGTGTCAGGGGAGAGGTAGAGACGCTGACTGAGATCAGCATGCTGGGAATGGTGGGCTCATCTGTCCATGTCATATTGTTCTGTCTCTCATAGATGTCCAAAAGCCTATTTTTGCAGCGCAACATTATGAATTTGTTTGTCATTATGCGAGAAAATTAAGGATTTATTTTGGCAACTTGTCCCCTATTTGTGGGATTTTTCCCCATTTTAACTTGCTGCTTTGTTCATCTTCCAGGTGGCAACATCGCTGCAATGGTAACTAAGATTCCTCAAATGCAACTTATCAATGCTTTTACACGTCATACAGTGATCACTGTATTTCCCTGCTCACTATCTGGTCCATGTCGTGTCTCCCACAGTTCAGTGCGCTGTATCCTGAGATGGTGGATGCTCTTGTGCTGCTGGAGTCCTTTGGATTCGTACCGAAAGATCCAGTACATCAACAGTATTTATTATCAACATATGGCACATTGACAAGCCTTTAAATGGACGATGATCCAACATTTTCCATGAGTGCTGCGATAGCACTGCACGACTCCACAGTTATATTCATATTTCACTTCTGTCTCTTTTCCTGCAGAAAGTTGCCTCCAAAGTGATGAGACAAGGGATGGAGGAGATGCTTCAGTTTGAAAAAAAGACACAAGAGGAGAAAAGAGTTTACACTTATGAGAAGGCAGTTGAGAGGTACGACGCCACTCTGATTTACAGCCAATAAACCTTCACTCCTGTTGGATTCTTTTGTGCTGATTTTTGTTTCAGGCTGTTGACTGCAAACCCGACTATGACTGAACAGTCGGTGCACATCATGTTGGAGCGAGGTCTCGTTCAAGTCGAAGGAGGTGCGTCTTTACTTCTCCTCCTCTTCTCTGAGAGGAAGATAATCACTTTGCTTCCTCTTATCTGAATGTGTTTCTCGTCAGCAGGATTCGTGTTCTCCAGAGACCTGCAAGTTAATGTTGTAAGTCACTTTTAACCTCCCAAACCTTCCACATTCACCACCTCCTCTCTTTTAACTTATACATTGTAGAGGTAATATTGCTTGTACATGAGTTTTCTTTTGTGTCTTCAGAAAAATACAGTGTGCATCAGCTTGGAGCAGAGTCTGGAGATGCAGTCGATGATTCAAGCCCCTGTTCTAGTTATTCTGTAAGATCTTGATCACCACGTTGCATTTTGCATTGTAACGTTATAAACGTCCCCTAATCCAATCATTTAATTTTCCTGCAAATGCACGTCATACTAAACCTATTCAACTCTGTTTTTCCAGAGGAGACAAAGGCTTCGGTGCAACATCTCCAGAATCCAACGGGAGTCTCAAACACAAATTTACCTCCCTGCTCCTCCAAGGATATCGTGACAGAAACGTGAGCTTTAATCTTGGAAATATAACCTGATAAACCTGATCCACCCTGCACTGACACATGTAGGTTACAGCGATGTTAGTACTCTGAACACCTGAGGTCGGATGTGTGTTGATCTATTTAAACCTGTTGTGGATGGCAGAATTAAAAGGAGCACCATGGTACAAACTCAGTGTCTCAGAATGAGCAGAAATATTTATAGTTGTGAATCTTGACAATTAACTTATTAGCACCAGGTGCACAGAAAACCTTTAATCCCAAAAACATATATACTTCACAAAAAAACGATATTATCATATACTGTATGTGTGAACCATTTGGACAATTATACAATAAAACAACTACATAATGAACAAACATCACACTACAATGAAAATAGAAGGTTAACCATCATGAGTAATAACACAAATCTCAGTTTGAGAAAACATAAGTGTTCTGCAAGACAATTTCAGTGGGAGACATTTAATGTAAATCCAAAAAGCTTCCTGTGAGAGTTGGATGGTTTCGGATCACTTTTGTTCTTAATTGGCAAAATATGTTTCCTTCATAGACCTTATCTTAAATAACTTGATGACATTTTTTTTTACCTGGAATTAAATGTGAATTAACAAAGCAAAACAACATTTTGATTAATGTCCCCTTTCTTCTAACAACATCAGTCCTTACTGTTAGTTGTGGAACAGGTGGACCCAATTGTAGGACACCGAAGAGGCAAAACTGGTTTATTGGCACAAACAGGAATGGAGGGGGCTGAAGGGAATGAGGTCGGGGGTTGTGAGTGTGGGGGAGGCAGCAGGAAACAAGGCAGGGTGATCAGGAGACTAGCAGGTGAGAGATGATCCTGGAGCACGACAAACACAGGGTTAAAATCACAGAAACAAGCTTTCTGAGTTGAGCCTGAGGTTGAACAATAATCTGGCGTGAGTGGAAGGAGAGCCGGGGTTTATGAGCAGGAGATGATGAGGAGCAGGTGTGTAGACTGAGGGAGTGCTGATGAGATGGTTACGGCCAGTTGAGGAACACAGGGAGGAGAGAAGAGATTAGCCAGTAGATTCAGTGAGCACCACCACAGTAAAATACAGTTGAGAAACCAGAAACTGCAACAATCCGATATTAGAAAGGAACGTATGTCCGGATACAATAGATCACAGAACTCACGGTTTGGATCGTATCAAGGTTTTGTCTCACAGTTTGGATACGGATTGCTGATCGTGTGATCAAATAGGCGGATTCACTTTTTTTTTTTTTGATAGGAAAATCTTATGTGGGGTTTTATCAAAATGATTACAGTTCATGTTATCACCCCGATAATCATCAAAATGTGCTTTAACTCTTATAATGGCTCTAAAACATACTTATATATTTTGTGTATTTTTGTATCCTGCATTTTTAAACCAGGCTCTATTTTACATTTCTCTACGATGACAGCGAGCTAGACATCTTTTCTCGTGATGATATTTACGATTATCCAATAATGGGAAGTCACCTCAATCGATTATTGTGAGTGTTTTTTTATCCAGATGCCAATAAAATCCTAAATCGTCCCATCTGTTTGCACCAGCCTTTCAACTAACTGCAACGTAAAACCATTTTTTTGTTACATTGTTTACATTTTACATAGTTTTCAAGGTCATATTAACACCAATGTGTGTGTTTTTGATTAAATTTACAATGTTAACCATGTGTTGACTGGGACTGTCACATGGTCACCAAATGTGACGAGTTGGAGTGCAAAATGTGTGAACATGCAAAATGTTTAATATTTACAGGAATCAGAAATGAATCTTCCTCAGTGAGCTTTTAAATAATCTTAGTTAGTTGTTCATAAAAAAAACAGAACAATGCAAAGGAACCTGTAATACAAGAGTAATATTTGCAGCTTTTACATGCTTATACTCAGACGCTCATTATGATTTCTGTCTTCACCAGAACACGGTGCTGATGGTATCAGGCGATCATCACGTCCATCTGAACGAAGCTGAAGTCATCGCTCCATTTGTTTGTGACTTCCTGCGGACCAAAGTGCTCTCACAGCAGCTGCCGGCATAGTGGACACGTCAGAGACTCTTTCATTGTGAAGTTTCACACTTCCAGTCTCAGTATGTCATTTCCATGGGTTTGATATGTTATCATTTCAACAATACTATAAAGTAGCTTTAAAAGCCTGGAATTAAAATTGGAAAATAATAATTCTTTGGATTTTATATAACGGATCTAAATATTCAAAATGAAAAAAGCAACAACTTGTTTTTAAAAATTTGAAAAAAAAAAAAAACTGAAAATTGTAATCACCCCCTTTTGCCCCCTAAATTAATCTGGTGCTGCCAATTACCTTCGGAAGTCACATAAGTACTAAAATAAAGTCCACATGTGTCACATGATCACATGTTGGTCTTTTTTCTGGCCACTCTTCCATAAAGTCCAGCTCTGTGGAGAGTACGGCATAAAGTGGACAAATGCTCCGATCTCCACGGTGGAGCTCCCCAGCTCCTTCAGCGTCTCTTCGTTGCCTCTCTGATTAATGTCCTCCTTGCCTGGTCCTTCAGTACTCGTCCTCTCTTGGCAAGTTTGTTGTGGTGCCATATGCTTTCCTGGTCTCACATACTGCTGAAGCCCCAGATCTGTTTTAGGCTCCTTACCAAAGGGGGCAAATACATGCATGCAGCACTTTGTACCGGTCCAAATAAAAAAAAAAAACATTTTAATTACAGTTTGTAATGCAAAAACTATTTTTAAAAACTTCAAGAGGGAGGTGAATACTTTTGCAAGGCGCTGTATTTATAGTTGGCAAGACCTCCTCGCATTAAGGTGCACTGCTTAATTAGGGTGAGTTATAATCATGTGTTTGTGAAGCCTTTTATCCTTTCTGCTTCTTGAAGAAAAAAGATTACATGTTTGTTCAGATGACACATTTTCTTCTCGTCTTAGTTTCTAATTTTAGTCAATGAATGCCTGACTGCATCTTGATAAAGACTTGTGGACTGTAAGGGCTCTAGGGTCTAGACTTTAATAAATATAATGAATAATATATTAATCATCAGTCCAAGATAAACAAGTTACAGAGAGCTTCAATCAAGGCTCCAAATTAAAATCAACCCATTCCAGTAAAATGGATTAATAGACAAGACGTCCTATCCATCCCTAACAAAGTGTGATAAATGTACAATATATCTGTAAATGTAAATATCAGACTGTCCTCCTCGAGAAAACGACCACATAGGTCGTGTGTCAAGCACCGAATTACGACCATATGTTACGTTTCAAAATAGCGCGCCCTCTAGCCCCCCCCACACGTCGACCTAAACCTACCCGATTCCACGACATCTTCCCCCCACACCCTCCCCACCCCCCCCCTAACCCCCCCCAGCCCCACCCCCACCCCCCCCCCCCCCGCGCGCCCCCGCGCGCCCCCCGCGCTACCCCCCCCCCCCCGCGTGCCCCCGCGCGCCCCCGCGCGCCCCCCGCGCTACCCCCCCCCCCCGCGCGCCCCCCGTCAATCATCGGCAGAGACCCCCCCCACACGTCGACCTAAACCTAACCCCCCCCCCCCCCCGCGCGTGCATCATCGGCAGAGACCGCCTCCACACGTCGACCTAACCCTAACCTTAACCACTACTATCGTTGCGGAAGAATCTCCGCAATACGCTCCCAGAGGTCGTATTCGAGTGCATGGACCAACGACAACTGTGGTCGTATGAGTTGGAGGGCTTGTTGGTAAATATTTAATATATTTACATACAGATATATTGAATAAAATCCTTCATTGTTCAAATCATATTTTATATTAATAATAATTATAATAATGTATTTTATTTAAAGGCACCTTTCAAAGCACTCAAGGAGACCTTTATGTCTTTAAGTAACTTGTACGGCCAGCAGGTCATCCTTTCATTTGCAGCTGATCTGCTTTTCACAAATCTGAGGCTTGTGCATAATGAGCTAAAAATGGCAGTCATTAACAGAGAAGACATCCTCTGACAACTTTCCATTATGTAGGCCAATGCTCTCAGTATTCAGCTTTCTTCTTTTCTTGGGAGCCAGCGAGACAAAAGAAGAGAAATCTCTTTCCCACCACTTTAACTCGAGGGGGGAGCGACTCCATAAAACACTGCAGCTGCCATCAGTCAGAGCAGATATGAGGTGCAGCTCTTACAAAAATGGCCCCCTCTCTTTCTCTCAATGTCACATAAACTGTGTGATGGCCTCACTGTTAAATGGAGTGGAATTGATTTTACGCAGCGAGCAGCAAGGCGGCAGATCTGCATCCACAGACATTTGAACCCCCCCGACCCCCCAAAAAATTATTATAGTTATATAAGTTTCCCACCCACTCCCTCCATCCTCCCCAGCATCAGCAAGGGTGTTGTCATAGCAACTCCCACCCCTCCTTTCCGAAAACGTCAGAGCCAGGAGCTTGGAGGATGAAGCCGCATGCAGCTTCTGCCTCTTGTGCCTCTCAGAGAGCACATGCAACGGTCAGAGCTGCGGCGCTGGATATAATCTGATGATTGATTTGCCTCGCGCCTGCTGCACATCACATCCCGTCTGAGACCGTCTGAATCGGAAGCGTCTGCAGGTGAGCCTGATGGATTTTATTTGCTAAAGCGAGCGCTGTTTTTAGAGTGCAACACCTGCCTGTGTGTGTTTTTCAAATTAAAAATGTATTGTAGCCTGCCTCAGTCTGATGACCGACGGTCTGATTGTGTGATGTTTTGGTTCCTGACGTCGTAATGAGGAAGACTTTCTAATGGATGACTGAAAATCACGGAAGATGCTGCAGTCTGTCATGTGTGCCATCTCACCCTGAAGGATTACTTTTTAAAAGAAAAAACTCCTCTCTCCTTTCCTCCTTTCTCCATCATGTCTTTCCTCCTCATCCACTCTCCATCCTCTCCTCCTCCACCCTTCCCATCCCTTCCTCCCTCTCTGACAGCAGCGATGTCGTGGCTCTTCCTGGACTGGTTCGTGCCGCTCTACCTGCTGGTGTCCGTTTTGGTGCTGGCAGGCTTTGGAGCATGCCTTTACTTCCTCGAGCCCGGGCTGCAGGATGCCCACAAGTGGAGCAACAAAACAGTCCGGCATCACCCACTGGTGGCCAGTGTGAACTGCAGAGATGACGATAGCAATGCCCTGATATGATGAGGAGAGGGTGAGGCGGAGCGGGTGGCCATCTGGACAGGGGGTGCTGCTGGGACACCGGTGGGACGGGAGCCAACACCTTAAAGATGGAGAAGGAAATGGAAAGGGGAGGAGAGATGTCCCTGTCTGATCATTCCAACGTTTCTCTGATCTCCAACACACTTTATGTGGAGATCAGGGAAAAATGCAGCAGCGTGGGGAAGCCGGATGCACAAGGAGGAGAAGACTTCATGCAGGAGGAGATGGCGAGGTGATTGGAGGACATGTTGCCCTTTTAGAAATGTGATTTAAACCGGGATGTAAATTTCACCCCATCTTATACTTGTGCCAACTTTTACATACGTTTTGTAATCTGACAATCACTTTACATGAATCATGAAGTTTACTTATATTGTGCATTTTATTAGTGAAGGGAATGACATAAGTGCAATAGATCTGTTGCCAGTGGGGAGGGTTTTAATCCTCGGCACGACGGCAGCTGCAGAGAAGTGGGTTGTTAAAGCCAATATGCCCGAATGGTGTTAGTAGCGACTTCATCAAAATAATATGTGCCAAATAAATGCAATGCCATTTATTCAAGGTGGCAAGATTATCCTGGATGGGCCATGATTACAGAAAACTAGTGTTTGGTAAAGTGTATACTGTGTTTGTTTTTCATTGTTTTTACTTGACAGCATGATGAGGAAACTGGGCGTGTAACAACCCTCTTTTAATGATCATATGCTTCCTTCGTTGATACAAAATAAAACTGTTTAATCCTCGATTCTTTGGATTTACTCTGCGTGTTATTAAGAAGTTGATCATAGAGTAAAATAACATTTAAGATTGTGGTGGAAAGTAACCAAGTATATTTACTTAAGTATTCACTGTCAATACAATTTGAAGATACTTGCACTGTACTATTTGTATTCTATACTTTATATTTCTACTCCACTATATTCATCTTACAGCTGTATACTTTTTCAATAAGGAATTTAGAGAAAAATAAATCTCATTGACTCCTCATCAAAACAATAGTTTTTTTTCTTCTCATTAATCATCTCACACAAACTATAATGTAGATAAACTACATAGTGCCACAGTAAAATACTGTTAACAAACAGATGCAACAATCTAATGTTGCATTTAATAAGCATTACTATTAACCCTTTTAAGTACACTTTGCTGATGAAGTGAACAGTGAGAGTACTGATCTGCACTGCGACCAGACACAACTACAATAAGACCACATCCAGACTTCACGGACGTCGTCCCAGGAACCAAAACAGCAGAGAGACCAGAGTGGGAGTGAAACAGTGCAGCTTCAGTGTGGAGGAATGGCGAGAATGGCACTTCTGTGCCCACTGCTTCCTGCTGCCCAGTTCCCCATCTGGAGCTCTTATTGACTTATTTACTCACTCAATGTGGCAACAGAGACGTCGCTTCAGACGGCAGGTTAGTGTCTGTTTTTCTCAATTACTGTGACTTCAACAAGAGATCGTTGTGCAGAAGTTGGTACATTTGAGCGATGTACTTTTTTTCAGATACTAATACTTTACTTGACATTTTACGTGACTTTATACTCTACATTTCAGATGCATTAATTGTCCTATTTTACTCCAATTTGGAGCTATGGCTGCTTGCTACGTTGCAGATTTTAATTTGATATACATAATATGTGAAGAACTAGAATATGAATATGATGCATTGTTATGGTTTAAACTAATCAACAGTATAAAGTAGTGGCTTCACCTCAATCAACAGCAGTCAAATGACCCCTATGCATTAAGGCATGAGTAAAATGATCTAATAATATAACATTTTGTAATACAACCCTTTCAGGGGCCATAATGCAGATATGTCTGTGCTTTAACTCAAGTAAGATTTTTCCTGTTATGGAGAACTTTTTTACATACATAAAGGATCTAAATACTTCCTCCATTGTCAGATTGTAACATGGGGACATTTTTAGATGTATAAATGTTTGGAATGTATCCAACAAGTCTTGAATTTCCTTAATTTCTCCACTCCCATGAATTGAATCAGTCTTTCATTTAATCTCTTTCCGCACAGCTTACAGCAGAATGAGTGACCGTCTGGCACGTTTTATCCCTCAAGTGTCTGCATCCTCCAGACAAACGAAGGAGCCTCCATCAGTGTGTTTGTCTCTGTCTTCTCCCGTCATCAAAAAGAAAGCCATCAAAATCCCTTCATTTGATGAGAAGGGACTCGTCTTTGAGAAACACAACACAAAACCAAACACTGATCGGTAAATTATCTAAATCTGTCTAGTCTCAGTTTGTTTGTTGTGTTTAATATCGTCATTATTGTCCTGAAGTCATTTTGTAATTTACAGTGTTTTCTTCCCTCTTGTGGCTGCAGATCTTTTGTCCCAATTTGGTCCTCCAAGACATCAGGTCAGCCCTCCTGGAGTAAATCAAGTGAGCGTTCTCAGAGAAACTATGGAGAAAGAGCTTCAACCCTCCCAAGAACAAAGCCCAAAACCTACAGCTCTCCAACTCTCTCTGCAAAGCCCAGAATCTCTATTTTTCCTGCTCCAGAGCCACATTCTTCTCCCACTCTCAAACCGAAGCCAAGGGATTCTCTCTGTCTCCCCGCCTCACAGTCCAGAGACTCCTCTCCGTTACTGCACCAGCCGAAGCCAAGTGTATCTCCAACGCTGACCGTCCCAGCACCCAGACTTAGTCCGTCTCCAACCTCCCTGTGCCAAGGGATGGCTTTGGATGGCCAAGGGGGCAAGCAGCCATCTCCTGTCGCAAAAGAAAGACGCGCTAGATCGATAACCATATCGAACACGAAAGTTGAGCCGGAGTCCGTCAAACAGAAGTCTTCATATGAGGCGAAGCATGACATTCTTGATCAAGAAGCTTTACTGGACTTTACTAGTCCTGCATTGAGCAGAGCTGCTCCCATCCCTCAACATCCGACTTACCCTGAGTGCCAGAGACAAGCAGCCCCGTCTCAGAACTCCTGCTTATTACAAGGCAAAATGGGTTTTAGTGAGAAAGGAAATATTGCTAAAGATAAACCGAAGCCTTCGCCGACAGAAATAGACTTTACTTCAATCCCTAAACCAAAGTCAAACATCAAAAAGCAACAGGAATTTCTGCCAAGTGTAGCGACAGGTACACAAACAACTCTCTCAGAGTCTGAAGGGATTAAGTTTGCTCATGTTGTTCGCAGAGAGGCTCAGTCAGCGTTTGATGTCCTTGCTAGGCAGTCAAGCCTTCAGAGGAAGCGTATAGACTACCCTCAGGGGAGGAATTACACCCCCAGTGATCAACCATATGAACTAATGTATTCTGAGAGGAGAGCAGCATCACCAACGACTCCCAAAATGTCATTTTCCACTGAGCTGTTCTTGAACCAGTCACCCAATATTGAAACCAGGAGAAGAAGATTTGACGACAATGTCGCCAAAGTAGATCCAACGTTTCTATCTAATCTCAGGAGGCCTCAAGAAAAATATTCATCTAAACTCTCTCAACCAAACATGAGGTCTCCTCAGATACATCCATTCTGGTCGAAGGCTCGGGCCCCAGTAAGCCAGTCCAGCTGTGTTTCAAAGGATTACAGCCGCCAGTCAAGAGACATTGATCATGAAACGGAGTCTCCTCAGCGCAAATACAGATTAAATCGATTTAACACATGTTTGGTTGCACCGGAGACCCAGGAGGAGTCCAGACCTGCTTTAGTAGGGTGCGCCACATTGAAAACGACCCTTTCCAAACCTGATATTACCTCACACAAACATCAGCTCCATCACCAGCAAACTGGAAACCACAAAGAGGTGAACCTCAGTGACACAGGACTGAATCAAACAGATATTTTTGCAGCGTCTGACCGTCACGGGGTGCCCGCAAAGCTGCCAGAATATCCCTCACAGAAATACTGCCCATTCAACACAAACAGCGTTGGCATCGGTTCAAAGGGGATCTTTGACCTGCCATCGCAGCCACGGCACAGAGTGGACCAGAGACCAGAGGAGACACCGACAACAGCTTCCCCTCCACTACACCCACCAAATTACTCTCCAGCAGACAGAGCATTTATCATGGAGGAGTCAGAGGACCCCTATTACGTCACCATGTATTACCCAGGATCAGTGTACGTGGGTGAGTACAGACACATCCAAACCACTTAGAAGATTTGAAAGTCAGCACAGGACAGGCAGGGATTCGTTCAGCTCTTGTTTTTAACCTTTTCAGAGTTGGATAGTTTTCTAAGGGGGAGGAAAAGGTCTGACGAGGGGGTGGTCAATGAGATTAACAGAGGGATGTAAGACGTCAGTCCTTATCTGGAGGGTAACAGGCATGCTGAAGAGAGTTACGACGTCGGTTAGCTGACTCTGATTAAGTGAATAGTACAGGAAGACATGCCAATGCAGGCCTCCACGGGGACAAAGAGACGGAGACATGCAGGAAGGAAAAGAAAAGAAGGACGACAGGAGAGAAACTCAGAGGTAAAGTGTGAGTAGAGTGGTGCAGTTCAGGTTTTTCTTCCTGTTACAATTGAAACACTTGTTAATGCTAGGTAGGTTAGGTTAAGTATTACCCCTGTAATATCACAGGATTAGAAAACATCACTTATTATGAATAATGTGTCTGCAGCCACAGGTTGTGTTTGTAGATCCATCGTGTAGTCCAGTTGATGGTCAGATGGTTTCATTTAGAGGCCCTACAAGGTACGACTGTGTTTTTCCCTGGAGCCTTCAACTGTATCACATGGTCTTCATTGTTGGATAGAGTTTGCTTCATTGCCATGGAGATGGATCTGTTGTTATGAGAACTTAGAGAGGGAACCTGTTTTGTGGTGATGCTTCGTTGATTGCTTTCACCACTGGTCACATGGATCTAAGTTTACTCAAGCATTTTGAGGTGCTTTTAATTCACTCGAGTATTTTTCAATTTATGCTACTTTACACTGATTCTTCTATTACATCTCAGATGGAAATCTTTCACTTCCTACCCCACTATATTTGTTCAACAGTATTTAGCAGATTTTAATCACAAAACATGGGTTTTAAAATATGATGCTTTGTAATAAATCAAACTGCCCACCAGTATGTAAAGTAGTTCAGACGAGCTCCATCCAGACCAGCTACAATATCAAAATGCTGCTTACGTGACAATTCATCAGTTATAATAATAATGAATTAATATAACCTTACTGCCACTTAATGTGTACTTTTGAAACTTTGGAGTACTTTTTATTGATAATACTTTTGAGCAATCAGTTGAGTCAAAGTGAATTAATAACTTTTACATGTAATGGAGTATTACCATTTTAAGATACTTTTATTTTCTGCTACTACAACCTATACATTTTAGTCCAATACTCTTATATGACAGTTCTAGCTGTATAAATGTGTGGTCTTTGGATACTAGATCTCATATGCAAAATACAACATGTATAATGTATTTCTGTATATAGGTAAAATTAGCTCAACATAGGTTAGACTAATAGTAATCCAATAAAAGTAATACAATAATAGTTTCATTACATTCTGCTATGTGTCTGCTGTTATTGTAGATTCCTTTTGGAGTACCAAAGGTTGACCCCCAGAAGCATCCCGAACACAGCAAAATAAGAAAAAAACAAGGCGGTACGGGCAGAGGGCAGGGTCTCTGCAGCTACAGACACCACCACACACGTCTGGGGTCGGAAGTTGATAGTTTCTAAACTTTAGTATAGCTTCAAGTAACATGATGAATGCAGAACTTGTAATGGTGTATTTTGATTAGACATTGACGTGCTGGTACTGTTATTTAAAGGGACAGTTCTAAGTTCCCTCTTAGTGCTATGTATCAATCGAGCTTGTTTTGGTGTGAAATGCCTAGTTTTGGAGGAATCGGCCAAAAAGATATGATAGTTGGCTTGTGGTGCTCAAGATAACCCACATACCTTGTTTTCATGTATTTTCTTTCAACCACATGAAACTGCTCACAACAATGTCAATGTGAATTATCTAAAGTAACCTTACATCTGAGTGAAGGCGGGCATCTCTATGGTGGATATCTCCAAAACTAGGCAACTCACACCGAAACAATCTAAAAATAAATATAATATTATATAATAATATAATATAAAGAAAAATATATATATTGTGTTTTGTTTAATTATAACTGGATCTAAAAATAGTCATGCATCACTCCCAAACGTCCCTTTGAGGTGGAAGCGAAACTGCGCACGCGCGCTGCATCTCCCCACTCCCTCTCCTCTTGTCGCCATGGTAACCGAAGAGGGGGGCTCACGGCCGGAGGGTAAAGCAAGGAGAGGTACCCGGACTATCACATGACCGCTCCTCATCTCGTAACCTCCGTGTTTGGATAAAACACCGTTCGTTCTCGGACCCGCGGTGACGATTGATCTGGTCGGTCAGCTAACGGCAGATTGAACGGGAGTCGGTGAGTGTGACACGAAGGTTATATCAGACATAAGCGGCGCCGAGCCCACCGTTAGCGGGCTGCAGCTAGCAGCTAACGCGGAGCCGCCGCTAGCTGTTAACGTAGTTATCCAGCGTGACTACCCGGAGAGGGACAATGGATGCGGGCCGACGGGATGCGGCGGAGCTAACCTCGTGTGTTGTAGTAAAACGGGTACAATACGTTCACCGTGAACACGGAGCCGTGGTGTGTGGCCCTCGACGTTCATTTGCAAACAAAATGAACGTGATTTAATAAGGAAACGGGTCAGCAGCTGGTGTGTGTTTCGGTCTTCGAGCGTGATTTGAATGAATGCTAAAATGATGTGCGGAGGAGGGCAGAGCTGCGTGGACCAGAGGGACCGCCTCGGTGCTCTCCAGCATCTGGATCTGTTCCCTGCGGATGCACCGATGAGAGCGGCAGCAGGCTGGTCCATGTGGACACCCTGCAGGGATGAGGTGATCCACCTTATGCCTGTTACTGCTACCATCTGCCCGCACTGTTTGCTTCCCTTTAAGGATCCGTTCACAGGGACATACAGTATTTTATAACTCACATGTAGCCTTGTCAAGTCATGCAGACAGGGATTGTATGCTGATACAATAGAGGTCAGTATAGTTTCAGTTGTTAAGGGATTAAGGGATACCTAAACTCCAGGTTTCTGTCAGTGCTGAACTCGAGAGCCAGGTTTCTGAAACTGGTATTGATATTAGTTTTAAAAAAAAACTATAATGATATAATGATAACGCATATTCATTTAAACTCTAAATTACTTTTTTGAAAGAATCTTTTTAAAACTTGGGACCAAGATCTGTCTTTAGCAGAAGATTTTGCATCTGAAAAATAACCAGGTCAGTGCTCTCGTGTGGACAAACATGATGAAGCTGTTTTTTTTTTAAATAAAACCCATCTTTTGCATTATCGTACTGCAACTTGTTAACACTCTGATACAAATAGAGCTAATATCGGGTGATATATCGTCATGTCTACGAATCATTCTTGCAGTGCTGAGTAGTGATTCAGTACCTGACGTATGATCTCTGGACTTACTCTAGCGAGCGGCTGTAGAAATGTAATTGTTGGTCCTCAGTATTATCGGAAACAATACTATAAAATGTATAATGATCTTCCTGTAGAAACTGTATCTAATGTGGATCTGTGAGATCTGGCCATCTCAATCATCCCACTCAATTTCCTAATAAGTTTCAACAGCAACATCTCTTTTTACAAACAATGTCCCTGTTACTCTGAAAATGAGATGTAGTAAACCCAAAACTCTCTGTAAACAAAAGTGATATGGGTGAGCTGACCATCTAACGACCAGGCGGCAACCTCTGGTTCTGAAAAGCGCTCAAGTGCCTTCATCTTGCATTCTCTCTACTGGCCATTAGGGGGCGACTCATCTGGTTGCAAAAAGGGAAGTCTGACAAAATGACTCTACTGCTCTTTTGATTTATTACCTTAGTAAACATTGTAAACATGGTGTATGGTCTCAATCTCTAGTTTCAAGTTGTATTCAATGCAGCATGCTGTTCATTTAGTAAATTATGGTCAGTTTAGAATCAAATAGACGATGAAACAAGGTATGCTTCAGGGCGTGGCTACTCTGTTATTGACTTGTCACTACCACAGCATCTACCACAGACTCGCTACAGTCGCTATTGCTACCAATACAATCAGCTACTGAGATTACTTTAATGCTTAGCTGTAAAGTTGACCTTGAATTATGAAGCTAACTGTATTAACAGCTTCACACCAGAAGCCAGATGGATCCAGATCCATTAAGGTTGCTGCTCGGGGTGTTGCTTGTGTTGATCCACCTGTCGTTTCATGGAAGATGGTGACAGCCAAAATGCTGCACTCGAGGCTTTCAAAACCGTAGTTCACAAACCAACGGGTGGCCTCACAATGGCGATACAATAGCGTCCACTTCTTATGTACAGTCTATGGAAACAACCTGTATCTTCATTGTAGAACGAGTCAAAGGGAGAGAGGCCTCTGCTTGCTCTACTGGCCTACTTTCTGATGAGGCAGTGTTTCCTGTTAATGAAAACATGTATATCCTCCTCTCCCCTTTTCTTCTCTAGACATGTCAGACGTAATTCCTCCAGAAGTGAGACCCAAACCAGCGGTCCCTGCCAAGCCCCCAAATGTGGGTGCTCCTTCCCCCTCCAGCCCCTACCCACCCCAGGGCCCGGGCATCGGAGGAGGTGGCGTTTCAGCTCCTCCCCCAAGTGCCATTCCAGTCCCCGTTGGGAGTCATGGCAGTCACATCGTGGGCCATAATATCGGCCATAGTGTGGGCCATGTTGGGGGCCACACTGTAGCACACAACGGAGGTCATGGAGGCTCCCATAGGTCCAGCGGTGGATCTACTTTGCTGGGGTACATTGGTATTGACACCATCATTGAGCAGATGAGGAAGAAGACCATGAAGACGGGCTTTGACTTTAACATCATGGTTGTGGGTAAGTCGCAGATTTACTTGAAAGTTAAATATCAGTGTAAAATGGTTAAGAGAATAGTTTATATATTTATTATTTTATTTTATAGATTATTTTTGTTCTTTCCAAATGATTTCTTCATACCGGGACACTTCCTGTCTCTCTTTTTCTTTGGCCTTGTTCATTGCATTTCCCCCTCCTTCTCGTCTCAGGTAACAGCGGTCTCGGAAAGTCAACTCTGGTGAACACCCTTTTCAAGTCCCAGGTGAGCAGGAGGAGTGCAGGGTGGGCCCGCGATGACAAGATCCCCAAAACTGTCGAGATCAAAGCAGTGTCTCATGGTGAGTACAGGCTGCTCTTTCTTTAGAGCCTGACATTTATAGCAGGCGTTTAATTTGACAGGGAAAATGAACAGCCTTTGACCGCATTCTTAAAAGTCCCACATAGCCTACTTTAGTTTATCAGTGCACACTGGTAGCTGCCAAGTCAGCTCGCCGTTTTTTTTTTTTAAATGCACTTCTGTGTCTTCTGCAGACACTTTGTGTGAGAGGCTTTAAAGGTTTGTTCACTGTGACTGTCCATGTACAGGCAAAGGTCTAAAAAAGGCAAGGAACATGAATAAATCTGGTCACCTTGTGCCAAATGGTTTTTAGTCATGTTCTAGTACAGATTGTTCCTGGATCGTTACCAGGTTTTACTTGACAGAAGTAATGTGGTAACTGTGAGTTTAGTGTTTTTAAGAGGGCCTGTAGACAGACTCATATATATAATTTTTGCTCATATACATACTGAGGATGCATCATGACTTTCCAATTTCACTGGACTTTTGTTTGACAGACTGAGCTTTTGAAATTGCCTCTTTTGTCTCACACAACCTCTGTCATTATTCAATGTCCAGAATGTGTTCCACCTTCTCAGAGTGCAGACTATGAAGCCAGTCTATGTTCAAGATTCAAGGCTTCATTTAGCATCATTGTACAACACGGGGTTGCGCAACGGAATTCAGTTGTGTTGCCATTTTGCTACGTAAAAACAGAGACCAAAAAAAAGCAAAAGTGTATGAGACGGTGAAGGGCGGAGGATGAATTTAGGAGTCTCTCAGCCTGAAGAAAGAAGCTGCTCTGAAGTCAGCAGCTGATACTTGTGTGTCTCTAGTGAACAGGATGTGTCTGAGTGGGTGTTGCCTTTTATCCCCCGGGCTCTCCGTTGGCACCTCTTGTCACCAACATCCCTGATCCTCACTAGATGGGTACCGATGTTGTTTTGTGCGGTTTTAATCACCCGGTGTAGAGCCTCCTGTGCTGGGCAATGCTCATCTTCATGGTAGTATACAATTTTCCCAGTCAGGATGCTTTTCTATGGCTCCTCTGTTAAAGTTAACAAGAACATGGCATTAAGAAATACAGATATGAGCTTTTTCCACCAGGATGGAGATTGTGTGACGCCCATGTCAGGTTGTTTGTGGTGTTTATTCCCAGGAACTTAGTCCTTGCTTCTTTCTCGCCTTTTTGCTAATGTGATCACCACTCAGCAGGATTGATCATTTTCTCTCTATATGGAGTCTCATCATTGTTTGTAATGTAGCCGGTGACGCTAGTGTCATCTGCAAACTTCACAACAGAGTTCCCTTCATGTCTGGGTTTGCAGTCGTGTCTGTCCGTCTGTTAGTTATAATAAAAAAAAACTTCTACTTTCACAAAGAATGACAGATTAGTTAGGCTTTATTACTTCGGTTAGCCTTACACAAGTTAGATGGGAACATAATGGTAATGCTCTCCTCATTCCAAGCCTAAAAAACTGGGGAGTCTCTCAACTGAGAGCTGAGTTTCCATGGTAACAACGAGTGACCCCTGCTGACAGCTGACAGAAAGAGTTAAACATGGCTCCATTTGTGGTGGTCCGCGTAATGTCGTCCAGCGAGGAATCAGACATGTGTCCCCTCATTACTGAGTTTCTCTCCACATCCACGTTGTGCATTTTCCACAACACACAAGCTTTCTGCCGAAATAAAACCAAACTGAACAACAACAATACAGCATGATTTTGGTCTGAAAGGAGTCCTAATTAGCTAGAATGCACTGGAGATGACTCCTATCTAAAGCCACCGTGTGCAGTATTTGAAAAAATCTGACTTTGGCGCACTTCCCCCATCGTTGGTATCAAATCAGTCACTGGCAGACAGCTCTGCACGCTGTCTGTGAATCAGCCGTGAGTCTTCAGCATGTAGCATTCAGTACTGTGCTCATTATGGCGTCTGGGACTGGAGAAGTGACTAACTCATCTACACCGGAGAAACAGTGAGGACTGTCAGACCCTTACACATTGCTCAGTGGTTGCTACAGATTAACATGATCATGCACACATCGCCTGCGGTTGACAGCGACCTGACATCATTACGCTCTTGCCAGAGACCCAGCAGAGCAGGGGCGTTTCTATGATTGGAGGACATTCGAAGCTCGGCTTGTACCTCCAGGGGGACATTTCCAGGACTTTTTTTGATAAACAAGCTCTGTTATAAATTCACAGTACATGTCCGAATGAAGTGTGCACCACAAAAGCTTTAAAGTTTTAAATATATTTTGATGATAATTGGTCGGATTTGTATTTTGAATGCAAGACTTTTATTTGTAGCAGAATATTTTATTGCTACTTTTCCTTGAGTAGAGATCTGAGTACTTCTGCCACTTTATGTTAAAGTCGAGCTGAAGCAGCATTTTGAAAGGTTCTAGCTTACGTATCGTGACGTATTTCACGGTGAAACAGAACAGGCAGACGGGACATAACATTGGGAACAATTAGATTTCATCTTCACAACCTTCTGGATGGATGTCAGATATTGTTGTTGGTACCTTTTTTTTCCACCTAGATCTTTAGCTGTGTCATTTCTCTACCCTTCCCACTGTGAGTCACTCGATGCTGTCTGTCAGACTCCCCCACACACACAGTTGGTTTAGAGACCTGCATTTACATTGACCGTCTGTTACGTTACAAACACTCATCACACACTCATCACACACTCATCACACACTCATCACACACCCTGGCAGAATGACCTGGCGACGCCACGGCAGCGTCACGGTTGTGTTTCTAACTTTAATGTAATTTCTCTGTTTATTCCAAAAATACATATGTTCAATAATGGTTGAATACTCAGATAGAAAATCATAAATCAGATCAAAAAGTGACCAGCTGCATTGAGGTGACATTGTTTCCACATACAAAGCAACAGATGTTGTCCGTTTCTTTGTGTGTTTTCTTACAGTCCTCGAGGAGGGCGGCGTGAAGATGAAGCTGACAGTCGTCGACACTCCAGGCTTTGGAGACCTAATCAATAATGACAACTGGTGGGTTTTTTCCGACTCCTGTATCATTAATGCCTCATAATGTCATCACTACCGCCTCATCTTACCAAGAACAATTTGTCAGTGGTCACCTTACTAAATGTTTAGTAATGCCTTCTCCTCCTCCTCCTCCTCCTCCTTCTCCTCCTTCTCCTCCTCCTTCTTGTCGTCCTCCTCCTCCTCTTTTCTTGCTCAAGTAATCTATTCCTCACGCTGACCTCTTCTGTCTTTGTATCCACAGCTGGGAGCCCATTTCCAAGTACATCAATGAGCAGTATGAGAAGTTCCTGAAGGAGGAGGTCAACATCACCAGAAAGAAGCGTATCCCTGACACCAGGGTGCACTGCTGTCTGTATTTCATCACCCCAACTGGACACTCGTGAGTTGATCATTTTCAGAACTAGAGATCAGCAAAGTAATCACTCAAACTATCTTTAAGTATCTCATCTGAAAGATGGCACATAATACAGCATGCGGTGTTCATGTCTCTATCTAAGAACATTTCATTTCCCAACAGCAAAGCCTTAAATCAAGAAGCTATTTTATATTGCAGACAACACTCTGCCCTCTGAACACCTAACAATTAGCTCCTGCTGACAACTGTGAAATCACTCTTTAATGGATAAATGGATTCACTCTTTGGTGTGTTACAGCCAGTGTATAGCATCCGTCTTAGCTGTGGTAACTGAGAGCGACAGGATGTTTTGTGTGCAGGCAAACAAAACTAGGACACAACCTTTGTCCAATGATAAGCCCACTTTTCAAATAGCATCCACACTGTTAGTATTTTATAATTGCTACAGGACTAGGGTAAGGTAATACGATGTATGAAGCATGACAAATAAAAGCTGTGTGCCTCTTTCTACTAGTTGTTAACCTAATCCTCTTTTTTACTGTCTCATATGAACCTTCAACGTGAATCAAAGCTCCTGAATCCACCTATTTACTGTCTGTCTGTCTGTCTGTCTGTCTGTCTGTCTGTCCCAGTCTTCGGCCACTCGACGTCGAGTTCATGAAGCGTCTGAGTCATTCGGTCAACATCATTCCTGTCATTGCAAAGGCAGACACGATGACCATTGAGGAGAGACAGGAGTTCAAACAGCGGGTGAGTTTCATCGCTGATGATCCCACTACTGATCATTTTAATAAAATATTGGCTTATTCATTTTTATGCCTATAGTTATCAAGAAATGCCAGTTTGTCCTCTTTTCAACATCACAATGTATATTTATTTTGGAGCATTGAGCAGCTGAACAGCCAGATATTTCTCTCAGGAGTTGGTAGAGACCAAAAATGGAGCTAAAAATTTATATTAAAGGGGACCAGAAACATAAATGACAAAGGAATGCTAATGTTGTTTTTGCCTGCTGGATGTGAAAATAAGATGCTATTTTTTGCTCACAACTTTAGTGTATAAGCTTTATAATGTGATCATGTTTCAGTTTTGTGTACTGCTTTTTTTTTTGCTGCCTCCAAGTGGCCAAAAAATGCACAAAAAATTTAAGGGATTGACTATTGACTGATTTTGGCTTATCGTATCATTTAACTTAATATTATGGTATATAAAAAGCCTCTGCAGAGTGTTGGGTACATTGTCTTTGGTTTATGCTGCAGGTAAGGAAGGAGCTGGAGATGGGCGGGATTGAGTTTTACCCACAGAAAGAGTTTGATGAGGACATGGAGGACAAGAGTGACAATGACAAGATCAGAGTAAGTGCTTCTGTTCTTTCTTTCGCACACAATTGTCCAGTGAGTCTTTCCCACCTTCATTCCTCCAGACAGAATATCAAGGCACTGGAGCATGTTGTGTACTTGTTTCATCCCGTAAACCTTGTGCAGCTCTCTTCAGTACACTGAAGCTTGTGTCATTGTCTCTGTCCATAGGAGGCGATGCCCTTCGCTGTGGTGGGCAGCGACAAAGAATATCAAGTCAATGGCAAACGGGTTCTGGGCAGGAAGACAGCATGGGGCATCGTAGAAGGTGAGGGATATGGCCTTCCTTCATAAGTGGCATTTACAATCATAATAAACACTCATATTGATGGTGTCAGGTGAAGATATGACATTTGATGCTATACATTTTTTTTTTTTTTTTTGCAGTTGAAAATTCCAACCATTGTGAGTTTGCTCAGCTGAGAGACTTCCTGATCAGGTAAAATAGTATTTTACATATACTAACTTTAGTACATAAAGGTGCAATGTGTAAGATATGGACAGAATTATATTTTGAAACATTCAAAAGTATAGTATAGTGTTGCAGAGATATCTACTGAAATGAGCATGCTAACCAGCTAGCCCCGGCCCGTCCTGTGTTGTAATACCACTTGTACCTCAAGAGGTGATAGTGAGTCACTAAAGCATCCGGTGTGTCCTCGGTTCTAGCATGTTTTGTTTGTTCGATTAAATCCAGTAAGTGGCAGAAACAAGAAACAACTCGCCCCAAAATCGCTCTGCAGGTCCTGGTTTTCTTTTCCACTTTATCTTCGGGATGCTGAAGGTCTCCAGCACACTTCTGTCCCAATGAGGAATAATAATGTAATGCATAGCACATACGCTCTCTCTGGGTTATCTTTGTCAACAGCATGCAACATAAAAAATGCCCAGGCTGCATTCATGCAGCAGAATGATTAAGTTTCTGTTGGCATTGGGGGACAATTTGAGCAAAGCCTTCCACAGTCGGTGTTTGCTCTATGCAGCTCCGATTCTGGAGGGTCTCCATCGACCGTATCATCCCCACTGCAGCTGCAGCCTCAAGCGGCCTCCCTCCAGCCGAATACGGCTGAATATCTAAGTCAGCCAAACCAGAGTCAGCCAAACCACTGTCAAGTGTACACAGTAAACAATCCTCATCCACAACAACTGCACTACTGTTTTGGCTGTATTTGCTTTTGCATTGTTGAAAATGTAACGCAAACGATGACGGATGTTTTTGAGCATCGCTGCTCCCCACAGCTCCCAAATCAGAAGTAGCATCTGTTGTTATTCCTCACTCCAAGAACATCACGGTGATGAGAGGACACACACAGAACATCCCACACTGCAGTGCTATGTACCTAACTGGGATAGGTAGAGTTACGGTGGAAAATCATCATCAGATTATTTTAGTGAGTGAAAACAATAGGGCTGCAGCTAATGATTGTTTTCATTATGGAATAACCTGCTGATTGTTTTCTTGGTTTATCGAACAATCTTTCAGAATATAAGTGTCAGAAAACAGTGAAAAATCTGAACTTCCCAGAGCCCAAGGTGAAATCTATAGTATAATATATTTTGTTCCTATGTATTCATTGTAAGGTGACCTAAGGTGTCCCTCAAATAAAATGTATTATTATTATTATTAATATTATAATTATTATTAAGTTTTCAAATTTAATTTTATTATAATATATCAATATTCAGTTTACTATCACAGAAATACAGCACTTACAGCAAATCACATTTGAGAGCCTTGAACCAGGACTGGTTGCTGTTAAAACAAATAACTCAAATGATTAATCGATTATTAAAATTGTTGCTGGTTACTTTTCTGACGAATTTGAGGGCATAACAATATTGTGAGAATAAGAATAATGAGTATATATTTTGTATAATTCTTTGCCTGTCAGGGTATCATTTTCCATTTTTCTCAGATAACAGATATATACGTCACTAGTAACATGTCGTCTCTGTGCCTCTCTTTCTCAGGTCTCACCTCCAGGACTTGAAGGAGGTCACACACAACATTCACTATGAAACCTATCGTGCCAACAGACTGAACGAGAACGGAGGCCTCCACCCCATATCCTCCAGCGACACCCAAGAAAGCAACCTGTAGTCAGTTCAGTCGGAGTGAGAGTCAAAACAGTGCAATGATGCCGATAGATTAATCTGCAGAATATTATTATCATTGTCACCACGGCATCGCTGCATGCTCGGAAAACATTTAAGTCTGTAAAAAAAAATCGGTGTCATTTAAATGTGTCGTGTTTTGCTGATTCCTAACTTCCTCACGGTCATTTTCTACACCTTCGTCCCTGCAAACACATCGAACCCCTCTGGTTTCATTTCAAAGTCATTCCCATGAATATTTGGAAAGGGCAGTCCCAAACAGATGACTTAGTGCCATTATACAAATTACAATTTATCAACTGCCAATGCCTTGTCATTAATCATTGTATACGATGAGAAAGTGCCACATTATTATGTGCATAAGAGGCACATTTTAAGTTTGAGTGTTGTGTAGCTACTGATGTGTGAACTCAGATAAATGAAATGATTTGCTCAAAATATTAAAGTTAATCATAAATCCTGTAGAGTCGTGATGCTTGAGACAGCTGGGCAATTGACTCCTTACAAATGTATTTTTTTAAATTCTCAGCACCACTGGTCATTCGAAGAAAGAATATTGTGGCTTTACTGTCAAGAGAGCTCAACAAAAAATTGTGCTTTTATACCCACTGTCACAAGGAAAAGAAATGTCTCTCCAGTTCCCCACCCTGTTTATGTTTGATTTTTCCATTTAAAAATATCTTGCGTGCACAGACCTCATGTTAAAATGAGAGGAAGCCACAACATCAGTCACTCATGCATTGTGCGTGTGCAATTAAAGAGTGCCCAATGTGCATGACTGTGCATGACTCTGCATACTGCGGATTCCATGACTCACCTGAACACTTTGGGAGCGCTCAGCTTAGCATGTTTGTTACACCTCAGCGGGTATAGAGGAGAGAAATGTGTCCCAGTCCATTTATGCTGGTGCTCACTTGCATTAGCTGCGTATGACCCTGGGGGACAAAACAACAAAAACAGATCAATGGTTTTATTAAATATTCCACTTTTTTATCCTGGATTCTTATTGACAGGTAAATGGACAACATGCTCCCAATGTAAATGTTAATCCAAAAGCCTGCAGTGTGTTATTTAAAGAAAAAAGATTTTTGTTGCCTTGATAGATGTCATGCATTTTTCTCCTCACTGTACCCACTGGTCATTCATGAAAATGTTCTGACCCAAAACAATGACATGTTGTAAACTGTATACCTGATAAGTGAACAGAACATTTTTTTTTTTTTGTTTGATGTCTTGTGCAAAGTTGTGTGTGTGTGTGTGTGTGTGTGTGTGTGTGTGTGTGTGTGTGTGTGTGTGTGTGTGTGTGTGTGTGTGTGTGTGTGTGTGTGTGTGTGTGTGAACATAACAGAAGCCTGATGTGGTGATCAGTATATGTTTGTGCCATTTTAAAATTAAATTCATATTGTTCACCACTTGGTGGCAGCATGCTGCCGTGTATAAGCAGTGACTTGGTAGAGCAAGAAATAGGCACTCCAGTTAGTGTCCTCAGACATTCCGACTGCCGGGATTTTTTTGGTACATTTTTACAGTGCAGTGATATTTCCTGATGGAGTTTACAGATTTTGGATCCTTCACTGCTGTCGGTGATAAATAATATATCGGATGGATCAGGTTTACAAGAAGCTTTAATTATATTACCCCGATGGTATGCACTCAAAAGTATTGGAGCATTTATTCCCAATCAATTTGGTCTGTTAAGTTGTAATGATGTTTACCGATGAACTCAGCAATACTGTTCTGCCATGCAGTGTCTGCAGTGGAGCTTGAATATGCCAAAACTACAAGTTATTCAATGTTTAAGTCAAATCATCATTTTCTACAATCATATACATTTGATATGGAATGTGATGTCTGCAACAAACTGATAGTAGTTGTCTGTGATTTTAGTGCAGTCAAAGGTTTCAAGCAGAGATTTGAAACCGTGCTCATGTGTGCATGCTTGTGTCCATGTTGCCTGATGGCTTACAGCCAATCAGTTCACTCAACACTGCAACCTTTATATCAACTTATCAAATATTTCTGAATATGTGATGTGTATGCTCGTTGACGTTTCATGAGGTGTCTTAACTCCTGTAACTAAACCGGCAGCCCATTATCCACATATCACTCATCCCATTGAATCAGTAGAACTTCACAATGTACATTTATTTGATAACCACTTTTTTCAAAGTTGCTGTGACACATACAGATATACTTTTAAGTGTTATATTGAGTTATTTATACATTAATGTCTTATTATTGTAATTTATTCTTTATTTAATAAAAGCACATTCCCATGTTTTTTTTTTCGAAAGTGCTGTTTTTTTTTTTTGTCTCAACAATGAACTACCAGTACACACTCGACTTGCTTTTGGTTTTTGAAGATGTTTTCCCTCAAATCCACTAGGCTTATTCATATCCGAACTGGAATGTTCTGCTTTATTATTTATGAAACAGATGGCAACTCATTCATAAAGATGGAATACCAAGACCCCATGTCAGGCCGGAGTCTAGCCCTTCACAGCTGGACAGGCTGCGGTTGTAATCCCAGGCAGCAACCTCTGAAAAGTGAAGCCAATAAGGAAGTACCTTAAAATTGCATTCTCTCTACTGGCCATCAGGGGGCAACTCCTCTAGTTGCAAAAATTAGTATCGTTTGTATGAGAAAATTACCTTAATTCTCACTTGATTTATTATGTCAGTAAACATTGTAAAAAAATGTATGGTCTCAATCGCTAATTTCAAGTCTTCTTGAAAAGTTCATTGTAACATTTTGGTTTCCTAAAAATGTGTTATTCAGCATGGTGTTGTACTATTTAAGTAGTCTGGTTTTCACCATACTAAGGTCAATCTTTTAAGATTGAACATTAGTCTGGGGAAGCTGCGCTTTGTTTCTACTGCTCAAGAGGCGGGATCAATGGGCATCGTTCAAATGAACGATGCCCATTGTGTTTCGTCATCGTCACGTCACCGGCAAATAGCGTGCCAGGAGAGAATGGCCGGGAAGCTGCGCTTTGTTTCTACTGCTCAAGAGGCGGGATCAATGGGCATCGTTCAAATGAACGATGCCCATTATGTTTCGTCATCGTCACGTCACCGGCCAATAGCGTGCCAGGAGAGAATGGCCGTTTCTGATTGGAGCCAAAGATTCTGGCAATGTAACAGCGAAAGTAAGCCTCAGGGTGTCCAGCCTAAACTGCCGAGCGAAATCCAAATTTCCCGGAAGTTCAGGCAGGGTTCACCCAGCCTACTATTTAAGATGGCAATTGCCAAAACCAAAAACTCAAGGCTTCAAAAACCATAGTGGACAAGCCATCTAGTCACATCACTATGCCCAATAGTTATATACAGTATGCAATACACCCTTTCTGTTCTGCTTGCAATATAGCTTTGATCTGAATCCATAGCATTTTAGTTAACCAATTAAAAAAATCATGATCTATAATATCAAATGCTGCAGATACTGCACCTGTCTGCAACTCCTTTAAGCAGTAATGCATGCATGCATGTGCATAAGTGAAGTCGTTGTGTCTATAATAATTTTTAAATCTAGTATTCAAACCATGAAAATCAAAGTTATCTTACATTTGTGAATGGACTACTGTCTCTATAACAAGTAAATCTGTCACTTCAGGTTAGGGAATTATTTTTGCCTGTATACTTTCCAGATACAGGCATGTACATTATACCTTCTGTTAGGTATTCATGTAATCTATGCCATTTGGGACCAGAAATGTAGTTGGCTGGAAGACAAACTACCTTACTGTCAGAGCCAACTGAGCCATGATAAGGTCTTCAACCACTTCCTTAATTCATGCTTTTCCACACTGTTGGCAGTGTTGGCAAAAGTGGGCAGTTGGTTTTGGTTTGCATGAATCAAACTTGAATTTTAAAAGGCCCAACAATGATCTGTGAAATCACATCAGGCTGCAGTGATCTCATGCCACTGTTGAACTTTGTCTGCTGACCTCTACTTCACTCACAGTGTGTATCTAAAAGTCAGTCCCAGGAGCTGACAGTGTAATGAGCTGCTGTCCTAGTAAATCAGACACTATGTGCACACAAATTGCCACCTCAAACTCAATGAGTAAAATTCAGTTGTGGAACTGTCACTTGTAAATACAGCCATTCCTGCAGATTTGTCATGAAGGACAGTATAGTATCACATGAGAAGCAAACAACTCTTCACAACAGTGGGGTTACTCATTGGTAATATGCAGACTTTCATGTTTGTGTAAGTTGCAAGCTTCCCAATAGTAAGGCAAGCAATAGAGCTCAATGGGAATGCCAATCAATAAATACATTGATTGATATATTGATGCAGCTCACAATCTTGACCCCAAAATCTGTCGAATTTTTCAGGTCATACAGATGATTTCTCCTTAATCATAGTATAGTTCTCAATAATTATATTATTATATTTATTATTACATTCTGAGAAAGTGGGATGAGCAGTGGCATAGTATTTCTAATAAGGCCCCCACAGTGGGTTTTACATCTGTCTAAGTGGATTTTTCCTAGTATATTAATTGCTTCTCTTCTCTGTCTTGTGGTGTGCCACAAGGTTCCATTTTGGGCCCAGCAGGAATTAAATTAATGTATTTAACGTTTAACACAAATCATTCTAATGTTAGCCTTTACTGCTTGTTAGTCCACTGGGGAATCACCCACCCACCAAGTGGCCCATTATACTGGTGGGAGGGTGACCTGTGACAGTATATGGCACTGTCCTGTTTTCCAATAAGCAGCATTTCTGTAATTGTTATGATCTGCAATCTCTGTGGTTAGATTTCTCTTGTGCTCCTCTAGTCCCTTTTCCCTCACTTTCCCTCTTTATCCAGTCCCTGCTGCTTGTCCGGTGGGTGTGGCTACTCCCTCTCCTGGCACCTGACAAGACACAACTGCTAATCATCACATCATCACTGCCTGCATTTAAACACCAGTCCAGCAGTAACTCTTCCTCACATGTGTTAAAGCACTCTCTGGCTCTCTCGTGATCTTGTGACTCTGACCCACTCTTCGCCTCTCCTTCAGCCATGGACCCGGCCACTCACCTATGGACACTACCCGCCTGGAAACTCACGGACACCCCCGAAATCCCAGAGCTTCTCCGAGCTTATCTAAAATAAAGCATTTCCTGCTTAAATCCACATTGAGTTCGCCTGAGTCTGTATTTGAGTCCATCCATCCATCCATTTTCTACAGCTTATCCTGTATTCAGGGTCGCGGGAGGGCTGGAGCCGATCCCAGCTATCATTGGGCGAAGGCAGGGTACACCCTGGACAGGACGCCAGTCAATCACAGGGCCGACATGTAGAGACAGACAACCATTCACCCTCACAACCCATCCCCATTCTACATGTCTTTAGACTGTGGGAGGAAGCCGGAGAACCCGGAGAGAACCCACGATTACACGGAGAGAACATGCAAACTCCACACAGAAAGGAACCAGGGCCGACCCGGGAATCGAACCCAGGACCCTCTCGCTGTGAGGCGACATTGCTACTTACTACACCACCGTGCAGCCCCTTGTATTTGAGTCCAACCAATTATTTGATAAATAATAATAATAATGGATTGGATTTGTATGTCGCTTTTCAAGACACTCAAAGCGCTCTGACAGGGTTCCAGGTTCCATTCATTCACACACAGTCATACTAAACTGGTAAACTACGATAGTAGCCACAGCTGCCATGGGGCAGATTGATGGAAGCATGGCTGCCATTCTGCGCCTACGGCCCCTCTGACCACCACAACGACCATGACACGCCGAGCCTCCGAACATTGGCCAACCCGCTCTACCACCTGAGCCACAGTCGCCCCAATAACAGAACAACCCAGTGGAACTTGGACCCGGCAGATGCAGACAATCTCCAGAAAGCCACAGCCAAGCTCTTACCAATCAAGGTACTCCTGGGGCACCATGACCTTACCCACTGGGAGGTAATTGGTCCATAAAAGGACTAATCACTAGTATTTCTAGGATTGAAGCCGAGCTCAAAGGGCTTAGTGAAGGAATTAAGGACGAGTTGGCTACCCACGATGAGACCAACAGCCATGACACTCTAATCTCGCTATCCATTAAACTACATGGGAGTAGAATGAACAAACACCACAGGGAAAGAGCTAGCTGGGTAACTCAGTCCACCCCCTATTCCTCACCACCTTTTCCCTATAGCGAAAACTCTGAAACCACCTCTCCTCCCAGACCTCAGTCCCATTTCTGAGGTCTGGGACCTCGCTGGGATGCAACCACCAATCCCCGGCAGAGCTGCTTCACCAAAGACGGACTGGGGCTTGCCTGCACTGTGGGGCTATAGGACACCTCGTGGCTACATGCCCCCAGGCCTCAGCAGCCAAAAGTTTGGACTCACCAGTAGGGCGCTGGAGAGTCATACTACCCATGCATTACCCTGTACCCATAGGCAAGTCAAGGCTAAACTGCGCTGCTTTTCTCAACCCCTGTCAGTGTTGGCTCTGGCTCTGAACTACCTGAATGGACCAATGTCCCCTCAGTGTATCATGATTTGGCTGAAGTATTTAGCAAAGAGAAAAACCTTTCCTTGCTGCAGGTATTATCTGCCCGTCCTCTCCCCCCTGGGAGCAGGATTATTTTTCGTGGAAAAGGACAAGACGCTATGCCCCTGCAAGGCTTTCATGGTCTAAATAACATCACCAGCAAGAACAAGTACGGTCCTTTTTGTGATAATATCATAAAAATATTCTGGAGAGTGGGCAGGTGAAGCCGGATCCCGAAAAGATTTGCGCTGTGAGTAAATGGCCTGAACCAAGGAACCAAGAACTGAAAGGATTCCTGGGCTTTCCTGGGCTTCTATAATTTGATGGCTGGTGTTTCATGGCAGGTGGCGATCCTACTTAGGCGTGCCCAACAAGATGAACTGAACCCCAAGACGGGAGCCCCCCCACCCCTGTCTTTTTGTACCCACCCTGTTCAAACAGGTCCTGTAGTGGGCCCTCACCTCCTGTTCTGCTTGTCACCCTGGCATCTCCCGTAACATGTCCCTCTTAAAAAGACACCCCTGGTGGTCATCCATGGCCGCGGATGTCAAGAAATAGTTCTCCGTCTGCATGTCCTGCCCCAGAGGGAAGACATGGAAAAGGTTTCCATCCCATCCCACCTTCTGACCTGCTGCAGCGGTACCTTCTTTTCCTGCCTGTCCCCTTCAACAGGTAACACCACTATTCTAACCATGGGGTATGCTTTTCTAAGGCTGTAACTTAGAAATGGCTTTACCCAAATTCCCCTCAGAAACCGCAGACCTGATCCAACATGTATTCTGCCTCAACGGGATCCCCTTGGTTGTGGTATTGGACCATGGACCCTGTTTATCTCTCAGGAATGGAAGGCATGCTGTAATTCCCTCTGGGCTTCAGTGAACTCCTTGGGTTATCATCCACAAACAAATGGATGGATGATAGAGCCAATCAAGACGAATCAGCCCTTCGCAGAACCCCTCCTCCTGCAGCACATACACTATATTGCCAAAAGTATTCGCTCACCTGCCTCGACTCGCATATGAATTTATATGACATCCCATTCTTAATCCATAGGGTTTAATATGACATCAGTCCACCCTTTGCAGCTATAACAGCTTCAACTCTTCTTGGAAGGCTTTCCACAAGGTTTAGGAGTGTTTATGGGACTTTTTGACCATTCTTCCAGAACTGATTTGTGATGTCACACACTGATGTTGGATGGGAAGGCCTGGCTCTCAGTCTCTACTCTAATTCATCCCAAAGGTGTTTTATCGGGTTGAGGTCAGGACTCAACCCGGGCCAGGCCAGTCAAGTTCATCCACACCAAACTCTCTCATTCATGTCTTTATGGACCTTGCTTTGTGCACTGGTGCACAGTCATGTTGGAACAGGAAGGGGCCACCCCTAAACTGGGAGCATGGAATTGTCCAACATCTCTTGGTATGCTGAAGCATTCAGAGTTCCTTTCACTGGAACTAAGGGGCCAAGCCCAGCTCCTGAAAAACAACCCACACCATAATCCCCCTCCACCAAACTTTACACGTGGCACAATGCAGTCAGACAAGTACCATTTTCCTGGCAACCGCCAAACCCAGACTCGTCCATCAGATTGCCAGATTGAGAAGCGTGTTTCTTCACTCCAGAGAACGTCTCCACTGCTCTAGAGTCCAGTGACGGCATGCTTTACACCACTGCATCCGATGCTTTGCATTGCACTTGCTGATGTATGGCTTGGATGCAGCTGCTCGACCATAGAAACCCATTCCATGAAGCTCTATACGCACTGTTCTTGAGCTAATCTGAAGGCCACATGAAGTTCGCCTGTAGCGATTGACTCTGCAGAAAGTTGGCGACCTCTGTGCACTATGTGCCTCAGCATCTGCTGACCTCGCCCCGTCATTTTACGTGTTCTACCACTTCTTGGCTGAGTTGTTGTCGTTCCCAATCGCTTCCACTTTGTTATAATCCCACTGACAGTTGACTGTGGAATATTTAGGAGCGAGGACATTTCACAACTGGACTTGTTGCACAGGTGGCATCCTATCATAGTACCACGCTGGAATTCACTGAGCTCCTGATAGCGACCCATTCTTTCACAAATGTTTGTAGAAACAGTCTGCATGCCTAGGTGAAGGACGGTGATGTTTTGGAGATGTTTTACTTGCGCGACCTGTCAAGGTCAAGGATTTCACAAGCTCATAACGCAGATCTGAGGAAAATATAAAGCTGGTAAATGCTCACACATATACATATGTATATGATGCACAGCAACTTTGCTTGTCCTTGAAGAGTTGTGTAAATATGCAAGACAAGCAGAAGTTCACCTTTTATTGTTGTTTTGGTGTGCTCAAGCTAATTGGATTTCCGACACTCATTTCACACATCACATGGCCGTCGGAGCTGTTGCTTAACACATCATGGCATCTCTGGTTACACAAACCTGGAATGCTTTGTAAAGGGAGACAACCTTGTGGCGTTACGCTGCAAACCAAAGTCTTTTCCTAAATGGGTGCAATCGCGGCATATCGAGGGCTGTTCTTTCCGTGATTACAGCGGAATCTTTGTGTAAATATACCTTCTCTTTCTCCTGTGCTCATCTTTTCCCCCTCTCCCTGCACACACAAACACACATGCACACACGCACACACATATGCTGAAGAGGAAACACTCGCAATGTGTTTCTTCACTTGTCTTTTAACTGTCTGTATCCATTTAATGTGTCTAGACTTTTATATATTTTCTGTGTTAATGCATAATCAATGATCAATGTATTAAGCAGTTTCAGTAAGAAATTGCATGTATTATCACTCAATTTTTGTTTTTACTGCTTGTAGTCTATAATGTATATACAATGTTAAACCACCGGCATGAGCCACTTCTCTGTGTGTGGTCATCCAACAGGATGAGGTGAGCAATTTTCATTCAAAGTCATCCTCCCTATGGCTGTGCTTTTTTTTAGTCAGTTTCACAGACATACATCATTAAAATGTATTGTTTCTATGGCTGGGTCAGCCTCTTGTCTTCTCAGTCCCACACTGATTAGTGTCTCTGCAGTCTCTGCAGCAAGGGAGTAGGCTGGAGAACCAGTGCTGTAGAATTTGGAAAACCAGATGCACATAGCTAACAACAAAGTGTTGTATGTCATTGTATGCCAACGGAATCATTCTTTCACAGATACTGCACATACAAGTGTTTGTGTCACTGAGAAAAAGCAAGAGAGAAAAAATACTTGGAGAAAGTGGCTGTTTTTCTCTTCAACTGCCAAGAACTGACCGGGCGGCATCTTTACATTAAAAAATTAAAATAGAGTAAAATCATAAAATCAGCTTGCAAAAAATTGTTATATTATCTTCACCGTCATCATTGTGCCTCACTCATAAATGCCCACCACTGCCTCTAGATGTCACTAGACTAAGGACATCTGGGCATTTTTTTCTGTTCCTATTCCTCATTGGAACTCGAGACTTAATACATTAAACATCAATTACAATATTGTTGAAAAAAAATTGACATACACTTTGTACACCAAAGTACACCATGACTGGTCAATATTTCTCTGACAATATTACTATGTTAGCGTGGACCTCACCAGCTACGGGAGACCCCCCCCCCCCCAACTGTGGAGAATTACGATGACCTGATGTTACTGCAGGTTTGAGAAACACACGTTCACACCCCTCATCCACTCTGACATCAAACAACCACTCCCGTGCCACCCCCTCACCCCTCCCCTCTGACAGGGATGATGAGCATCAGCTCTTTCACATGCAGCTGACAGATTCATCGTATCACCCTCCTGCCTGAAAATCTATGCTGACCAGCTGGCCCTCATCTTGCAGATCTTCAACTCGAGCTGTGTGAAGTCCCCTCTTGCTCCAAAGGCTCCACAATCATCCCTTCCCTGAGAAACCTTCCAACACAGGATTATACGACTACAGGCCCGTCACCATGACATCTGTGGGCATGAAATCCTTTGAGAATCTGGTGTTGACCCACCTGAAGGACATCACAGGACCTAGAACTGGGCGATTAATCAAATTTCAGATACAGTTGATATTTTGGCTTCCAACGAAACAATTATTGTGCTAGGTTCCATTTCCTTTTTTTTCAGTTATATTTTGGCCTTTTGATTTTATTTATGGGAGCATGAGAGATGGCGATGACATGCAGAAATGGCCCCCAGCCAGATTCAAACCCGGGGGCGTTGCAGTGAGGACTACACGGTACATTGGCGCCAACTCTACCACTGAGCTATCCGGCGCCCCCTAAGTTCCATTTCTTAATGATGCTCTCATTTTGACTTGTGGTATAAATCCAGCACACCCTTTTCCTTTACAGCAGTGTGCTTTCGCCCCACTTGGTGGATCAGGGATGGCTGCTCAGTTTGGGACCTCTCTCCTGCTGCCTGGCCCTCGCCAGGCGTATTTCCTCAGGCCGAGTGGGATGGTAGCTTGCGGTTCTGGGTGGTGGAATTATTGCTCAAGGTGCTCTCTCTCCCTGCGGGGGAGGGACAGAGCCACTGTCGGCAAATAACTCAACACTTACTGAAACACATACACTGTCACATTTACTTTGCAATGTAGGTGTGACTTATTTGCTGTGCTGCACACAGGCAAACAGGTCAGGTCAGATGAGTTTGTGGACTTCAGCTAACCGTTTTACACAATCATCCTTCACCTTAAACTTTCCCAACTCACTAGCCCGACCCCACCTGTCATTGAGGCCGGGGAAAAAATCACATCCAGCACCTACACCAACAGCATTGGTGCCCCCCAGGGATGTGTGATCTCCCCACTGTTTTTCTTCCTGTACACCACGCTGCACCTCAGGAGATCTGACTGTTAAATTCCTAAAATTTGCAGACAGCACAACAGCCTCATTCGGGACGGTGAGGAGTCTGGATACAGGATACTGTGGAGATGACTGGAGTTCAGGGGGATCCTCACCACCATCCTGAACAACAGTGTCTGCTGTGTAAGTCTTCTGGTTCTGGGATCCACCATCTCCTCATGTGGATGTCCAAAATAGACACCATCAGGAAAAAGGCCCAGCAGAGGATGTACTTTCTGCCCCACCTCACAAAGTTAAACCTTCACCCGGAGCGGCTGATACAATTCCACAATGGAATAATCCAGTCCTATCTCTGCAGATCCGTCACCGTGTGGTTTGGATCGACCACCAAACAGGATGTAAACTGCAAAACCTGTTTCAACGTCTCTCTTCTGGTATGCGCTACAGAACTCCGTACGCCAAAACAACCAGAGACAGAAAGCGTTTCTTCACACAGGCCGTCACTTTGATGAACATTTACATGACACTTTATATTCTATAGTTTTTTTGTAACTTGTAAGCCAAATATAAATATAAGCTGCTGTAAATATCGAATATACTGTAAATTACCACCAATTTTGTTTCGCCATTCAATATTTATTCCAACGTATTTGCATCATCTCACTGCTAATTATTGTTAACAATTTACAGAACAGCCTGGCTTATAGACATTCAATGTTGTTGTCCATTGTTATATATAGGTCTGGGCCAAAATGAGATGACAAACAGCATTTCCTTATGCAACCCTGTTGTACAATGATAATAACTGAACCTTGTACCTTGTATGCGTTTTGACCAACATCATGATGATAACCTGGTCGGTTTATAGCGACATAGTTCAGTGACCGATCAACTTCAGACTCAAAACATCCCCCCAGACATGTTAATTGGCGGGTAGAGTAACAAAGTGGTTTATTCACATGTGCATCAGTGAGGCTGTGATTTAAACAGACAGTGGTAATAAGCAGGTGCATGGCGTGCAGAGGATGCGGAACAACCGAAAACGTTGGCGTATGCTCGTGAGCTATGAGCAGCTGTTGTGTTCACCGTTGTGGGTTGACAACGTGAAGCAGGAAGAGTTCAGTGACCATGCAGTCGGTTTAACGCTGGATAACAGGACAGAATGGATTTGCAGACATCAGTTTTTCTGTATTGGATTGTTTGTATCTTGCCTTTAGAAACTTAGTTATTCTATCAGTTTACAGAAGTGTCGTTCTGTAGAAGCCTTTTTTCACAACCTCTTCAATATGGAGGATCCAACATGTGTGTTGCACTTATATGCAAAGATTCAAAGAATGGTATGGTCTTTATTGTAATGGAATTTTAAAAAGCTACATGGAGATAAATCTGTAAATTGCTAAATTTATTGCATATGTATGCAGCCCATTCACGGTCAGTCAGTATGTTAGCGGGCAGAGCTAATGTGACTTTGGTGTCTAATAACTGCTCTCACCTCATCTCACCTTTCTGCAGCTATTTTATCGCCATGCAGCAGAGTCAGGTGCTGTCCCGCTCAAAATGAGTCAGACAACATTTGTAGAACGATTTCGCTTTATTAGCTGTATTTCATCCCAACGCTGTTATTGTTCAATTTAATGTCCGGTTGTTATTTTGAACTATTGCGCCCTCAGCTGCCCTGATGGGGAACTGAGAGTCTTAAGGCTTTGAGACAACAAAGGGCTTTTGTCATTGCCCATCTCGTGCATCCTTGATTCCTTTCCTCACCTCCTCTCCTGGCGCCGCCAAGATGTGGGCGAAGGATGAGAGCCGTCATTTTAAAGGGGCGCCAATTAAATATGACCCATGACACAGCTGCATCGGCTGTTCCTGCTTTCGCTGTACCGCTGTGTTTTATGAGCTCTGTCAGATGAGCAAAAAGTGTTCATGACAACTTATGTTTAATTTGAACTCAAGTCACGAAGTGGCAAAAATGTACAGGTGTCATACATTTTTATTTCACATACACACATATTATGTGCTTGTGTAGCTGTTTATTTATTTTATTCTGTGAAGCACTACAAATGTTTATATGAAAGATAATATGCAAATAAAGTATGAACTGAGCGATATATATTATGTACGCAACATGCAATACAGCAAATTTGTGTTGAACGCAATATTTTAATTGATATAATAATAATTTGCCATCAGCAACTGTTTACGCATGAAAACATTATTTTAGTGGTTTAATTGGATGTAGCCTGATATAAAAAAGTACCGCGCCTTACGAAGCGCTACAGAAACGGTGAAGGGCAGAAAATGTGAAGTTGCATTTGATCATCGTAAATAACTACAGCTGCTGCGTGTCACGCCATATAACTCCTAGGGCAACCCTCCTCGTTCCTGGAGAAGGGTTTAAGGAATTGGGACATCCTTCGAGATGGAACACCGAGATCAATTTCCGGGTCACAAGCCGGAAGATCGAGGCTCAAGGAGGGACCAAATCGAGAACCCCCTCCCCCCTGAGTGTCTGGCTTGTGTCGGCCGTTAGTTTTTATGGTGCATCTGTCTCTTCTGCCACTAGTCTGATCCTCATCAGTGGCCTTTTGGCTGATTCATCAGGTTGAATTGGGGTTAAAGTCAGTCTGTCTGTTGGCTGTCTGTCTAGCATGGCAAATTTGTTTAGTGCAGTTTATCCTCATTCTTAATCCCATTTTCTTTTTTCTCCCACAAATAAAACAGTGTGGGCCGACAACAACAAGCAGATGCTACGTAAAACGTAACCCTGCCCGAATCTATCGTAAACTGTCAAATAAAGGAAACAACGAAAAAAGGAGCGTACGTAGCTCATCTGGTCCTCTGCTTACCACACATGCATGTTACATTTACAAATGCACATAAAAACGCTCCATTTCGTGCTTCACCAAATATATGAACACCCTCTTTTGTGCGTAAATGCCCAAACTAATTCTTCAACCATTGCGACTGCCTGTGCTGACTTGTTTGCTTGCCATCTTGTGCTGCGGTTTCTAATCTAGCTTTGTGTGCTGCATGTGGTCAGCATACAGTGTTCCCTTAACACAAGATCTTTGTCAAATTGGAGAACATTTTTTATACTTCCGTGTCAATGGGACAGTGTAGCCTAACTGGATTTGTTCCGGTGTAAATGACAAAAGAGACTCCTGTAACCTCAAGGGTTGCCTCTTTTATCCAAGCACTGCTGACCTTGAGTGTGTGAGAGAACAGCACGGGGTCAGGAAGAAAACAGCTACCACAAAATCACATAGACTTTGGAGTATGAGGATATACAACCTGCGAGGGGGTTAGCTATGACACAGAATATAAAGGAGCAAGGATTTATCTATGAGGACAGGAACATTCAACGCTTATGGTTGCTACCTCTCTATCAACCGCCCTCTGCTGGCCTCCTGGGGAATGACACGTTTCATACATGAGTCAACAAAATGGCTGACTGTGCTGTATACTATCAGGAGACAGCTGGAAACTACAGATGTTAATGTAATGGATCTGACTTCTTTTTTTTAAGCTGAATATAAAAAGGTGTCTTTTTCTTTTTGTTTGGTTGTGAAATCTCATAAAATCATGGTGCAAAAAAAGCAATTATATAAAAAACATTATTTGTAGCCCATTTCCTGTCACAAGCTGGGTTAGTATTCTTCCTATATCCCAGATTTGGACTGTTTACTTGTGTCATGTGTGCCATTTTAACAAAATCAGAATTCAAGCGTAAATCACTCAAAGTGACTGTGAAGCTGCAGAAACACACACAGTAAACCTAAACTAAAACACACCTACACCACTAGGATGTATAAACTACAATCACACTTGCCTGTTGTTTTTTAAGTGTACAGACAATTTTTTCAGACAGACGTTCAACTGACTCCTCCTCCATCATGTGACCCCTCCCCCTCGGCCCCGCACTTTCTTTCCGTCCTCGTGCGCGTGTCCCAAACCCCTCCCTCTCCATGCTAATGTTCTGCTCCCCTGTTGTCCCTCGCTCCAACCGTCGGCTCCGTGAGCTGGTTTGAAACCCCACTGCAGTTTACTCGAAGCAGTGGCGCCGCCGCTCTGACCCCCCCACTCGTGTCCCTCCTCCCAGACCCTCCACACAACCGATTACGTCCCGGAGCTGTTCATACCTACCTTACCGGCTTTAGCTACAGACTTCAACACCTCAAGTAGAGCTTAAACCGTCGTTCAGACCGCAACGTTTGGTCAACGCATCGAATCCGTCGACCAATCGTTCCGTACGGATTTTTTTTTTTCGGTGCACGAAAAAGGAGGAGGAGTCTATCTGTAAGCGAAAGGGGCAGAGCAGTCAGCCGAGACCGCGAAGGCACAACTACCCCGTTGTTGTGGCACACCTCGCTAGTTTCCCCGGTTAGTACTGAAACCGGCGGACTGATACGCATCCCGACCCCAACGGGTGGTAACTTACGCGACAGGCTTCCGGACGATTTCGACCGCGGCGGAAAGAGGAGACCGTCGGCAGCAGACTACCGAAATCGTGGGAACATTGCGCGGCAACGCGAGGAGACGGTGAGTCGTGGTACTGCAACTAGCATGCTAGCCAAGCAGCTCTCACTTACCTTTCACATTCAAAGTAAATAGATAACATGCTTCTTGGAACTAGGACTTATGAATATAAACATTTGGTGATTAATTACATTTCCCCCCTGTTATTGATACATGGTTGGCACATTTGACTATGAGCTATATTGGTTGGGAGCGTAGCGGGTGTTGAAAGGAGCAATAACTAGCTTAGATGCTAGCTACATGGATAATAGGCAAAATCAGTGATGTTGGCAATAATGGCAATGTGTTTTTCTTTAATGGCAAAACATGTAGGTTTTTATTGTTTTTTTTTCGTTTGTTTGTTTTTACAAACGTTATTAGTGACACTTTACAGGTTTCACTTTTGTGAAAGCAGTGTCACGAGTTGTGCAATTACGTAAGTTGTTTTCCTAATATTATTGAATTCTGATTACATTAAACATCTTGTTTTTTATCTAAAAAATTTACTCTTTTGCACATAGCTACTTTTAACGTATGACACTATTCTTGCCGCTGAGCTGTGGTAACTTAAAGAAGGCTTGTACACAAACATATTCCCATTGCAGTTCACTTTCAAGTGTGAGTCACCCTCACAACACTTGTGTTGCCCATAGTCGCATTCAAGTAATCAAACTGCTTTTTAATGTAATAAAGTGATTTCCCCATTTAGTGACTGCAAATATACATTTGCGCTGAAGTGACATGGTATGTGTTTTGGTGCTAAAGCAAGCAGCAAGCACATGCAGCACACTCCAGAGGTGACACTTTAAAGGAGGGGCAAAAATGAACACATATTTTGATGTAAAGTTGTCTGCTTTGAGACAAGTATTGTGGGTAAAAACATTTTTATCTTCGTCAATTCTAACTATTGTCCTTGGTAGAGCTTTAATTAAGAGTTCTAAAGCCTCCTATAATTTAATACAGATTCTAAGAGAGTATACCGAAATTGAAAATCAACACTACATCAAGGCCCAAATAGCGCAGAACAGAAAAATGGGCTAAAGTGAAGAGGAAACTGGTGCATTAAATACAGGGTGCAGTAAACCCCCCCACTTGGTCTAAAGTGGTACAGCCCAGTAATTTTCCATGCACCACACTGTCCTAGGATGTGGGTGGGGCTTAATGCCAATGGTAATAGAAGACTTTAGCTGTTTTTCCTCTTTGCCCTGGCCTGTGCGTTTCCAAAACAGACCAAAATCTGCATCTTTTTTTGATGTAGATTAAATGTTGTACAGATAAGTGACCAACTGAGTGTTTGCTCAATGAACCTGAGAACCATAAGTCAGCCACAGCTTGGGGAATTTGGCAGTCTGCAGAATTACACTGTTACACCATATTCATGATGTTTTGTTTAATGGACTAAATTCCATACCTAATGAGCTATTTCAGGTTTGCTTATACCTTCTGGTACCTTTATGGTACATCCCTGTCTCGAGTTTCACCTCCCCCACTTCACCCAGTGGCAGCACTCACATGGTGCACTTGTAATTCATTGTGTGTGTGTGTTTTTTTTTTTTTTTTGCTGAAGAGGAAGCAGCTTTGAAAGGCTCCTCCTACATTTTTCAAAAGCTTTCGTGTAAATGGTAAGAGGCTAAATTTGTTTTTATCTTTCATCCAATACAACAGATGATAATTTCCTGTTGATTGCTAAACTGCTACAACAATTTGCAGGCTAGCTACATTCAAATGTATACAAAATGAGAATGTAGGGAAATGTGATGTTCTTCCTGTCTTTAGTTTAAAAATGAGAACTCCAAATGTCCTTCATTTGATGCAAAAGATGACTTTAAGTGCCCGGCAGAGGCACCTTTCGCTGCCCTGGTTTGTACAGGTTTGGTGCCAAATGTAAGTCAGTGTTGTGCAGCTGTTGAGGCCCATAGAAACCCCAACTATATGAGATTTATCAGTTATACATGTCAGTGAATTCAACCACATACATGAGATGTATGTCAATGTAAAATGTTCTCACATAAAGCAGTATTTAGGGGAGCATAATACCTTTCATAGCAGCTGAGTCGCATCAGATCTTTGTTAGATGTTAAAAAGAAAATGATTGTATTTATTGGAGGATCAGTAAGTCTAAAAAACTATCCCATTTCATGGTTGAGAAATCAGCCTATTGCTAGGAGAGAGCTATAGTGTGCGCTAAGGTCTGTGAACATGTCACTGCAGGTATTAAGGCTCTTTCTGTAATATTATTTATTTATGAATTCCAAACTGTGTATGAAATGCAAGTTAAACACTTACTTAGCAATGCTCTTTCAAGATGATAATGAATCAAAATCCATTGTGTGAATTCAAGTAGGCTAATGTAATAAATATATAAATAGAAATGCTTCCAGCAACATGTAAGTATTGATTAAAATGTCAACTCAGTCCATATATTTCGGAATATATATATATATATATATATATATATAGAGAGAGAGAGAGAGAGAGAGAGATTTGAGCTAAATTTACATACAGCATTGATTCGTTGGTCTATCGGGAGTGATGGCAGGTTCCAATCCTGCATCCTTAATTCCGACGATTGAAAAATAAATACATCACATTTCTCTTTTTAAGTTTTTTAAGTCCACAAGAACCAGTTTCAACCAGTTACAGCCAGGTTCATTGCTTCAGGCTGTAAATAAGAGTGATAAGAAATATGATAATTTGCAAAATACTCCATGTTTGTCATTGTTATGGTGATAATTAGTAAAGGCTGGCTCCTTTTAAATCAGTATTGTGCATTTCACACATAGCTATAATAAATGAGTTAGGTCAACATACTGGTGTATCTATTTATTATTGTATTTATTTATCTTGAGGGGCCCTGCAAATGTTAACTTTGTTTGGGCTTTTTATGCAGTGCACTAGTGCGTACGTGAATACATAAAACACATTGACAATTCAGGCATGTCATCAACCTCCTCACAAATGTTATATTTGCCCCATTAGAAGATGTAAGTGATTTTTGTTTAATTTTTCGTGTTTAAGGTTCAAGTGAGAGCAGGAAGTAGAAGAGTAGATGTCTCACATACATGTTATGGCTTGCATACACGTCTCCTCCCATTCCCGTTGCTGTGTGCATTATGTTTCAGTGCCTCTGCTTCATTCGTGGGAGCCCACCACTTGAATTCTGTAGCGCTAAGGCAATCCCTTCTGCGCAATATTACCCTATGTATCACTATTTAGCTCCTTTATGACATGTTAATAAGATGTGAATTTAACATGTCGCTCACAAGTCTGTGCAAGTGCCCAATTCATGACAGCAATGTTATGTCTGACATATCTGAATTGCCACAGAAGGAAGGAAGGAAGAAAGAAAGAAATGCACATCTTCTTGTTCATCATACCAAGAGCACTCTTAAATTACCATATCGTTATTGCCTTTTTTGCATAAAGGGAATAAATCTGTTTAATAAGCCACAAAACACGGCAAATGAGCCTATTAGGTTGTTGAGGAGATCATTCTCATATTGGATCAGTCCTTTAAAAGTGATTCTTTCACTCTTGCAGTATAAGAGTAATAATAAGAAAAATAAATCAACGATAACCTCAACATCAATCAGTAGACTCCCTCCAAATAACTGCAAACTGCATGGATAATGAAATCAATATCCAGCATAATGTGTTACATACAGCATATACGGATTTAACAAGTTAACATCTTGTAATTCGATACACATCTGCTGTCGGTCTATTTAAAAAAGGCAGCAGAATTCGGTAACATATAATAAATGATGAGAAAATGCATTATGGATCCACTGTGAGAAGAGGCGAGCGCACCATATCCTCTCAATGGTGAATAAAACTTCAACAACAGAATAAGATTTAAAATCTAACACATATACATTCTAAAGGCTGAATTATGCTTCCGCGTCGACACAACGCAAGGGGGCTTGCGGACCCCTTACGTCCTTGCGGACCCCCCTTACGTCAACGCAAGGGCCTGACGTGTGCCTCCCAAAAATCCTAGACGCGCGTCGAGGCGACGCAACAGCAACGCAACACCAACGCAGCGGCATCGGCTGTGATTGGTCCGCTAACTACATCCGCTGGAGACCGCTATCCGGTTTCCACTCATAAACACCGCCATTTAAACTTTTAAAAGGCTACTTTTATTGTTTGCACCTCATTTTATTGTTTGCACCTTCTCGCTTTTGCACAAAGAAATAAAACACCAAGTTCTGAAAAATTGTGGATGTTTAAAGCCGGAAAATAAACAAATACGCTATAACGAGGCTACGACGATATACGCCAAGAGTCTCGGTCAGTCTTTACAAAAACCATAGCGCCCTTTCCCGGTGTGGCATTGAATTGCATTTCGACACGTAAACCCAACGCAGAACCATCACGGTCTCCAAGCAACTGCGTGGCAGTTGCGTTGCCGTTGCGTTATCACTACGCGGAAGCATAATCAGGGCTTTAAGGTGCGTTCACACCTTAAACTGGTACTGGGAGAGGAGGGGGGCTTTGCTTCCATGTAGACACTAACAATGTTTCATCAATCATGGCTGGAATACCCAATATTGCTGCTTTGTGCATGCTGTGAAGTCCCAGATACGCTGGGTAATCAAACGCCGTCCTGTCTGAGTTCATAACGTCACCCAGAGGTGCTCGGTGAATTTAATTGAGCTGTATTCACTGTGAGTAGCAAGCTACACATCGGCTGGTTTACTACAGTGGTATGAGCCCGGATCAAACAATTTGGTTGTGATAAAATTTCAATAAACGGATAAACATTATGCTGAAGTAACTGCACAATGACGGTAAAAAGTCAGAAGTCATGGTTTGTTAGGTCTGTCTGCAAGATGATAAGCAAACAACTTGCTTCTGAATGGCGTTCGGATTGGTCGGAGGTAGGTTATGCTTATACTGTAACTGCTGCATAAACACTTAAAATAACGCAGTATAGACTTAAATATGGTAGCTACCTTGTTGTTTGCTTTAACATTCGTTCAGTCTCTGTTCTAATGTGAGGTTCTATCGTAGAACTCTGGGCGATCACAGGCCGCTACAATATGTTTTGTCTCCATTTCTGACCCAGTGCCTACAGGACTAGAGTCTCAATGCTAATTGGCTTTTGTGTCAGAGTGTCGCATGCAAATTTTACGATCAAGTTGAAATATTTCGGGAGCCAATAAAAAAATATCCTCATTCGTGCCACGCGATTTGTGCCATTTGCGTTGCAAGGGGCCTCCCGGTGCGGATTTGCGTGCATTCGTGTCTTTGCATTGTTTTTATATGCAATTGGCCTGCACAAAACACTGGCTTCATTTTTGTTGTGAACGCACCTTGAGGCTACATCCACACAAATACGCTTTGTTTTAAAAGAGCGTTTTACACCAACGTTTTAGCGGCATTTTATAACTATCTGGCAGGGTGATCATGCCCCATGACTCGCCGCTCACAAATCGCTCAAATAATAGCTTTCCTCCTGCGCAAGTAGGCAGGTGGGCCAATATACAGTGCTTAATGTAACAACAGCTGCTACCATAGACAACAAGGTACGCCTCTAACTGTTGTCCACGTTGAAATAACCCCTGGTGGTCGCACGGTTATAATGGCTGAAGTTGTTTGGCTTTTCTCTGAAAACAGATTTGGCATAGACAGGGACACATGTTGATCATTCTTAAAGGTAATGTAATGAAAAAGTAATGGGATTTAAAATGTATTACTGTGGAGGTAGCCTGAAAGAAATTTCTTCCCACTTCTCTTCCTTCATGTAATTAATTTCCAACCATGTGCCAAATGTTGCATAAGCTTTGTCTCTGTTGGGAAATTATGTTCAGACATCACAGGATAGGGCTGGGCGATATGGCCTTTTATTAATACCACAATATTTTTAGGCCATGTCCCGATATACTATATATATCTCGATATTTTGCCTTAGCCTTGATTTAATACTTTGATGCATACAATCACACCAGTATGATGATTCTATATGTCTACATTAAAACATTCTTGTTCATACTGCATTCATATATGCTAATTTTTAACTTTCATGCAAAAAAGGGGAAATCGCAACTAAGTCAAAGTTAACAAAACTGTATTTATTAAACATTATGTGTCATTTCAAAACAGAAAGTGCACGTTTTTTGCGAGACAACATTTCAAAACAAGAAATTAGTGCACTTTTGTGCATGCTGTAACACACATGGCATTTCAAAACACAAAATAAAAGTGCATTTTTTGTACATAATGTCACTACAATATTTTAAAACAAATAAAGGGCCTTTTTGTGCATGTTGTTACTAAGATGACATTTCAAAACAACAATTAAAGTGCACCTGTTGCATAATTCCTGTCACTCTCTCTCAACTCCTCTGGTGCCTTTCTTTTCTTTTTGTTTTTTTGCCCGGTGTTTGGCCGGGTACTGGGGGTTTTAGAAACATTACTGATGTCGGGGAACAGAAACTCCGTGTCAACAGTCAGCAGCAGCAAGCGAGCGCTGCCCCCTTGCGCAGAGCAGATGTGTATTTCTCCACGACGTTCGACAAGCCCTTCTGCTCAGCTGTTGTTGATTCAGAGCTATTTTTTTCATTTTGTTTGTTTGTTTGTTTTCATATCTCTACTCTGTTTGGATACACAAATATGATCGCATTTGTCAATCGCAGTATTTTATTTTGAAAATTGACCGGATTTTCTCGTGTTTCTTTGTGTGACTTCTTGCCAGAATTGACGCGATCGCTCGCGGCTCGTGCACAAAATAGATGCTGAAACGATCGCTGCACGGCGAGATCAGGGTGCTTCACGTCTGATCTTAACTACACTATCAGTTAACAAGGGCTCCGAAAGGAAGCGGGGTCCATTCCGCGGCTATTCGCGGTGCTTCGGCGGCTGGTGTGAACATTTTTCCATGGCCCCACCGGGCCAGTGCTTGGAGCAATCTAGTGGCCTGGTAGGTTTTAAAAGTACGTCCGGGCCACTGGGCCATTTATATTGTCGACCCCTGCACCGCCAGAGGATGGATCCTGTGCTGTTTTTCTTCTGAGTTAATTTGTCCTCCTCCATGTGTTACCGTTAGCACCTGCTGCCGCTATTTCTCTGCTGCGTGAGGGCGTGTGACGTTGTACGCACGACATACTGATGTTTGTAACTAGGTGCGCTTGTTTGTCTCTCTGTGAGAGGGAGAAACGAGAGAGTGTGAGAAGCCTGGAGTTAAATGTCCGCGGCTAAAAGCAAATGCGTGACAACGTATACTTGAGTTTCACGATATAGTCATTTTCTACATCGCACAGACTACAAGCCGCGATATATCGAGTATATTCAATATATTGACCAGTCCTATCACAGGATATTTCCCAACATGTCAATTACAATACGTCTTTACTTAAATAATGACAATAGTAAAAATGATTTGGGACACAGTTAAGATTGAAAGTCAGAAGAATAGACAGAATCACTAAATTTATAAATTACCTAGACTGTGGCAGCCCGCCAAATGTTGCTTTGTCCAACCACAGTTTTAGAATAAACCAAACTATTTCACACATGTCAATGGGTGGGTTGCGTGGCGACAGGCACTAGTTCAACTCGTAAAGTGAAAGTCACTCGTGGGTCCAACCACTTTTACAACACCTATCGGAAAAACTTTGCCGCTTCCTGGGACTGTGGCTTAGTGCTCACTGCGACCTCCCTCCCTGCAGCAGGAAGTGAAGGAGCCCCCTATTCCTGGTGTGACCGTTGACCAGTGCAGACTTCCCTCAGTGTGCTGCAGTTTTTGGCCATGTCGGCAACCCACCTGACTTTTTTTTTTTGCTTTGTCATGCTCCTGGAAACACTGATGTCAATGCCAAAATTCTCAAAAAGCGATGGGACTTGTTTTCCTACAGTACCACACTACGGAAAGCTAAAAAGACAAGGTGCCTCTGACCTGTACAAAGGTGCAGAGGAATGCAATTGTCATGCCGGACTGAAGGGTTCAAACGTGGTTTGGAAGTAGGAAGAAACAGTTCCTTTCACTTCCTGTAAGCCAACACCATAGTATTAAACTGCGTACCAGACTGCAGGGTTCAAACATGCTTTTGAAGTAGGAAGGGGCAGTTCCCTTCTACCCTGTAGGCTAGCACAGGAGTATAAACTGGATGTAATCTGCAGCAGTGCCAGTGTTATGAACAGAGAATTGGAGTGGTGTGGGAAAATTGAGGTGGTTGAACTGCAGATGGGCGGCAGCAATCTGGCCCTATGCGTCGCTCAGACCAGGGATGACCTGGGATGCATTGCAGTCATCCAGGTGGGGTATGACAAGTCTCTGTATGAGGCTGCATCAGATGTAAAGAGGAGTGAATTCTCCTGATGTTGTACAGCAACATCAATACGTAACCTTCTGTTCCGGATTCCCGGCTCACTCCATTCACAAAGGGGCTGACTCACCACGTTTTGCCTCTGTGACTACCTCCACCAGAAGTAGGGTCATTTTATCATGGACTTCCATGTCATCAGACTTCTTTTTGCAACGAGAGGAGTCTCCCTCTGCTGGCCAGCAGATAGAATGCACATTAGGGCACTTCCACCCCGCTTGCATCAATCAAACCGGTTTAGCCCTGTACACTGTACCGGACCGGTGACCAACCCTAGTTGCCACCTGGTCACACCCAGTTTGCTGTCACCCAATATAGTTAATGGTGATGAACAGGTCTTGGTAGGCATTCTTTTGTCCTACCCAAATCATGTTTTAAATGCAGGTGAAAATATGTCCCCAGTATCCGCTCTGGTCAGAAAGTAAGAAGAGTCATCGTTTGGCATCCCATTAATATCTCAGTGTGTATATTAAGGTTAATTGTGCTAGTTGCCATTAGCCCACTTTGTTGATTCATAGTACACAAGGTTCCTAAAAACTAAAACATTCTGTCATATTTTTTATTAAAAATCCAATATTCTTCCTGGAAAATAAAATGACAACATCAGCAAGTACTGACCAATAACATGCTGACATCCATCCATCAATCATTCTGCAACCTTTGCTCTGCACAGAGCTACAGAAGGTCATGAGCTAAACTTTTGGAGGGTCAAATCAAATTGTAGCCTGCAGGGCTCCAGACTAGCATTTTTCACTAGGAGCACAGTGGCCCCTAACTTAAAATTTTAGGGGCGCAAGCAGAAAATTTAGGAGCGCACACCGAAATCGACTGTTCCCGCATGTTGTGGGTATCGACAGCAGAATTTGCAGTTCATTGAATCTGTCTGCCTGAAATACCTCAGCCAGCTGAACTCGCGGAGCCACTCGTCGCGAAAGCTGAATTTCCTGGCTTTTTTCGCCACGACCGTCTCCTCACAGTCTGAGTCGGACTCATTCTCGACGTTTGTGTCCTCCGGAACATTATGTTTAACACAACTGGGTAGAAAGTACGAGCTGATAGTCCGCTTCGCCGCCATTGTCCATTGTTTTGATGCCGGTATGTGAAATCTGTGGATTCGCGCGATAACCCCAAAGAACCGCCTCTTTTCACATATTAGCCTATCACAGTGGTCATTCGCCCCCCCGCTCTCACGCACATTGGCCAGCCGTCTCCTTTCTTCTTCTTTTGGAGTTAATGTCGGTTGGCAAACCAGCTCATTTTTGCATTACCGCCAACTAGTGGGCTGTAAGTTTGTCAGCAACAAAAAATATAAAAAACAAAACAAAAAACAGCAAATTTACTGGTCGCGCATGCGCAAGTAGATTAAAAATGTACTCGCACTGTCACAGATTTAAGTCGCAAAATGTGACCATTTGGTCGCAGTCTGGAGCCCTGAGCCTAGCTAACAAATGAAATAGTAAACGCAATTGCCAAAAAGGTTACAAATGTAACTAAAATGTCAGTTTGAAGTTATTAAGAACGTATATATTTGTTAATAATGACAACTAATTTGTGTAGAACATGATAGTCCCATCAAATAATATGATAGAAATGAACTAATACAAGATTCAAGAATAAAGTATGTTACTCCTTGCAGATAAAAAAAAAAAAATCTAAAACCTCAAGAGAACTAACCAGCAGGGAGAGAAGGAGCAGTATTTTTAAATACATGGAGTCATATAAAGGCAGACATTTTCATGATAAAAGGGATTCTTTCTACTGTTACTGCGTACAGCAGCAGCAGCCATTTTGTGCTGTAGCATTCACTGCAAGCAATCTATCAAAGGGAAAGGAGTGGGGGTGGGGAAAGTGTCGAGTAGCTAGCTTGTTGACTAATTCAAATCCTTAAGCTTAGGAAATGTTAGGAGAACTTAAATTCACCAAAACTGTTTTCCTGTTTCAACGTAGGCTAATTCAGTTTTGAACGTGAGCTACAGTGGTGGAATTGTTTAGGGATTTGTCATTAACCTCTCTAGCTCCCTCCCTTGTTAGTGAGAACACCCTTCTGCTGCATTGGTTTAGTCCATGCTTGGCTTTAGAACTCCAGACGGGAGCTGACTGCTGGTGTGGGGGAGGGGTGTTGGCGCTCTGTATCAGGCTGTGGACTTCAGCTCTGACTGCGTGGTGCTAGCTATAGCCTATGGGATCTGATTTAAACTGTAGCTACTCCAAAGATTGTCTTTAGGTTTTCAGACTGTTACCAGGAAAAGGAGGGAGCTACTACATGCAGATATTACAGTTATGCAATTCACCAAAAGTATTATTATTACTATGTCTTCAGGGAACCTAGGTCACTTATGTGTTGTAGCTTGTTTATTCTGTGGTATGCCAATCAACATTCATTGGCTTTTTTTGTAGCCATGACAGGAGCCTCCCTCAGCAGAGCATGGCTAAAGATTCACCATGTGCTTTCTTGATTCACACGGAAACTCCTGGTTCTGCCCACCCCCACCCCCAACCTATTTTTCTTCCCTCTTTTCCATCTGCCCAACTCTTGCTAGTCTCCACATATTCAAAAGAAAAGGAAACCCGACAAGAAATCACGTGTACACTATCACACTATTGTTGAACAGGTTAACCATCTTTTGAGAGTAACTTTTCTTTGCCAGCAATATTTGGGCATGTTTACTTAACCCATTTGTCATTTTTCTACTGAAAAAAACATTCGATTTTCACAGAATCTAACAGTGGCCTACATCAAAGGCAAACGGTTAACTAATTCCAACTAACATGTTGAAGATAATATTTGAAACTATTTAACCAGTTTAAGGAATACCCAACATGAATGGATTGAAAGCTGGATGCAAATAGCAGGGCTCCAGACTTAATTATTACATTGGTCGCACTGGTGCACCTTACTTTTTCATTTAGGTGCACCACCACATAATTTAGGTGCACCCAAAATTTTTCACTGCGCCTTTGGGCACAGCAATCATACCCGTTTTACGCCTTTTCTTTACAGTTCCCATAGAAACTGGTAATTTCTTAACATATGCTGTAAATTACTATAAAGTCAGTTTTTTTATTTAAATATCAATGCAAAATAACCTCAATTGTTTAAAAACAAAAAACTTAAACTGCTCTTCTTGTGATATTATAAGCAGTGTTAAATGTAATTATTTCTGACTCGCTGAAATGCTACGAGGAGGGAAGGGGAGGCGGACCTACCTGTCTGTTACGGTACCGGTTGTGTTTCTGGTGCTTTTTTAACGCTTCAATTCTGAACGACGATGCTCAATAGTAAAAGCAGCATTCCCAGCCAGGCACTGCTCGTACTCTTTGCAGTAAATGCATAATGTCGGTGAACTGGAGACCAAATAAAACGACTGGTTCTCAAAACTACGACCGACCGGACCGCTCACTTTGCGACATGGGACCAGCATCTTCCGGTGCGAGGGGACACAGGTGGTGAAGCGGTTAACTCGCCGATGATGTCCTGTCTGTTCTGTACAGTTCTCTTCATTGTTGTCGCACAAGGAGGAGCAGGTTAGCTACAGTTAAACTCGTAGTATATTAAGGCTTCTCGTAGCTACTCTGCCTCTGATTGGCTCAGACTGGTATTTCTTCTTCGCTTATGCTGGTGCTCGCTACACACATAAACAGACCAGCTTAATGTTAGGCGTACCGGTGCGACCAAGGAACTTTTTTAGTAACTTTAGCACTTAACTGATTTTTGGTCGCATGTGCGCACAAAAATGGTCGCACTCTGCAGCCCTGAAATAGTCATACATAAAGGAATGTCACAGGAAAGAACCCACAAGTCTTTGCTCCGTCTGGTTTCCTGCTTGTCGAGTAGCAGCAAAAATAAAACAATGATCATATGGGAAATCGGCAGGTGGTGAATGACGCATATTGGATTCAGTTTTCAGGCAATTCACTTTGTTTGTATGTGTGCTAGTCGTTGATGGTTATGCTACAGACTCAGACAGCCTGTGCTGCCGGCGCTTGCTGACATATCAGGAAGTATTATCACAGTTAAATTCCTGTATAAGTTCATGTTTGTCTACTTGAATACATTTTCCTCTTAACAAACTAAGTATCTTCCTGTGTACAGCCCTGAAAAGTGTGGTTGATACCATAACCACACTGTATTTATTTATTCATTTAGGCTAACCGTTTTAAACGACATGTACTGCTTGTGGGATTTCACTTTGAAGGGCATCCCTCCAAACACTTTCTATACCTCTTCACTCTGGTGACCGGAGCCTCTCCCTGCATGCTTTGGGTGAGAGGACATTTTCACCTGACACGTTTTCTGATTGTGATCATAGACTATATTAGCAAGGGAGTGTCAGTGTTTTTGAGCATGTCTGGAGTAACAGAAGAACAATTAATGTACAATAAGTCAGCATAATACTAATAATAGTAATTCGATGTTCCAAATAGGAAATACAAACAGCAATTTCACAGCAAATAGTTTAGGAGAAAAGTCTAACATTGCCCTTTGTTTCATTTAGCTAAATATTCTAGTAGGTCCATTCAAATGAAATAAAATGTCCTGGTGAGAATTATGCACGTAGGTATCACTTTTAATGACGTGGCGCTGCCGCAACAGGATGAGATTGTTGTGCTAGATATAGCAGGCCCGAAGGACTCTGTGTGGGTGCGCACAGCAGACCAGGTGGCCATTTTGAGTTTCAGTGAATCCAGATGCAGGCAGTAAGGGGAGGGGGAAGGGAAGACTGCGCACAGTGCGCAGTAATGTTGGAATGCAGGCTCAGCTCTCACTGGCTGACATCTTTGTTTCCACTCGGTATTTAGCCTCCATAGAAAATATCTAATATTAGATAACTTAACATTTTAAAATGAAGACCAACAGCATCTCTGGCCGACTGTCAGGTTTACTCTCAGTTGAAGCACTAACTTTAGCCGGAAAGAGAAAAGGCATTATCTTATTGCCCAGTTATATATACCTAGGCTCATAAAATATTTAGCAGTATAGATCAGAACTATGCCAGGTGAGAAATGTAACTAATTGATGTAGTTAACTCATCAGTCACAGCTTTGGATGTTACTGAACAGTGAGCACAAGACATGTGGTTCTCTGACATACAACAATAACATTATTTGAAATCATAGAATCACATTTGCTGCTTTGGAAGTATGTTTCTTCTTCAGTTTTCCCCCAAGAGCCACGAATGAGTATTGAGATGGCTGCAGATACTGTACCTTTTTTTTTTTTTTTTTTTTTTTTCCGGAGGCGGAGTTTGTTATAGGAGCTGCTCAAGCCTGTACTCAGCATGCTGGTCGCAGCAGCGCTGGTGGCCATTTTGTGTTTCTGCAGTAGCAGAAAGGGGGCCTGGTCAAAGAACGCACAGCAAGGATTTATTTACTCTCTCATGACAACCATTTAAGGTTGCAAATTAAAGTTTATTGTAATGAATTATTAATAACATTTCTTCATTCTTCCTCACGATCAACAATATATTTCTCAGTTTTGAGTCTCAGTCAAATCACAAAATTAAATAAATTGTTTTGTGAAAATCCACTTGTAAAACTTACATTAGAGAAGTAATAATGCACAGAGTATATTTTTTTATATTGTTTGTAGGTTGATGTTCTTTGTTCCTCTTGAGTAAAGAAGCACCCCCATGCTGGAATGGTTCAGTCTGCTTAACAGCGGCCCTCCCTGCTGTGGGGGAGGCTGGGCGGATAGAAGCTCTTGAGTGTGTCAAGCTGTGCTCCATTTTCCTGTGCGCAGCTAGCATGAGACTGTGTGGCTAAACAAGCGTCATTTCTTGATTGTAAATGAAGAATGTTAGCAAAAGAAATACTATAGTGCTGTTTTACTGAGATAAACTTTCAATCTGCGATGCAGTCATTGTGGTTAACCATGAGAAGTAGTTATTTTCATGTTTATGAAAAAAGTGGAAAGTGAAAAAAAATTGGCTCATATGGACTTGTTTTCAGGAATAACATAGAACAATCAGCTAAAACAAAACAGTGGTCGTATTTTACTTATGAATAAAGGTAATGACACTCCTTTAGAAAATCTGTGACTGCACTTTGTTCGATTACTTGAATATGTGATCCTTTTAGCTCTTTTGTTTTGAACGCCCCACCCCCATTACCTCCCCGGATCAGAATGGTTCAGCCCCATGTTTGGCTTGGAGAGGCTGACAGACAGACAGAGAGAGAGAGAGAGAGAGAGAGAGAGAGAGAGAGAGAGTGTGTGAGTGAGAGAGACGGGGGAGGGTGGGTGCAGCTGCCTCTAGGTTGAGTGTGCTGTGGGTGTGCAATTTAGCGCTTGCTCTGCGCGGCTAGCTAGGCCCTCATTTAAGTGCATGTTTTGCTGCTTTGTCATGTTAAAGTGGCTGTATTTGTTTTGTATGTGAGAAGTTTTTACTCTTTGCGTAATCATTGTTACCACAGATGGGTCTTCAAGCGGTGCATACATAACGGTGTGGTGTGTGCGTATGTGTATATACACATATATATATACATATAAGGAGCTAGGATGTGTAGCGGGATGGTCCAGGAAGATAAAAGAGCATGCAGTTTTGTGCTGTTTTAACTTACTGAACATTAAGGCAAACTGCAAAACCATCAATGCCACTGATTTCCCTCAGTTCTTGATGGAAACTGCCCAGATACAGTGGTTTTGAAGCCATTGGAAAAAAAGATCCATCACAGCCAGAGTGGGATCCTTAGCATTTCCAGGGTTTACAATAAATGAGTTCAAACTTGTTAAAGTGAGATAGTGTTAAGTGTGATGTAATGCTGTCCAATGCGTTCTATCAAGTCCTAATAACCAAGCTCCTGTCAGACAAAGGATCTACTAACATTATTTAGCCTCCTCAAAAGGTTTTTTATTTTATTTCTGCAGTTAAAGAGCAGAATCTTGTTAGCCTTTAGCATGGTCTATAAGAGAGTTGATATGTGAGATCATGTTACATCCTGTGTAAGCTCTAGTCCACATTGGTCAGTCATTAGAGGGATAGTAGTTGGCTGAGGCTAACATGATCAGCGGCAGCGAGAGCTCGGTTTATTGCGCATACTACCTCAAGTGACAATGCTACATGCAGTTCAGATCAAAACGGTCAAAGATTCAGAGGCTGGGGGAGGGAAGACACATATCACAGACAGAGTTTATTTACAACATTGTCATAGTTTCTCATTCTGCCTTTGTTTGACTATGGTCTAAATAAACTACTGTAGCACCAGAAGCCATCTTAAAACAGCATAAAAACTATGAATTTAATACATTTTTACATTTTAACCTGGTAAGTGGTGAATCCTCAACATACCCAAAAAACAATAAAGGTCAAGAAATACACTCCAGTAGTATGTCTACAGTATTGTCCTTGACCTTTTTTTGTATCTTTAACCTTTCTTTGCCTTTAGTGGTATTTGAGAGAGGAGAGTCCACCCCCCTGCCATTTGTCAGAATGGTTGAGTCCGTGCAGGCTGAAGATTTCCATACTGTGGACTAGTTTGTGCTAGAGTTGGGGGATGGGTGTTGCTAAGCAACAGTCTGTGCCGTGTACTTCCCCTCTGTCTCTGCGCTGCTAGCTAGGGCTGGTATTGACAATAACCACGCTTTACTCTAAAATGTTACAGACAAATGATTTGATTTGTCTTTTTACTACCTGCAAATATGTCAAGCACTGTCATCAGAGAGAGAGAGAAAACATGAATTCTAGTTTTTGTGTCTTTTCTTGTGCATTATGGCAGACTGCTGTGTCAGGAGCTTTGCACTGACTTTCCCTTTTAAAGGGCTGATTAAATACCCATTATAGGCTGAAGAAGGCTGCACATCCTTTATAGTACATACCCCTGCAAGGAACAAGATGGACTAGTCCTAAGTGAGCCCCTCCTTCTTTCTTTTATGTTCTCCTGCTGGCCTCTCAGCCTGCTCCCACAATCAACAAATACGTGGAAGGCCTCAAGCCTACAATTCCTGCTAAAGGTTGATATTTCTCTTGTTTTTAAAGCATATTAAGTATTTCTCTCTGTCATTTAAATCTAACTCAGTGTTGGTCATTGCAGCTTCTCACTCTTCTGAAGGTTAGCTTTGGATACAGGTAGAGGGTGCTATGCTAGTTAAAGAAGTCATATTTCTGCTTGTCGGTTGTGTTTTTTGTTTTATTTCTTTAACAGGAAACTTTAATTGCAGACTTTCTTTCCATGTCAGGGAGTTTGCTGTCAAATTTCACTCATGTCGCTGAGATCGGTAGAGACGCTGTGTTCCCTGCAACACTGTGCGCGACAGCCGATCTACGCGTACGTTTTAAACATGGTTGTTCCTGGTTGAACTTCTTAACATCTTTGGGCTTAGTAACGAAAGTTAACTTGAGCCATGCATGTTCTGTGTCCCTACACACAAGTGACGGTACGATACGTAGTTATCGCTGCTGATACATTTGTAGCTGTGGGGTTCATCGCTAACAATGATTAAGTTGGTCATTAATTTATTATTTAGTTATTTCGTTTTCTCTTTACAAAGGTCTGTCTGGCTGCACATAAAATCATTTTTTTTATAGGGTCGCATCTTGGGTCATATGGTATTGTGTCTATATCCATGGAGTGCTATATGCTATATGCTATATCCTGTTTTGGCAGGAAGATTTGGACAGGATTTTGGCATCTTCTCTTAATTTTAGAAGCCTTTATACATTTTTCAAACATGTCCTAGCACACCTGCAAAGTGGTGCTTGAATTTTTTATTTTAGCCTAAAGTAGGCTTTACTCACAGCTGCGGTTGCTGACACACTGTCATTGTGAACACTTTCATTGATCTTGCTTGTTGCTGTGTATTTGTTCATGTCGCAACGCTGTTCACTCATATGCAGTCTGTTGAGGAATATGTTCCAGTGTTTATATGGAGCACATTGACGTATTTTTGAAAGCTGGTGTAGCCTGAGCACAGCAGGATACGAGAAACAGAGGTTTGGAAATAGATTGGTAGTTATATGTCAGATACCGATCCATTACAGAGTGAATTCCTTTCTACCAGTCTGGTTGGTCAACCAGGGACTTAAGGAATAACTGGTATCAGAGATAATGATACCTATACATGTAAAACATGTATCACAGTCTGGATGCTGTTCCGTGGAGTCCAACGTCTTTTGGCAGGTTTACCATCCAGGTACATGTCATTTGCTTTGAATCATGTTGGCAAAATGGCATACTGTTGAATATGGCTGCATCTTCCAAACCAAAGATGTGATACTTTATCCTGAAAGGGAGACATGATTTTTCTATGAATTTGGAGGTGGGAGTGCCAAGTTCTTTTGCTTGGTGTCATGGAGGCAAATGCTTATTTGGAAGGAGAGGGACTTGTATGTCGAGTTTGACAGAGTTACTACGACATTGTGATGTTTGACCAGCAAGTCATTGGCTCGTCACCTGGTGTTGAAACAGTGGATTGCACAGGCGAAGTTCTGAAACAAAGAGCAATGATGTTGCAACTTGATTGAGACGTAGCTATCAAAACCCAGAGAAGGTGGTTGACATCTCTCCTTGTAGCATTGTTATCAAAGACTTAACAATAAACACAATCTAGTCAAGAAATAATTTACAGATTTTAAATTAATTATTAAAATCTGCTGGAGGTTGCATAATCCCTCTCTTCTTTGCATCGATATCTGAGCATGTCGGACTGTTGTCTCCAGTTACACGCAATCCTGCATGAGATACATTTGACAGAAGATACATGAGTGTAAGTTCAGACTCATGCACTTTCTAATCTGAGACATCAGGTTGTCTGGGCTAGGAATACGACAAGGAGGTTAAAATTCCTCAGTTTATCAACCTTACCTGTGAGTTGACATGTCTGAATCTATGCGTATCTATGCTGTTTAGTGAGTGAAGTAGGCGTTTTTCTTTTAAATATATGTAGCATGTGATGACCTAACTTGAGGTGCGCAGTAAATGCCACACCCAGCCTGTGCAGACTCTGCGGACACGTGTAATGATTGTTTTCTGCACTTCTCCGAGTCACATTCAGCAGTGGTACTCACTGAAGTAGATGCAGATAGCCCCATTTCTAAATATGGGCTGACAAAGAATGAGCTCTAATTCTTACCACAGTGTTATTATAGTTACTGGACAAAAAATGTAAACCATAAAAAAACACGACTTAAACCATAACTGTCTATAAATGAAACACGATGGCCAGTGCAATAAAAAATGGCTAGGATTAGCTATATAAATTATTATAGGAACTGATGGGTTGGACAAGGGAAAAATTAACATTTGACTAATGTTTAATTTTGGCTTATGTTACAAGTTTGTAAATGTAATGACATTTGTGTAGTCTACATTTTGTTTACTTTGCCTACTTTCTGAAGCATCAGGCTGAACACAAAATTGTTCTTGAGCAGTGTGGTGCTGCAACCTAATATCTCTGATAGAGAATCCAGTTCAGCTAGCTACCGAGAGCTCAGTCTGGCAGCAAACAGCAGAGCTGACGGCCATTTTGAGTTTCTCCACTGAATCCAGGCGCAGTAAATGAGGCCGTAGGACGGGGGAGGGGGAGGGGGCGTTATGCTCTGCGCAGTGTGCAATAACATTGGAATGTGAGGTACCAGTGATCGTGCCCCCAACTTGTACCGCGCTCTTTATTAATATTAATTGTTTGTTTGTTATGCTGCTTTTCTCCAGGTACATTGAAAGCAATTATGCCCATCTATCTTCTCACTTGTTTTTACAATCAGGAGATTATTATCATTGCAGGCAGAATGTTTGCTGATTTGAAAGAAGACTAGGAATTGTCCATCAGCTTTACAGTGAAAAGAACAGATTAGTCTCCTTAGTAAAGTTGCCTTCGCACATGTGACATGTTGCAAAAACACTCCAAATAGAAAATGTTGGAGATCGAGGCATTTTTAGCTGCCTCTGTCAGCTGCAGTCTTGCAGGCCAGCAATGCAGTAACGGTAAAGCTAACCAGCCTTCCAGTGGAAAACTGAAGCAGCTTATTGCTCTCACCAAATACAATTTTAAAAGTTACTTCAAAGATAACTGGCTTTGTGTTCTGATCCTGCACTGAAACCGAGAGAGATATTTCACAACATTCAACTTCTACCATTTGAATACGCCTTCTTTTTTGTTAGAACGTTAGAGCTCTGTTAACATATCTCTCTCTGTTCGTTGTTCTGGCAAACCATCTTTTTCTTCGTTCTTTGTCTTTTTATAAGATTCTGGGGGGAAAGTATCCTGTTGTAACATGTAAGATGTAACAACATTCTCAGGGATCATGTGGGTGGTCAGTCAATCCTTAATAGTCACACTTAATTCTAATCAACATAATGAGACCTCTAGTGTGGTGAATGTCCAAGTGACCCCAAAAATAAATATCTACTTTTGAAGCCAAGAGCTCAGTTACAGCTCAAGGGATGGAGATAGACTGCTCAATTCAGAGGAGCTTAATTTAGAGTTACACTTTCGTTTGCATGGTCTGTGGATTTCATACATTCTAGTTTGAAGCAGTTATATAAAATTAACTTAAAAAATATCTTTCCCTCAGGTTGTCGAAGAACTCTGTGGCGAATTCTGTGGTAAATCCATGACCGAGAACCTTTCGGGGTGAAGGTGAGCTACCCATACTTACCCATTTATTGTTTGCTAATGAATGTAAAATGAGATTGTTACATTTGAAATCATCACACAAGTGTGCTTACAAAATGAATACACATGAAATGAATACATATAAAATAAGACAACTAGCCTCAACACTACAATGTTTGCAACAATCAGACCCATGTACGGAAAATCCTTCAGTTTTTGCATAACCTCTTTACTGCTGCCAGCACAGCCTTGATATGGCCATTCTGATTTGCTGAGGATTGAACCAATAAGAGGGTGGGGGGATGGGAGGAAGGTTGGGTTGCTGCTGTAAACTTCAATGTCATTTCTGTTCTCTCGATCGGGGCTTTGGTAAACATGAAATCTATAGGTTAATCAGAAAATGAAGGCAAGGGGAATATGTCAGAGCAGTTAAAGCTTTTCTGAGTGACGTGAAAAAGTCTGGCTTACTGAGCTGCAGCTTGATTGTTGCCACTGTAGGACAGATATGTCAATGTGTAATCGTGCAGTAAGGATCTGTCTGATTTGGCTTGAATACTCAGTCAAATTTTAGTAAAGAAACGGGCTGGTGGGGAACCAAACAGTTTGATGTGCATATCTCTGTGAAAGAAGAACCTTCTAGAAACGAATAAACAAGAAAGACATGGGGCTCTACAGTGACCTCTAGTGTTTGCTCTCAAACTCTGCAGCCATTTTCTTCACCATGCAGTGCGTAAAGTCCAGGACAGGTTCATAAGTGGACGAGACTTTGCTGCTTGCTCTTACACTAGGGTTCGGTAGATCTTTCCCAGCTTCATCCTGCCCTCTGATAGCGTCTTATCTCTCCTTGTCACTCCGCAGGCAGCAATGGAAGTTGTTGTGACCGAGGAGAAGAAGAAGATTTTCCGTGCTAGGAAAACTATGAAGATCAGCGATCGACAGCAACTAGAGAGTCTCCACAACACTTTGTTGACAGCGACTCCAGGTATGTCTGACACCTCTCCGCCACCAATGCTGAATGGCACACACAAAGAGGATGGACCAAAGGCTGGGGACAGGGAGCAAAACAGCATCTCGGACTCAAACTCCCCTCAAGCCACGTCGCCTGCTTCTCCTGCTCCTTTCCTGTCCCTCAATCTGTCCCCTTCCCCAGCCTCTTCTCAAAGCCCAAAAGCAAAGGAAGACACTCCTACTGCTTCTCCCACATCGCCATTCCACTCTCTAAACTTTGAACTGAAAAAGATGGAGGAGGAGGAAGAGGAGGAGGAAGGTTTGTTGTCGGACCCATCAAAGGAGTCCGTTACACCTGCATCAGCAGAATCCAAGGAAAAACAGGGAAAAGTCCCTGAGGTGACCCCGGAGGTGACAAAGAAAGAGGTAAATGCATTGAGAAATTATGTATAACATATGGCTTCATATTGGATTTGTTTAGACTGCCAGTGTGTGAGTCCAAAAACCTTTTAACTGACTAATTTTTAATTGTGCTGTTTATCAGGAGGACCAGACTACGAAAGAGGACCCAAATGTGGATTTGTCAAAGAATTCTGTTAAGGGTTTGGCTTCATGTTCGCCTGTACCACCTGCATTATCTGACAGCACAGAACCAATGGATACAGACAGTGACACTACAAAGGCCAAGGACTCTGGGGCCTCCACAGCCAACCTAAAAGACGAGAAGCCTCCCAGCCCCAAATCCACCACTTCGGATTCCTCCCTTCCTTGTCCTTCCTCGTCTCATCCAGCTTCTTCTTCCAACGACCTCAAACAAGAACAAGAAATCAAAGAGGAGGACATAAAAGAAGAGAAGGGTGTGAAGAAAGGATCAGCCAATGGGGGAAAGATGGAGGTGGACTCCACCAAAAAGGAAAAAGCTGAAGTTGGACAGATAAAAAAGCCTTCTCGGCCATCTTCCACTCCACCATCTAATACAGGTATGAGAGGGTGGACATTAAGTTAACCAACAGCAGTACTATTGGATATGTCATTCAATGTGGTATTAATGCAGAATTTTCTGGTCTTTAGTTCTAGACCCACAATGGAAAGCTATGGAAATGTTGTGGTTCAAAGTTGTTACACAGACTCTGTTTGCAGTTGTTGGCTGTGTTAGTTTTTTTTGACATGCCAATCATACCCAAACTACCTCTTTTGTTGCCATGACCTTTTAAACTCTATGCCCACACTTGTATCAAAATGGCTTTCTGTCAAAGATTTGTAGTCTCCGATCCTAAACCAAGATGGCCAAGTGATCTCACACAGACTTGACGAAACTTGATTCCACCGACTGTGACTCAACTTACCAGTCACTCCACGTGACCTGTAAATTAACTTTGGCTTGTAAAATGAAGCCTCACTTTAAGATGCTACAACGGAAGCTCATATTTTGCAAATCTGTAAGTTTAATGATTCACTTGGGAAGGACATTAGCAACACTTCCATTTTCTATTAAATGGCAAGTACATGCAAGAATAAGAATAAGGCAGACCTAAGTGCTAGCACTTTGAAGCCAGAAAATGTACCTTCGCAAGGCCTTCTGATAGATACACATCTAGTGGTTTAGTTTAAAGATCGTATGCCGTTCCGCTAACCGGTTTTCCATGACAAAGATGAAATTGTGTATAAGTATATAATAAGACATGACAGTTAACATGAACACGTAGTTAGACTCAAGAAATCCTTAAAATGAACTTGAGTTGTTTGAGAAATCTGTTACGAATGTTTCGTCCAGCTTCAACAGAGGGGAATGAGACTGACCTGAAAACAGATTAGTGACGGAACGTGCATTTTACATGCAACATTGAGGGCAATGAATGGCACACCTAGGGTACTAGTCAGTGTTTGTCCTTGTTTCCCAAGTAGTGCAAGAGGAGAAGGGCTCCACTTCGGGACTGAAGCGCACTTTATCAGAGGGTTTCGACAAAGAGGGACAAACCATAAAACGGGAGGGGAAGAGGGCCAAGGTGGAGCGAGAGGAGTTGGAGGCACAACTGGAACTGAAATTTACTGCAAAAGCTGGCAGTCACCATAAACTTGAAAAGGTTGGTACAAGTCCAAGCCTACTGAACACTGCTTTGAAGCCAATGGATATTTCCTTACTTAGTCTTACCTTTTTACCTATTTACTTGGTATTCTGTTGCAGATTGTGCAACAGCTGGTTGATGAACGGTTGAGGGCCCTGGAGCTGACCATTTTTGACAAAGATTTCCAAGAGCTGAAGGACAGAGTGGAGAAGATCGACTGTGCCACTAAACACCAAACCGCCATTTCCACACTCCAAGTAAGTAGTCGGTAGCAGTGTTATGTGTAGTAAATTCTCTTGTAAGGAGATCACATGCAGCACTGCAAGATGCTGATTCACTCAGCTCACTCCCCACAGTTGGCTCACTAAAGTCCCTTTCTCTCCACCGTTCGTTTAGGCCAAGATAAACCGACTAACAAAAAAGTTTGGAGAGGCCAATCAGGCGTCTGAGAACAAAAGGAAACAGGAGGTAATAAACTTTTTTTTCTCATTACATCCTAAAGTGTTTGTGCCTGGTTTGCAAGTGATTTTGTCTGAAAATGTTCTGACAGCATGCGGTCTGATTTCCACAGGCCCTTGCTGCTGTCACTGCTGCTGCTGCCGCCGCTAGTGCTGCTGCCGCCGCTACTGCTGCCGCCGCCAAGACCGCCACTGTAGTAAACAGCCCTCTAGTTCAACGGTAAGTGTCTCTACTCACAGAGCAATTTGTCCTCTTAATCCCTGTCAGCCAAACCATATATGTTAACCTATCAGTTTAGAAAGGAATGGCTCAGGGCTTTTTGGAAGTGATTTTTTTTGTTGTCAAGCTCACGTTTGCCAGACCATTTCATCCCAAATATTTTGATTCATCAAAAGTCACAGCATTATTGTGTTATTTTTCAATCATACAGCAGTCTGTGCACTTTGGTATTTTGTGTGAATGTAATTGGCCTTTGTATGAACGTGACAATACCGGACTGAAGCCAGTACTACACACGGAGCCGTTCCCAGCGTGACTAGTTGACATTGTCCCGGGTTGCTATCTGTAATAACCAAAGACTGAATTTAAAACTAATGGACAGATTAAAGAATCCTCCAAATCCATACCGTTTTGGAAACCAAGATTCCATGTCCCCTGTTCGGGTTTTCGGGATCAACTTTTTTTAAACACTTAACTTCCAAATAGTTCTTAAGACTGGTTTGGAATAAACAAACACACTTAGTCTGTGTTTTGCACCTGCAAAGTAACCCTGCCTGGGTCCAGGTCCTGAGTCTTGTGACGTTCTACAATGTGAAGCAGTTTCCTCAGGCAGTGCAGAGTGTAGTTAAAACTGCACCTCTCCTCCCAACAGCGTGCTCCGTCGGCAGACAGTAGAGCCGCAGCCTAAGGTGCCCAGAGTGGGAGTGGCGCCCTCTGTTGGTAAGACTCCTGCACTGTCTGTCAAGAAGGAGAAGGAAGAAGAGGAAATGGTGGAGGAAGACGCCAAAGATTTGTCGCGTAATATTGCTATGGCGAAGAAGCTGGCAGAATACAATGAAGGAAAATGCAGAGCAGACATTAAACTCCGCACAATCACTTCTCACTTGGAGAAAGGACTGTACCACAACTGCAAGAGAAGCTCCGGGAATCCCAGAGCCGACCGCTATGCATCGTATCTATTCCGCTACCTGGTCCCATATGATGTCTACTGTGACTGGGTGGCAAAGGTCAATTATGTTGGATTAATGGGGAAGGAGGCACTGCCCGCGAACTTGAGGAGGACAATGAGGATGTACATTGAGCGTCGATTCCCTGTACTATGTTGCGACAGCTGGAGAGAGGTCCGTGACGTTATCAATGAAATACTGCGCGTGAAGAGAAGACCGGAATTTTTTCAGGAATATGATCAGAGAACTGCTCCATCATCTTGACAGTCTTAAGTTATGAGAACAGAAGCATACTGGGACAATTGTCACCATGCATCATTGAAATTATCAAATCAGTTTGTCTAAATATCATTCTCACTGCATTTAGATTCTTGTTCAGTGTTCATTAAAATTGATTTCATGTTGAAATGGAGATGACTCCCTCGGCATCCCTCTCAAAAACGCTGAACTATACTAGTACACTATACTAGTACATACTGATAAATGCTGTCAGATATGTACTTGAGTTTTAAGGTGGAGTTTCTCCACAACTTGTTCAGATATGACGTAAATATGTATGAAAGTGAATAAAATGAAATGTCATCACGTTACAACATTCAGTCGTCTTCCTTGTGTGGCTATCAACAGCTCTAAGCATGAGCAATCTTTCTGAACAGGCCAGTCCGTACTACCATGGAGCTTAAGCAGATTCCAGCAACTGTTTCTTCGTCCAGCACAGGTGGTGAGTATCTGGTTTTCCTTTATGGTGGATGTTGTGTTGTTGTTTTCCTTTTTATATAAAGATATAGAATAACCAGATGCACAATGGTGGCAGTGTCACGTCCCAAAAAGATTTTAAATCTTTGTCACGATTCTTTGCAAGTGGCGTTTGCATGTTCTCCATGTGTCCCTGTGGTTGTGTCTGGATGCTGTAGTTTCCTTCCACAGTGCAACCAAAACCAACAGTGAATTGATTCTTCTGACATGTTTTGACTGTATAGTCAAAGATGGAGGGACATCTAACCCATGCACCGTAGTTTAGTAGGAGTCAGTTCATACATACACTTTCCTGTTGCCGTAGATACTCACTAGCCTTTTAAATCTGTGGCTGAAAATAGTCCCCATCACTGTCCACTGTTGTTTGAGTCATGGTTGCAAAAAACAGTAGTTGAAGGAAAACATTTGACTGATTATTGATTATTTAGCAATAATGCAGCTTATTTGAAAATTGTCATGTCACATTCTGAAACAAGCCATTTTTCCTATTTTCCCACAGTGAATCCACCCCTGTCAGCTTCTGGTCTGGTCCATACACCCACTTCCACTACCATGGTTTCACAGGCCCCCATCCTCCAGCTGATCACCACCACCTCTAATGCTGGCTCCAACTTGGCCACTGGCATCACAACTCAGAGTCACACCGGCACCCTGCTGCTGAAGACGGCCTCCGGGAGCAGCATAATGGCCGCGGGCCAGCCACTCCTCATCCAGCTGCCTTTATCAATGACTAATGGCCAGGCAGGAACACTGGTCAACATCCCTGTCTCTTCTCTGACTGCAGCTAGCTCACTCAGCAAGGCCAAAACCACTACTCCCACCGCCACGTTTATACTCAAGCCTGCTCCCTCTACTGCCACTTCCCCAGCCTCCATGTCGGCTGTAGCCACTGTCCCAGCCCTCCAGGCCTCCACTGGCCAGATGACCTCTGCCCAAATCTCTCTTGCCCGTGCTGTGTACCAGGGTGGCGCTGGGGGGATAACGACACCCAACGCAGGGGTTTCCATCACCACAGCCAGGACGCCGGCTCAGTCTGTGTCTGTAGCAGGAGCCATGTCTTCAGCCTCTTCGCCTGCAACCTCTGGACCGGCAGCAACAGGTTCCACCGCTCCAGGACCACCACAAGGGACATCTCTGACATCAAAGACAGGTGGGGTAGAAGTTTCATTATTAAGAGATGTAAGTCATCTCAATGGTAACTTGTGTTGCCTAATCCTTCCATTGTCTTTGTCTGCCAATGAGGCATTGCAGTGTTGCTGGCTTTCTATTCTTTTGAAGTTTTCTCAACGTTGATTTTTTTTGCTCTTTTTCTCAGACAACCAAGCTACAGGATCCACTCCAGCCAAAGCAGCTGGAACGGCACGACCCAAAGGCTCCGTCATCGATCTCACCGAGGACGATGATGATGTACAGGGTAAGCTTAAACGGCACCTTTACATACAGTGAAATGAATTTTTGTCACAATTTGTGAAACACAGTGTAATGAAAAGCAACCCTTAGTCTAACGCTGTTCTTCCATGTTCTCCAGTGACAGGAGTGAAGAACGCCACGGTCGCGGCTCCCTCTCCTACCCAGCGACCTACTCCAGCTGTCAGCATTACCAACAGTAAGACCAACACCTTACAGTTTATAAAGGACACGAAAGGGGGATATGTACATGTGTGTGATAGTGTGACTAATGCATAAACCAGTGTTCTCCACTTCACCCTTCATTCATTGGGCACTATTATGATTAAATTGTTGTTTAGATCTAAATAGAAAACCACATGATTAAAGTGATCACATGTATAACTTTGATGTAAAATGCCAAATATGTCCTCTGCCCTCAGGTGTGGGAGCAAGGTCGTCCCCGCAAAGCAATCAGAACTCTTCCAGTCATCCTCAGTTGGCAGTACTCCACCGCCCCCCACTGGTGAGGATTTAGAACTGCACATTACATATTTTGCACAAAGTTTTCCAATTCTATAACCATGTCAATATTATAAATCTATTATGTCTTGGGTAACTTGTGTATCTCAGCATGTGAGAGTCTAGACCAACTTTCCATATGAAAGATTTTTGGGTGCTTTTTTTATATTATTTACATTTTTACATTATTTATGAATTAGAGGTCATAATTATATTATTTTAATCAAGGAACAACTCATGACGATAGTTTTGTCTTTTTTTAAGGATTCTCCAATGAAATCCCGCACTGTAACTACTACTACTCCGACCCGGAGCTCCAGCGTGGTACTGCCCCCTCTGCCCCCTGCACCCACACCGTCACGCATGCCCCCCGAGGCTGAGCGGTCCTCACTTCCTCAGCAGCCTCAGCTAAAGCTGGTGCCAAGTCAGACCGGTATAGTGCTGTCCTGGTGCGTTGCAGAAACTGACCGGACCTGTGCAGCTGTAGACAGCTATCACCTCTATGCCTTCCATCAAGACAACTCAAACAGCAGCGCAGCACAGCAGCACTGGAAGAAGATTGGGGAGGTGAACGCCCTGCCATTGCCTATGGCCTGTACGCTCACCCAGTTCCAGTCTGGCTCCACTTACCATTTTGCTGTTCGAGCGAAAGACATTTATGGGCGCTTTGGCTCCTTCTGTGAACCTCAGTGCACAAATGTAATCAATTCCAGCTCTAGCTGAACAGTTAAGGAATTTAAACCATTTTTCTGCATTTGAAAGTTCATGATTTCCTTTTAGTTTTTGTTCGGAAATCAAATTTTGTGCATTGAACACATACAGTATCTGTAAATATATCTCTGCATAACAACTGGACTTCTGACTGATTGGGAGAATCGACGCAGCAAACGGTTGGTTTTGTCTGGTTAATAAACGTATTAATGTATTTTTTGTGACTCAAGCTGTTGTGTATATAGTTACTTTGCCCCTCTACCTAGTCAGGTATTTATGTTGTTGTCTCCTCTTACTCTGATTCTGTTGTCGTTTTGCTTTACTTCAGAATAGGTGACAGGATTATCCGTGTAAACTCAGAATTGCACAGAAATGTATTCATGTGTGGTAGAAACTGAATGATGACTTTTGTAAGTTTTGTCTGGCAACCAGACTTTGAAAAACACAATAAAAGGTTTTATTAAAGCTGTTGGCTTATTCATTTTGTGACTATTTTCACCACAAATCTAGCACCTCGAATGCCCCACAGAGATACTGGCACTGTGGTAACAGGATATGGGATGTCTGAGAGTAAAGTCACATGTTTTACCAGCTCTAAATGGATTTACAGTACTTTGCACAGAAGAACTGAGAGACTTTGATTTCCCTTCCATGGTGATCCAGATATTTAGACTGATCTGTGCAGCTTTGGTTGCCTCAGGAATCTCACAGCTGTTCCACATATCTGGCATCTAATGATGAACCATACACCTGCCAACATTTGTAGTTGCATTTAAAGGTCCTTGTGGAGTTTCAGTTGTTGGACAACAGAAGTAAGGTGCAAGTACAATAGCTTGTCATGGGTATGCAAGGGCAGTAACCACCAAAGATCAAGAACGCCACACAAACAAGTCACCCTTCACTAAGTCCCACCTTCTAACTCTGGCTGGCCAATCATATCGTTGTAACCAGGGTCGGACTATTATGCAGCTCAGCTCCATAGACTCATGCAATCATTTCAGATTTTGTTCCATTTCCAGGCTGGTTTTGTGGATTAGTCATGAAGCGTTTCTTATCACATATCGCCACACAGGTGTCTTTATTACACATGCATCTCGGAGAGAGAGCGTGAAGTGTAACACAACAGCGGTGGTGTGACGTATAAAAAAAGTGAGAGTTGACTTTCATTTGCTCGTCGTGCACATTTGTACGACTCTTAAAGTGCAAGCGAAGTTGTCGTGCATCATATACAGCATGTTGACGACACAATGGCGGCCTTGCGAGAGCAACCTGCTGCTTCTTCTGATCAACATTCTGAGCGTTTTAAATCCCCCGGTGGTGGGTCGCGCTCATAACACATCTTTAAAAACATCACCCTGCAGCTCTCCGGCTCACCCCATTCACACTAAGGTCGTCCCGCCTCGTTACGTACCTGATACGCCTCTGAGAAGACCTTCATTGACCTTCATTCTGACACCCCATTCTGTCCCTGCACTTTTTACACAACATTGCGGAAAAAAGGAGTGATACTCCTGCAAAGAAAAGGCAGAGTAAAAAGGGCTATGGTTAAAGGTTGTGTCAACATGATACTGGTTAGTTGGAAAGGTTGGAGGAGATATACGTTTCTAAAATGTTATGTTTCTACATAAAAGTCGGTGGAGCTTACATTAGCAGAGTGAGTCAACACACCATTCAGTAGCACTTCTATGCTATGCTAGCTGCTGAATAATAATGGATATAAAAATAAAATGTATTTTTGTATTTTTATGTTTTTGACTTCTCTACCATAATAGACAGACAACTTTTCTCAAGTAAGCTGTGACGATATCCCGATAATGGAGCAGTTAGCAGTGGGGGCGGGGCTTAGCAAAGCGTTAATTGAGTGAGTGAGTCGGTAGAATCTATCAGCAAGTTACTCAATATTTAGTGGCCAGATGCAGTATATACATTAACTTTGTGGAGAAACCAAGTCTCTAACGTTACACCAGCTAGAAATTACAAGCATGCAAGTCGCTATATACTTCTGACGATATTATCGGATGTCGTAAACAGCCAGTGGCTCTCAGTTCTTCAAAGTTGCTCAAATCATGACCACGGTCACTGGTTAAACCGAAACACCTGTCACACTGAAACGGTCAATTCTGACAACCAAATAGTCAACAGCCAGACCTTTCTATCCCGAAACAAACCTGTCGATCCACTGAAAGGTTGACTGGCTCAGAGATCGAAATGTGAATGTGTGTCAAACTCCACTTCTAGGGCATTTTTTTTCTTGCATCCGGGAAGAGTTTGGGTAATCCAAGCCAGAAGGTCGTCCATCCCTGCAATGACACAGACCTAAGGACGCCTGAACAAAGACACCTGCATAGTTTAAAATGAGAGTGTATCTGTCGCTCCAGGCACACCTAGTGGAGACCTGCACTCCTTTTTGTTGTCACGGCCCTTCTTATCTACATCCTAGTGGCCTAAAGATGTTAAGCTGCAGTGAGGGAGTTTGCATGTTCTGCCCGTGTAGGTGTGAATGTGAGCGTGAATGGTTGTTTGTCTCTACATGTCGGCCCTGTGATAGACTGGCGTCCTGTCCAGGGTGTACCCCGCCTTCGCCCAATGACAGCTGGGATCGGCTCCAGCCCCCCTGCGACCCTGAATACAGGATAAGTGGTAGATGATGGATGGATGACCAATACTGACATTTAGAGGCCAATACTGAAGAAGAAGAAGAAGAAGAAGAAGAAGAAGAAGAAGAAGAAGAAGAAGAAGAAGAAGAAAAGAAGAAGAAGATATGTTTACATGAACACATAAAAATACTCTTGATACACATGCATACGTTTTTTTATGTAACAAATTCCAAGTGGGACATTGAACAGATGAAAACATAATTTGTCAGTGCTCTCTAGTGGACAAACTATGTAGGGATGACAACCGTCTACATGGCCTTAAACCTGGTTTGACATTTCTGTACTCCAATCTTGTATTATTTATTTCCGACACATGTACACTTACTGAATATATGTGTTATAGCTAATACATTGGCCTGGCAGTTGTATTGGTCTATTTATAATTATTAGCAAGTGTCACCTTTACAGCTCCTCTCTCCGAACCGTAGTTGGGAGTGAGCTAATATTCTTGCTAACTCGGCTCGTGGCAGGTAACTTGCCTCCCGTGGTCCGGGTTAACAGCCGAATGACTGGACAGCGAGGCGGTGGTTACAGCAAAGTGAACTCGGGCTTTATTAGCATTCAAAGAACTTCTTCTTATTTTATAAAATCTCGGCTGGAGCATGGACCGCATTCACCCCGTAGACCATGGGCGAGCGGTCATAATAAGCTATAAATGCAGTGCATGCCCAAGCCCTTCAATAAAAATAATTGAAAATATTAATGTGGCAGTGTGTTCAATTATACAATACCTTAGTTTTACTGTTTTGGTCTTAAATCCGTGCCTAATCTGTCCCGTTTTGCTTGCGAAAAGCTGGAAAGCTGACAGCTTGTTTCGCGCATGCGCACTGTGACCGACTAGTACAGTTACTGCTAAAGGCTGTGTTTACTGTAGATGAGCATTTTGAATGGCAAAAAAGCTGTCAGTGAAGCAGCTTATCTGCCAACGCGCATGCGCAAAAATGACTTGTTTGAATTGTTCAGCGGGAAACTGTCAGTGGTTCATTCATTGTGTAGCCTGGTCAACATGACTGAAAATATTAATTATATTCAGGCTTTGCGTTCAGTGCCGTTTTCGCGGAGACCTTTTGAGGAAAAGAAAGCTATAATTTCAAGTGGTCGGCCTACTCCTGAAGTAAATATCACAAAGACTGCAAAGAATTCCGTCCGTCACTTTCAAGCTAGCGCGTATGAGAAACATAAATGGCTAGCTAGCCGACCCCCCTCCCGTCAAACGATCCGGTCTGACAGCGACATATTGCCTGTTCATTCATGAAAACCATCTCGAAACACTCTCAGTCAAACAAGGTGGGGAATGAGAAATCTGCGGCGCTACTAGCCTAGTTCGTTTTAAAAACACACCGGCAGCAGCGCCTACTGATCTGAGACGTGTCAGTGAGTTACTGTAAATGCTGTGCGGAAAACCAGCTGTGGTCTGTGATTGAGGTGCAGACGGGTGAGTTTGGAGCTGACGAGAGGATCGCGCTGACGACCGCTTCGTTACATTTTTCTCATTGAAAAACTATACAACTGGCATTTAGATGATGTTCTCCATAAAAAAAATAAGTGAAATACTGTAATAACAATTCGGTTTTAGTAATCAACCGCTTATAGTGATCAAATGTACTCTGGACCAACGTGATCACTACAAGCTGTTTCCACTAACCATATTATATTTTTTATTAAACAATATAATGCCCCCCCACGGGCGCGCATGGTATTGACACTTCAGCATGACCACAGTAAATGGTCACCGCTCACCACTGCCGTAGACTCACCCAGAGCTTACACACAACACTTTTGTTACACTACCCACAACACACACCTGTCCGACTACGTCACACATTCATATATTTTCTCGATAAGCCGCCAGGGGGAGACTGAGATTGCAACACTAGACACAAATTAAATAATGAAAAAAAAAAAAAGAGTTGTAATCATAATAACTGGTTTAATAATATTCAGATGATGACATAGAATTAAAATATATTATACTTTTCTGATGTAAATTCGATTTAGGCTGCTAGTTTAGCGGCACGTGGCTAACGTGACTTGTTCAACGACCGCAGGGCCACTCACGACACGGACACACTCATGGTCACCGTCCCTCAGCTGTCAACAAGTAAACACGACTATCATTAGTTTATCATTTTGTGATGTGTTCCACATGGACGAGCTTCGTCGTTCAACACCACCAACAACACAGTAAGTGTCTGCTCACCTCTCGACTGTTAACTTGCTTGTGAAAAGTTGTTACATTAGCTAGCAAAGTTAGCTAGCAACGTTTGCTAGCTTATATAAACTACAAAGCGTCTGGTTCGTATCTCGGTTTAACAAACCTATGGCATTAATGTAATTTGGGGAAAAGCCTATTGTATTATTTGAACCCAATTGTTAGTTCGCAACCGCGAACATGTTTACTAAAGTTGGCGTGCAATCAAATGCTGCCCCTACACAAGCAACAGTCAATACTTGTACTGTTAAAAAGAATCAGTCCTCTCCTCCGCCACGGTAAAAGGTTCTGGGCACCCCGACTCATAATGACTCATAATGACGACTTCATGGTGCGTTCATTGGCAAAGTCGCCATGTCATATTTACTATAATTCCAATACCATGTGAAGGCACCAATACTCCGGTCTCTCCAGAGGACTGAAAGTATAAAACGTATATTTGTTTTGCAGAATTTGCCACTTTAAGGGTCATTATATGTTTTATGTATTTTGTACAACTATTATAAATACATCGACATGTAATGTTAAGCAGCATTTTAATGTTGTAGGTGGTCAAAGTGAAGCAGAAATGTAACAACTGTTGGGTAACGCCACTTTAATGTATAATAACTCATATTTGAGAGGTTGGTCATATGATTTGTATGTAAAATCTAATCTAATCTAAGAAGTAACTATACATGTCAAATAATTTCTTAAGCAAATTGCAAGTGACTCTCGCTACTGTATTTGAGTAAATGTAACTAGTTACATTCATTCCCTGAAGTCACTGAAATGTCATTTTTTCAATAATTTGTTCCAAACTTCACAGAAGTTGCCAGGTTTCATATTTTACTGTTAGTGGAAACCGATCTCAGTGAGAGAATATAGTGTGAAATGAATTTAGCTGTTGCTGAAATGTTGCCGGGACACCTTTTTTTAGTAATTCTGAATGACCCAGTTTGAAAAATCACACTTTGAATTTAAATGTCTGTGTAAATGAAAGCATGTACGTACATTAATTCTAGAATTGTTTAAAAACAATTCTCCACTATTGGGCTTATATGAGCAAAAATAAAGAAATGATCAGTATGTTACAGTGACATTACATCGATGCTTTTAAAATTCTCTTTTAGGAAAATGTATTGTTTGCAGAGGTCTTAAATTGATCATCTCTAATTAAATCTCAGTTTTATTTTCTCCTCTGAGCAAGTTCCAACAACAGAGGGAGCCATTGCTTTCCTTGTGGAAACAATTTTCTTGACAATTGTTGCAGCAGCCCGTCTTTACTGTAGCATCTCTCTAATTCACAATCCTATAGAGGGACCCACCTCCACATCTCTCTCCCTCTCTCTAGCTGCCCCCCCTCTCCCCCTCTATAGGCGGGGGAGGAGAGCGAGTGAGTCCTGGTGAGTTGTGCTCTGCGCTCTTCCAGCCAGAGGTGTGTTTCGGCTCCACTCTCTGTATCACTGGGTAGCAGTACCCCACCGTGCAGCCAGCCTGAGTGCCATGTCTAACAGCTGTCTTGGCAATGGGTTACAGCTCATCTGAAGGGGAAGGTAGCACCTCGCTTTGAGGAGGACAGAAGATAACACAAAAAGAAGACTGACCAGTTGCAGAGAGAGGGGGGATATAACTGACAATCCCCCTCCTCGCCTCACTAAACAGAGCAAAAACGGAAGGCTTTGGAGTATTCAATTTTTTCTTTCGATTTATATTTTTCTTATTCCTCATCGCGGTGCTGGGAGGTGCTTCATCTTTTCATTTAGTCTCTCTTTCCGTCATTTGCCTCCTCATCTATTTCTCCATCTACCTTGTGTATAATTTCCTCTATTTATGAGTGAGAGAAAAGAGGAAGGAGGGAGTTTTGTTTTCAAATTTTTTGTCCTTTCTTTCCTTCTCTCCACTCCTTTCCCCCCTTTTCACCAAACCATGTCATACCTGTCAGTCCATTTCTAACTGCTGCCATCAGTTCATTATTCCCCATCCTACGCCTCTTTCTGTCTCTAAAGTCTGACGTTATATGAACTTGGATGAATTTTTCTTCAAAGACAACTAAAAACCTCCTCATGAATGACTCTTTTTTTTCCTTTTCCTTCTCTTTTGGTCCCTCCACACCCATTTTCTTTGCATCACACTCTTGCGGGATTCTTAAATGTTACTCTAGGTAGGTTAACTATCGTTTAGTGTCTGTCCATCTGTCTGTCTGTGTGTATTTGTGTGTGCTTTACGTATACATAAAACACACATTAACACACACATGCACTCGCACACTAAACTATGCCTAAAACAACAGTGAGTCAATATCAGTCTGGTCTCGCACCGTTTTCACCCCCTCCTCCTCCTCCTCCTCCTCCTCATCATCTGTTCTTCTCATCATGGCAAAGTGTGCCCATTTTTAATTGTTGTCTTTGAGAAATCTCTTTCATGTGTCCACATGCCATGCCCCCCGTTTCCATTTAATAAATATATCAATTTGTTTTACAACCTGTTGTGTATGAACAAAGGAAGAATCAATTAAGATTTGGTCCTGAGGGGGAATGAGATTAATTTCTTGGCACCTTGGCATCCTTTTATGTTTGGGTATAATTTGGCAAAGTTAGGAATATTTAGTCTGAACTAAATTATATTCTCTTCATATTATTTATTGAGCTGCATTCAGAGTTTGGATTTAATGGCCATCTCAAGGCGTTAAGAATGTATCCCATTTCATGCTTGATTTGTGCTTATTTTCATTCTGCAAGTCCATCAGCAGCCATTAGTTCTCATTCAACCCTCCCAACACACACACAAACACAATCCTAAAACCTTAAATACGCTCCTTATTATCATCAATATATGTGTGTGTGTGTGTTTTCATTTTTCCCTTCCCTCGCTTCGATAGGTTTCCATCCAGAACTGGCCATTTTTCATTCCTGGAGCTCTTCCCCTTCCACTTGTCTTCATTCTCTTCCTCTATCAGGCAAGAGAGACCGGTTGGCGTTAGTTGGATGTTGAACAGTGGATTTAAGTGGGTAATGCCTTGCGGGTGGATTTGAGGTGTAACAGACGGTGTGCAGGTTGTAAGATAGAGACAGACTGATAGACAGATTAAAAATGGATAGAACTTAATACCCCATCTCATCACGACCTTCCTCTATTCCTCTGTCACATTTCCCTTCTTTCTCTATGTTGTGTTTGATGCTTCGTATCTTCTTCTCACTGCCACACCTTTTTGGAAGTGCTGTTTTAAAGCATTGCCACTGCTAGACTGTAAGTTCTCATGGACATCTACCTGTGCACTCGACCTTAAGGTGAAAAATTGCGCCCAGTAGCGTAGGACCCACACCAGCCTGTTTAGTGTCCTTTTGCCCCTTTCTTATGGACCTATAAAGGGGATTAATAAATACCTCTTTCTTTGATTGAGTGGGATGTCGTCATGAAGGAATATGAAGGACCACTCGTTTTGCTCTGTCTTTGCTTTTGTGTCTCAACTCTGCTCCTGTGTAAAACATCTCCACTACAGTCTATAAATTATGTGTTACAGAAAAGAGTTAATTAGGTGAGTAGTGAATTAATATAGCACTCACTTCTTCTTCGCAACTGAGTGTATGCACATGCATGAACAGTAGGTGTGTGCACTGAATGTGTGTGTGTGTGTGTGTGTGTGTGTGTGTGTGCGAGCGTGTGTGCAAGAGTACGTTATGCATGTATGTGTATGTGCATTTAAACGTCTGCATGATACTGATGGAAATGTATTGTGCATGAACTTTAATCAGCAGGTTCCTTGTGAAGGGTATTTTGTATTTTCCACCACATTTGCTTGTACTCTTAAACCTTTCTTCACCCTGCTGTGACTAATTGCTTGTTTATCAGACCAGGCCTTTGATCTATATCCCTATATATATATATATATATATATATATATATATATATATAATATCATGGCAGCAACCAGCTCAAAATACTCGTTTTAATTTGGTTAAATCTCTCCTCATCTGTTGACTCACTCAATTAGTCCAGTGCTGTCTGCAGGTGCATGCACTTACATGCATTCCTTTAAGCCCTCTTCCTCTCCTTATTGTGCATTTTAGTCAGTTGAGGTTTGTTAACCAATGCCTTGTTGATGCCCTCCTCCTCCTCCTCCTCCACCTCCTCCTCGATTACAGTTCTTCTTGTCTCCTGCTCGACAAATCTGCCACAGATCTCTAAAAATGATTTTGATCTCTGGAAATGAATCACTGATCTAATGTGACTCATGCACCAGCGTTACTGTATCAGACTCTTCAGCATGACCTTAATGAGTACACTGTACACTATAGATGACAAGCTAGGCTGCATGTCTCAGAGTGCATCATGTATTGGATAGGTGATCCAAGGCTGTGGTAGCTTTTCTACAACCAGATGTCTTATTAACTAGCGAGATCAAAACGTGAACAAACATTTAAATGTTTACACATAAAAAGAAAATCATTATACATTCCCCAAACTGAAGGATGTCTCCAGTCTGTGTAGTATATTTTGCCTGCTCTAAAATCTTTGTAAATACGGTGATTCTGTCAGCAACTGACCGTAACAACGTAAAAAGGGTCACAAGACATTCAGCTGTCATTTAGACTTTAAAAACAAGGGTCCTGTGGCAACTTCCTCTTAAATATTCTGCATTTACAGAGTGAAAGACTGGGCCCCAGCCCTAAAAGTTTGCAGTTGATTTTAACACGGCGTCTTTAGAGCCAAATAGTCTAAATGATTTAGGGCATCTTTAAAAAGATTGGTGTGGTGTTGCCTCGCTGCGAGCACACTGTAGTTTAAATGCTAACGTCTTAAAAGGGTACGCTCACCTCTTGGGTTTCGGACTAATGAAGGATTTATGTTCAAAATGGGAGGCATTAAGACTGTATTAAGATTAGCACATCAGGAACGCACATGTTCGTTGATTTCACATCAAAACGAAGGCATCCACAAAGCAAATGAAACGACATGCAGACCAGAAAAATAGGAGGAAGTCTATTAGTTTAATTTGCACACATTTTGTCATTTTTAAGGACATACACAATACTCAGTAAAAATGTCTTACTGGAATAACACACAACATAATCTTGAATATTTTTGAAAAGCTGTTGATTCATAAACCTAGAGAGGGAAGTAAACAAACAAGCCTCATTCAGTTGTTTTCCGCGAAGGTTTATTTATGGAAAGACTGTATTATTCCGCATGAGTCAAGCTATCAGTGTCATTTTAATGCGACTGAGGGAGTCAGAGATAATTAGACTTTCAAGGAGTCAGAGAGAAAGAGGGATTTTAGTAAATAAAATTTGTTGAGTGAATAATTCATTACACTGCCAGACAGGATTAAAATTCTACACATGCAGATATCCTCTGACAGTTTTCCTTAGGCTAAATTGTGTGTACCTACATATCCGACTTCTCAAAATACAAACACAGACGTATCCCTCTAAGCATATACATGGTAAAATGTCCCCTGATCTGGTAAACACTTGGATCAAGGATGAAACATTAGCCAGAACATACATTACTGTGACTGCAGCTAACAATTATTTCCATTATTCATTAACCTGGTAATTGTTTTCAATATTTATATATTTTTTTTGGTCTATAAACAATCAGAAAATGGGGGGGATTTCACAGTGTCTGAGGTGACTCTTTATTTGGCTCTTTATTTTGTCCCACAAACAGTCCAAAACCTAAAAAAACTATCGTCACCTTTGAGAATAAACCAAAGAATTATGAATTTTGTAATCTTGAGGTTGCTGGCCACTTAGCACACAAGTGCTAGGTCGACTATTCTAAGCTTGAATTATTCCTTAAAATCAGCCTATACTTATAAAAACAATGTGCAAAAAAAAAAACACACACAAAGAAAGTTAAGTCCGTTTGTAATAAGTAGAATCGCCTTAGGCTTTTTTGGGATGGAGATGCTGGTTCCAAATGGGACTTTTGCTGGCAGGTGAGCGTGGGACTCTGCGTTGCAAAGTTTCTTTTAATTTAAGAAACAGTTATTTAATTATAAAATAAACAGACAGGAATGTCCATTTTAGGCAAATTAAGTACCTGACAAATTCAGGCTCTCTATTATGTGGATGCAGTGAGTTAAACCGATAAACCAGAAAGCAGGTCTTCTTAAATTATATGGCAACAATCTCACTTGCAGTCAGTCCTTGTAGTTTAAGAAACGCTGGATTAAAGCAAAGATAAAACAAAAGCGCCGTGAGCATCTCCTATGAAGAAAATAGCACAGTGATATTACCAGCCAACAATGTTGAGGTTGCAGTGAAAAGGGGACAGTGGCTTGGCTGAGTTAAGCCTTGACCTCAGAGGCAGTTGACTTGTGTACCCAATGACATTCAGCCTTCACCAACAACACATCCAGCCACAGTGGTTCCCTGCCAGCTGACTCTGTCCTTCTCTTCTCCCCCTCAGACTGAGGAAGAGGAGAGCGCAGAGCGGGCCGGGAAACCGATCATCATGACTGGCTAAAGCAAAGCGAAGGCAAGAGAAGCCAAAGAAGAAGAAAAAGAAAGGGAGGGAAGAAGTAGAAGAAAAAGAGGAGTACGTGCACACCCACTGCTGCTCATCTCCTCATCTCCACGGCAACTGTGGTCACACGCTCGCAGACTTCTGGGAGGAAACCTTGGCGAGCTGCATCTCCAGCGTTGGAGGAAGGGGAACGAGAAGCGGATGGAAAGGGACCAATGACGGAGCGTCTCTTCATCACTCACCATCCATCAACTTTTACTTTCTTTTATTGAGTTCACACGCACGCTGCCATTTTTGAGTTGATGGTCAACTTTTAAAGTCTTCTAAGATCTGAGTCAAAAGCTTCAATTTCAACCAGGTTAGATCAGCAGATTCATCTTTTTTTTGGCTTCTTTATATGTAAAAATCCTCCTTTCTAATCACTAAGTGTACATATTATTACAGTCTAGTCATCTTGGCCACTTCCCCACCCTGATAAAGTCCCTGCAACGCCCACCTCCACCCTTACTCAACCCAAGAGCGCTCACCCCTCGCCTTGCAAGACCCCACCTCAGTCTTCTGTGCGTGACTTCATCTGTCTACCATCCCTTCATCCGAGGCTATGAGAGGAGGAGTCGAATCCCAGATCACTCCATCATGCCAGTTCTGAAGAGTAGAGAGGAGATCCGGGCTGGCAATGTTCAAGGTAGGCCTGTGATTCCAGTAATTGGACTGTATTTGTGTGTCTGTGAGCATTTCCTGAAACATTTTCCAACCAAAATCCTTGCTGAGGTCAATTTCGCTGAGCTTTTGCTTCAAACGTTTGAAAAAATGGTCCCAACTTGGGCTATTGTAGAATTGTTGTTTATTAATCAATCAATTGAATCTATAAAGCACCCTCGAAATACCCGAAAATAGTGAAAAATGTCTGTCACAAAGTGACACATTCTAATCACTTGTTTGTGAATTTGTGGCATTTTGGTTTGATAATGGATTCATAAAATTTAATATTTTTCTGAGAATTGATTAATTGACTAAGCATTTGAAGTCAAGTCCCAACTGTATGAATCTAAAATATGTAAAATATTCAACAGTTGAGGTGACTTGTGATAATTACCTGTAAGAGGAGGTGGAAATACTTATATATTAGATATTTCATGGTGGACATTTAGATCAGAGATGTTTTTTAATTTGTGCTTCTTGAGATGGTTTTACCAATCAAAGCCCAGGATGTGCACTAATGAATTATTTGAGCAAGACAAACCTGAGGACAGGAAAGAGAAGGATGAAGAACATTTATAGTGCATAGGAAGAAAGGACAAATTGTTGCAGCCCAGTGAGCCTGGTGTTGAGATAACGGATAACAAGGCACCAGTTTCGGTAAGCCCATCAAAACGAGGCGTTCTGCAGCTCCACGAGAGAAAACGGGTCTAGACAATAGTAACCATATAAAGCTGGAGCCCTTTTTATTGCTGAGCTTGTGCTGCCTTCAGCAGCCGCTCAGGAGTTTGACTGATAAAAGGCACATTTAAAAGTTGGAGGGCGTGCAAAGATAATGGAACAACTTGTCTAAGAGCCAATGTGACAACGTGCACAGTGTGGAGATAAAGTAAAGTCAGCTCAAAAGGAGCTAACTTTTAGACCAGTTTACAGTCATTCTCTGTGTGTGTGTGTGTGTGTGTGTGTGTGTGTGTGTGTTTGTGTCAGGACATTTTTGCAACAGAAAATGTTCAAAATCCCACGTTCTGTCAGGGTGTCCTGCTGCTGCCAATGGAGCAAGTCCAGGATTTGTCTCTTGGTGGCATTGCTTATTAAATTCTTGGCTGGATTGTCTTTAGCTTTGAGTGAGACAAGTTAACGCTCGCAAATCTAAACTGAGCTTTTCCCTCATTTGCATTCACCGACTCATAGGATCTGATGTAACTGACTAATTATGATGCGCCTCTTTGTTAAAGCGTGACTTAGAGGAGGTGTGTGACAGCTGGTTGTGTCCCTCCTTCACAACAAGACGGCTTAAACACTTAAGCGGACCTACTGCGTTCTACTCGCTCGCTGCTGCACATACACTGCGCTCTACAGCTCCTGAGTTCCTCTCCACAATATCTCAGTCTAAACGTCACCCTCCGTCTCGACAGTTGGCTATCGGCTGACACTGCAGGCTTGAAATGGCTCCATGTGAACTATGTTTCTGGGGCAAATTTTCCATCTAAATAAAAAAAAAAGGAGGAGGGGAGAGAACATGACAGAGTGAGCAAGGAGCTAAGGCGTGGCAGACAGAAAAAGAGACGGATAGGCAAAGATCCAGGCGCAGGCGTTAAATCCAGAGGGAGCTTCACTGACAGTGGATGAAGGAGACGGCTTTGTAGACAGATGTAGCTCTGAGTGCGTAAGCAGCGAGGCCTAGGAGAGGCATGTTGTTGCAGCGTCGTGATGCTGCATGTTTCTGGAGGGTACGTGGGGTAGAGGGGATTACTGGATCCCTTGTCCGTGAACCGTGAACAGGGTGGCAGCAGTGAGATGCCATGAATATATGGGCGTTGAGATGTTGACGCTGGGACAGACAGCCAGCTGACTCAGTTTTGGATGCGAGCCTCATGTGACCAGCTTTACAAATGTTGATTGAGTTGTTGAAGGATTACAGGTGCTGAGCAGCCTGGTGTTGTTATTGTTTACTCAGAGCCAGTGAGGGAGGGAGAGGAGTCGTTACACAATGCCTGAGAAAAGCCTCTATCATCCATGCATTCTCAGATTTTTTTCAAGAAATGATCCTCACAACACAATGGAGAAAAAAATAAGCATATAATATCAACTCAGTTCAGATCAGACAGAGAGCGTTTTGCTGGTGGGAACGCGAGGCACACCGCACTGCCTTTTTGTTGCCTGATCAGACAGAGCTTTTGCAGTTTGCTGCTTTGCTTTTTTAATTTTTAAAGGCAACCACCAACACACACCATGAACCATGCTAACTTAAAGTTAATAGTCCAGTTTAAATGAATGAAAAAAAGGCACCACACTTATTTGCATCCTTCCTTCATTGTTACGATGATTAGTAAACTCATATACCTCCGGTCAGCTGGCAAAAATCACCACAATGAGGAAAAGTTCAAATGACATCAGGTACTTTTCCAGAGTTGAATTTCTTTCAACACGAGGCATTCAGGGTGCTTTGGTAAAATAGATGCAAGGCACTCAGCGACACAAAGCAGTGTGCAAATCATTTCACTCTCATTGTGTGTGCTGTGTGTGTGATCAGGCACTATTCTCAACCACACAGTGGACTTCAGAACGTCATCTAATGGGTTGCAGCAGTAAAATGTTTTTGGTAATTAACAAAGCTAGTTATTTTTATATCTAAATGCTCAAGAATTCACATAAATATAAAACAAAAAACAATTTCAAAGACCAGCAGAATATCATCAGGGCACATCATCAGGTTGGGACAAACGATCACACAACCCTGTACCAGTAACGGTCCGGAGAGTGTGGTGAGGAAATATGACCCTGATTACATTCAATTTTGATTCATAATGGCAGGCAGTGATGTGTGAGGGGAAGCAGATGATTTATTTTGGTCATTACAGCTGATGGTGGCAAAACAAGAAGGTGATCCTCAGAGTTATGTTAAACAAGTGGGCCTTAAAGCAACACTTAAGAACTTTTCCTCTTCGGTCCCCCTACAGGTTGGAAGCGGAATTGTCCATTACTGCCGTCGTAAATAATTTAGCCTACCGCAGCCTTCCGTGGCACGCACGTTATTTGTTTGTTTGCAGAACCGGCTCTGGAAATGATGAACGAGTTGAACGATGTCCAGGGACACTTTCATACCTAAACCTACCTCTTGACAAGCATTGATCAACCAGTTAGCTTTTTTGACACACAGGTGTGTGTGTGTGCAACAATAGTCTCGGTGTGCCTTGCTGATGGGTCACATGGACGGTGCTTTTTGTGTGCACCCCCTGCTAGAGTAACTCCTTTAACTTATACTGTGCATTGTGAATTTGAGCAGATGGTTACAGACTTGATGTTAATTCCCTCACCTCAATGGTCGTTAGAAAGAAGAGACAGTCCAGACGTGTAGATGCCATCCCGTTTTTATCAGAGACAGAAACTCAAGATGTCTCTTCTACCTCTCCTCATCTCTACCTCGTCATGTGTGACTGTGAGAGAAGGTGGAAGAGCTAAGAATAGAGAAAAGGGGGCCCGATGCTGTGATGCCGCCTCTACCCACGTTGCTCAGCTTCTTGGTGTGCCGTTCTGTTACTGAAGTCAGCAGGCATTCAACCAGTTTTCGTACATATCTGTTTGTGTGGGCTCTGCTTAAACTGAACTCAATACAAACTGTAGCTATTGCTACATAAGTCTTTTTTTTCATGCAGAAATGGAGCTACGGATCTGTCTTTCCCCCTGTATATGTTCACAAATAACATGATCAGAATGTCTGGGCTGGCACATGCAGACATTTAATCAGAGACTGTTTTCCGGAGGCCCTTTGAAGCTCTCCCACTGACACGCAGGGAACCGAGTCTTACATTTCATTTTTCAGACGGATGGAAGAGACCGACAAAAGACAAGATCTACCGGCTGAGAAAAGGGCTGAGGTGCGGAGATGAGAGGAACTGATGAAGGGTTGATAGCTGAATGAGATGAATGAGTAATATTTGATGACACTGTCCTCAAAAGGCACACAAGAAACAGACTTCAGGACTCACAAGAAATCATGTCACGCAAATGGCTTTGCTTAGAGGGGATGATAAGATGTTGATTATGTTTTCAGAGTGAGAGGGAAGAGTTCACAGAGGGAAGAGATCAAAAAATATTTAGAAGAAGAAATAGGTGTGTGTGTGGGGGGGGGGGGGGGTGAGAGAGACTAAGTTTATTTAATGAGGAGGACATTTTGACAGGTTTAGATGTCGTTAAAATAATTAATTTGTGAAAACAGCCATGATATTACCTGTTGGAAGTAAGGCTGGAATTATTGTTTCTATTTCCTTTTTTTTTTGTAGGGGAACCATAATGTTAAGTAATGTTAAAATGTTGTCTTCTTCTTCTTCTTCTTCTTCTTCTTCTTCTTCTTCTTATCTCACAACCTTTTTGCAGCTTCATTAGCAGGCGGCAGCTATTTGACATCCCCAGTGGCTTTGTTTGCGAACCCGTTCCAAGTGTCAATGCATGTGTCTCCATTTGACCCTCAGTGGGGACAACTTGTCAATTAATTAGCCGTGAGTTGAGACGTAGCAGTGAGTTTGGAGGTCAGACATCTGCCAGAGGTGAGGATGAAATTGCCCCTCCACATATAGACTTGAGCATGAAGTAACAACACATGAAGGTGCTTTTTGTTTGTTATTCTAATGAAGCCGAGGAGCTTGTGATCAGTGAGACAGAGGCGAGGCACAGAGTAAACCTCTCAGGGGGGGTAAATTAGCGGACATGTCACTGTGTGTCTGGGGCCCTGCTGCCACATTTAGGCCTAAGTGGAGGGGAGTGTGTGGGCTTATTTTACTGAGATTTATTTGTGTGGGATTAGGTGCAATTGGATCTTGAAATAAATGTTCCAGGTTCTGGTTGGATGAAGATGCGAGATGTTCAGAAGATTAATCGGCAACTATTTTGCTGTAAATTTAAATCCTCCTTAAAGCAAAAATGACCATTATTACCCAGTTCCAGCTTGTCTGTTTTGATATTACTATAAAGTGAGCTTATTGGCAAAATTAAAAACACTACTCGACTCATATTCTGATATTCCATATCCATTATTCATTTCTATCACACAATTAAAACTTGCCAGATCAACATCGGATCACCCTAAATACCGACATGCGATTTTGTGATAAATACATATTTTAAGCTTTTTATTTGTTGAGGGTTTTTTATTGTGAAAGGTTAAGGCCTGATTATGCTTCCACGTAGTGATCACGCCACGGCCACGCAGTTGCTTGGAGACCGTGATGTTTCTGCGTTGGGTTTACGTGTCGAAATGCAATTCAATGCCACACCGGTAAAGGGCGCTATGGTTTTTGTAAAGACTGACCGACCGACCGAGACTCTTGACGTATATCGTCGTTAGCCTCGTTATAGCGTATTTGTTTACTTTCCGGCTTTAAACGTCCACAATTTTTCAGAACTTGGTGTTTTATTTCTTTGTGCAAAAGCAACAAGGTGCAAACAATAAAACGAGGTGAAAACAATAAAAGTAGCCTTTTAAAAGTTTAAATGGCGGTGTTTATGAGTGGAAACCGGATAGCGGTCTCCAGCGGATGTAGTTAGCGGACCAATCACAGCCAATGCCGCTGCGTTGCTGTTGCGTTGGTGTTGCGTCGCCTCGACGCGCGTCTAGGATTTTTGGGAGGTGCACGTCAGGCCCTTGCGTTGGACGTAAGGGGGGTCCGCAAGGACGTAAGGGGTCCGTAAGCCCCCTTGCGTTGTGTCGACGCGGAAGCATAACTCAGCCTTTAGAATGGAGGGAGTAAAGTGGTACAAGCTGCCATTGTAAATGTGGGGTTGATTTTTCCTTAATTGAAAAATGCAAAGTACTTTGTGGCTGTCTGTTGTGAAGCACCGCTCTTCTCACGTTGAAAATGTTTCCTTCAGCCAATACATGATGGTATATAATGCTTGGTCGTTGACTATCGCTTATAATTTTCAAGATGAATTGTGGGATGCTTTGAATCCACTATATAGGGTATAATGTTTCTCACTAAACATTCAGACAGCACTACGACATGGCAAACTCTCTATATAGTCTACTATGTCTATTGCTGTTTCTAATGTTTTGCCCACCTCATTTATACACATTATCAACTGATAAACATGAGTTGAGCTGGTGTTTCATAATCATGGCAACTGACTGTTTCTAACAAAAAGTAGTGAGTCCAGGATGCAATCAGATGTACATCTTATCAGCAATGAAACTTGAAGGCCATTAATCTATGAGCTCTTTTGGATGAGGCAGTTAGAGTATCAGTAGATCCACTTAGATCGAGATGAAAATCAGAGCCTGATTCACTGCTCATATAATCTTGTACGGTCGTGATGATAATGAATGAGATGTAGTGATTTAATCAGCTAATAATCTGAGAGACTTGATGAAGACTGAAGAAACAGAGACGTTGATCCAGTCCAGATGAAAATGTCTTTGGATGCTGAATTTAATGCATTTTATTGAGTTTGCTTTATAGACGTGAATGTTAAATGAGCAATGCAACAGCATCATATGTAGTAAAGTAAATAGTAATACGTAAATAAGTAAATACGTAATTAATAAAATACTTACTTAAACATGTATTTGTGTTTTCCTCACAGGCAGAAAAGTGTCCTTCACAATTTAGGAAGGTCAATAAGACCACGACTGAACACATTTGTTATAATTGTTCAAAATCATCAAGCTGTGCACACAATGGGTTAGTAAAGTGGAATATAAATAGAAAGGTGTGGTAATTATTAATAATGAATGCTCAGCCAGTCACATTTCTTATCACACCTTATCATGACAACAGTCATGCAGATTATAATGGTGCTTGGCGCACACTGTGGAGGAGAGTGCAAACCAGGTTCTCCAAGTCAAATAATATAAAAATGTAGTTTCACCCAGAAGAGTTAAAGAGTTTGAAGTTAAAAGGTTTGAACAAAGTTAGGTTATGTTGGTCACCATGTCTTGAAATGGTAAAAATCATTCATTAATCTTTACTTGGCTGGAATCTGTATTATTATTATAGTTTTTCCTCTGTGATCCAGGACTAAATATGTGTACAGATTAGATGTATGGAAGTGTTCAGCATCATTCAGTCATTGAAACATATTTCTGTTGTGCGTTTCGTTTGTTTCCACTGGACTCACAAAAACATATTACGTTAAGATGTGATGTGCTTTTGTGTTGAAAACAGAGCTGGTTCAAAATCACAAATTGCCATTTTTTAAATTTTTTTTTTTGCCATGCACACTCTACAGGCTACATAGATATCTAACAAATGGTTTGGTTGGTGAGCAGCAGCCAGAAAGGGCTTGTCATGTGAGAGGATCCAAATTAATTCAACAAAATGACGCAGCCAGGTGTGGAGGACTTGCTTGCAGGCAGTGCAGCTACAGGTGCTGGCAGAGGACTTGGGGGACTGCAGAGTTCTTGGGCCAGTGTAAGGCCTCGGGTAATTAAGAGGAATTATAAAACAGCCAAAGTGGATAGCTGCCTTTCATTACAACTAGTCTCATGAGTCTCAGGCGCCATAGGCATGCTATCAAAACCTCAAGAGAGCTGTAGCCGTTGAATGCTCAATTCTGCCACCAGTGAAGTAGTAGACTGAGAATGAGGATAGAAAAACTCTAGTTATCACGTTTCAGCTTTTCAAAGAGTCCAGTGAAAGAAACCTGAGGAAATATACTATCAGCTGAGACTGAAGAGAGCCTGTGACCGACTCATACAGTATATATATATATATATATATATATATACAGTATGTATGTATGTAGGGGGGACCATATTGTATCAGACTGAGTTATTATGAAACCCCTTTGAAAAAGGGAAAAAAACCTGCGTATCTGACGTGTACTCCTGTGAGATACGTGAGACATGGTGCTATAAGTGCTATGTAGTGGTGGTCCAGGCTGTAAAGAGCCCTGTATTGCTGCAGCGAGGGACGTGTCACTTTGCTGCTAAATTAAGTCCAGAGCAGGAGACATAACCTCAGTGGAATAAATGGCTTCAATGAGGTAATGAAGACCCCCGAGGATAGATGGAGCTTGCCTCAATCCTGCGTTTTCTTCATCCCTGTGCCTCTGAGTGTGTATATTTAGTTGTGTATAGTTGCGTAGGCATGTATTGTATAAGTGGTGTCGCGTGTACGTGTGTGCTCTCTGTCTCGGCCAGTTTATTTGCCTCCGCTGAAGAAACCATATAGTGTTATTTAGAGAGCTGTGGCAGCCTCAATAAGACGGTGGAGATCTATAGCTTGTCTCATTATAAGTGCAATTAGCAGAGAGAGGATTCTTGACCGGACCAAGTGCACTTAATCCACCCAAGACCCTCTTCAATAAACTAGTGATTTTTTTGGTGCCATTCTGGCTCTTCTTTAACACAGTAGCGAGGTGGCGGCTTATTCAATGGAGAACACTATAGAAGATCACTCAAAGACTCATAACGCTATCATGATACACACTGTTGGCTACCATCTTATTTGTTCCGATATGTGAACCTATCTGTCTTCTTTTGCCTGCTCCGCTTTGCTGCTAATTCTATAACAGCATCTCCATCATTCTCTCTTTTCCCCTGCTTCTATCATCCCACCCTTTTACTAAATTTAAAATATTTAAGCATCCAAAATAATCTCCATGAGTTAAAAAATTCAGTGGGTGTGATATTCTGTTTTTTTCCTCATTGGCAGTAAATCCCCTGAAACGACCAAATCAAAAGTAAAAGCCTGACATAGTTTATTCCTCTGTGCCATACACCTCCATTATCTTAAAAAAACCCCATATAACCACACTTTTAATCGGAAATGTGTTCCTTCATTATAATAAAAATAATTTATTTCTAGGCAATCTCAAAATAATCGTCGTGCTGCCTTTTGATAATCACAAGGCCACCAAATGTGTGTTAATCCACAGCTGAAAATAGTCCCCAACAAATGCTCTATTTACTTTTTTTTTCTTTTTTTACAAATAAAACTAGATATTCATGAGACGTTTTTAAAAGATTTACCTCCATAGAGAGAACAAAGGTGCTCGGTGCTGAAAGCCATGGACAAGGTGGTAGAGTTGGAAGGTATTGAGGGACGTACTAAGTCCTTGTTCTGACTGACTGCCAACACACTCCAGCAAGAAAACAAAGGGTCATCCAGCAAAAAAGATCAATGTTTGGCTCAAGTTTTGCCGAACTGTAACGCAACATCATCTCATGAAAGAAAAAATAATTGCAGCCATAATAATTTTTCTTGAGTTGTAAAATTCTGTCTAAGAGGGTTATGAATCAACGAATAGTGGTTTGGCTCTCAAGAGGTTTGAGACTCAAGGATCTGTTACTCAAACCTGTCTGGATCGTATTTCAGGGCGCTTGCACATTGTTTGTTTGTGTCTTTGCATGTGATTTGCTGATAATGATAAGAATGTGGAAGGAAATATTGAATAACACCACCCTCATCACTTAAATATGATTGAGTGTTCAACAGCAGCATGGTATATTTTTATCCAAATCTGACAATGACGGTATAGTCGGTATATTTTGCAGCAGACTCACAGTGACAGTTGATTTTATGAGAGTGAATTGAATAATTACAGAGGAAGTAAATAGAACTGGTGCTTACTTCCACCACTCCTGCAGGGGAGTCATTATAGCTGCATGATGTCTGATTACCTGAACACAAAGTCACACAGCTCTGACAGACTGACTGTCATTCACCAAAAAACATCACTAGTCTTTTGGTGCAGGTGGTTTAAAAATCTGGACTGTTGGCTGTGCACTCACCAGCAGCATTTATTGAAAAGATCAAACAAAAAGCAGTGGGGGCTTTACTCTCTTCATCTTTTTTTTTTTTGTCAAAGATACAGCTAGAATAGCATGTTTGGCTTTGACCCATATGATGCTGTTTTTGAGGAAAGGAAAACAAAATGTGAAGGTAAAAAGTCATTCCTCTGCTCCCTTTCTTGTATGAAGCACCGGCATCACTGTTTTAATCGTAGCTTCTTACTGTGTTTTCACTGGACACTGAGGCGTGTGAGACGGTTGCTGACCTGCTGCAGTGTCATTTAGGTTAATTTAGGTCGGTGTGTTGTTTTTAAAAGGGCCCTTCAGCTGGAGAGATGCTGCATATGAAAGACCAGGCACCATTTCACGCTAGGATTATTCTAAATCACATACTAGCACCAGATAATGCCCTTATTTTGTCAATTGTCTACTCTTTTAAAGGCACAATGTGTATAATTCATGGGGACATATTGGCAGAAATAGAACAATGTGTTTTCTTAAGTGTATAACCACTTCAAAAAAAGGATAGAGATAACGTGTTTTGTTTTTCTTAGCTTAGAATGAGCCGTTTATATCTAGATACGGAGCTGCTCCTCTTCTTTCTACAGTAGCCCAGAGTGGACAAACCCAATACTGCTCTAGATAAGGCCATCCGTGGTTTTGCGTTGGCAACCGTAGTTCTCCTACATGGTTGGGACCAAGAGAAGTTTCATTTGGTTGCGATCGACAAACCCGGCGCTAGATGTCGCCAAATCCTACACACTGCATCTTTAAATATAAAAGCGGTCGTATATTCACATACATAAAGGTGAATGTGTCTGAAAACGAGCCTCTATTTTGTAATATAAAGTACATTTTGCAACTGTAAATGTCAAACATTTTCACCTGCTGTGCCGTCTCTCCAGGGGATAGCTAAACCTTATAAATGAAATGAAAACACACACAAACTCTCCAAGACTTTTCTCTTCCACGGTTGTCAAGTCATATTGAACGCATATTGTGAAGCTATAGTAGTGTTGAAATGCCTTTTTCATAATTTGTTAAATTTGTTTTTATTTATAAATCACCTCGGATGTAGTGTGTGCTTTAGCGGAGATAACAAAAGTACCACTCTTACCTGTAACTGACCACCCACTGAATATAAATGGGCTCCTTAATAGATATGCCTGTCAGCTTATGTTATCCACAATGCCTTTCAAATGCTATGCCGCGCAGCCCACCACATCAAGTCTCCAGGGATATAGTAGAGCCCGATAATGATGGCCTACGTATGTTTTAAATCGCGTGGCAGATTCAGTTTTAATGTCTCTCAGGCTGCTGCCTCCAGCCCCTGCAGTATAAACACTCTGCCTGTAATCCCCGGTAATATTCAGGGAAAAACATCTGACCGTTAAAAATACACACATATTCATTACAGTGGAGGACGAGTTGATCCAGGCACATGCTTCATGGCTTGATTGATCTGTGTGGAATCTTTATTGGCAGATTGGAAGTCCACGAGTGTGAGCGCAGGCAGTCACGCGTCTCAAGCAGCTCTGCTTATACTATTGGTGGCTCGTGATCAATGCTCTTCGTAAATGTTATGTGTGATATGACGGATGCCTTCGTCTTATTGGCATGATCTGGCTTCACCCATAGCCTGCTGCATGCACACGAGCCTGATTGTGTGTGTGTTTGTTCATGTAAGGCCACGTCTATTGGAAAAGCAAGCCATATATATGCACATCAGGAGGTCCAAGATGTCTGACCCAAACAGTGCTTGATCTCCAGTGAATACACTCAAACCGTCGGCGGCCAGCTCGGTGTTCCTGCATGTGTGTCTTTATCGGAGTGCTGGGGTTAAGTCATGTCTGCAGTACATTACTGGACACAAGCAACACACATGTGGGTGTTAAGTGCAGCCATTCAGTGCCACTCATCCATGATTTCCCTGCGCCGTGTATGTTATTATAATTGCTGTGTGAGTGCTGTAATGGGCACATGAGAGCACATAAATTCATATGTCAACTTTGATTTGTTGACGCAGTGATAGATGGTTTACTTTTGTTCTATTATCCTGTGAGTATATGATCCGCTCTTGACACCCTCCAATTAAATGTTATTAAGTGGGGTATGTTAATGACAGCAGAGATGTCGTATGATAGATATTATAGATATGTAAGTAGCTCCGGCTCAGCCCGTTTTGCTGGCTGGATGCTCCCTCCATCGTGTTATTTCTGTTTATTTGCCCGTAGCTCTTGCTGAGATTCATTTTTAATGTGAGGTACACTACAAGGCGGAGCAGTGGATCATGTCTATCTGCAGGAGTGCATTAACTTACCCAGTATGTGTGTTACGTGGGTGTGCGTGCACATGTTTGTGCGAAGGCACCGTGCTATTTATTTAATGTTACGAGCCTTTTATTTTTTTGTCAGCGCGAGTTGACGCAAAAATATGCGCCAGCTTAGATAAAAGCAAATTGTGTATTATTAGGAGAGGGCACGCGCTGCATGTAGTGCACTGCATGAATTAATGCGAGCGTACAAGTTGTGTGTATCTTCCTGTCCATCAGGGTGTTATGTGGAGGCATATTTGAATTGTTACTATGGAAACCGAGCACTGCTGTTGTACAGAAACACATATCCGTATGGGTCTCCGTCTCTCGCTCACTCTCTCTCTCTCTCTCTCTCTCTCTCTCTCTCTCTCTCTCTCTCTCTCTCTCTCTCTCTCCTCCCTCATTCACTGTCACATATTTTTCTCTAATAGTTTCCCTCCGGTCGTAGATTCATCAGCCCTTCAGAAGAATTTCCATCCTTTTTTCTTTCCTCAACACACTGTGGATTGAATACATTTCCTTCTTCCTTGCTTAGTTTTCCTTTAGATTTCCTTAACCTCCTCCCCACCCTGACTCTTCCTTAAGCATCCTGTGCTAATCATGTCCTCTTTTCATCTTTCTTTCTTCAGCTGTGTTGCTCTTCCACCCCTCCCTCCTTCCTCTGGGTTTCTTATTGCTGTTCCTTCCTCCACCTCCATCTCTTTTGTGTATGTCTCTATTTATTCCCTCCCTCGCCCCACTTCTCTCTCCTCTTCTCTCTGCTGCCTTCCTCCCACTCGTTTCCTCCTCCTCTCTCTCTCTCTCTCTCTCTCTCTCTCTCTCTCTCTCTCTCTCTCTCTCTCTCTCTCTCTCTCTCTCTTCTCTCTCGTCTCCACTGTGGCGACCCCATGGAAAATGTACTGTTAGTTTACAATTAGCATGTGCACCTGCAATTGAGCCTGACAAACCTCTGGTAATTAGACCTTTTAGACAAACAGTTTTTTTTAATGTCCTCCTCTTCTGAATTTCCACACTGTTTGGGCCTCTCCTCCCTCTGCACGCCCTGTTCCACAGATGCCTCCTCGCTTTCTGTGGTTGTTTTCTATGTCAGATTTCAGTCCTCCTCACAACTTCTCCCTTTCCCTTTTGTTTTCTTTGGACTTTTTTTTTGCTGCTGACTGGATCAGCGCCTGAACACACGGGCAGCTTGATAAATAAAAGATAAGCGAAGGTGTTGTATGAACTGAGAAGAGGAACAAGCGTTGTATTCTGCCTTTCATTTTTCCCTCTCCTAAAGTGCTCTTCCGTGCTTAATTTATAATATGAGCATGAACATATACTCATTAAGATTGCAAGTCATTATCTTTGCAGAAAATATGTCAAAATCTGTCTCCTAATACACGCACACACATACACACAGAGTGGAAGAGTAAGAAACGACAATTTTCACATCAGCCTATGACTAATTCTGTTTCCCCTGCCTGTCACCACCCTCTGCTTACATGTTTCAGTCCGCCTTTCTCTCACTTTTCCCCCTACATCATTTATCCTCTATACTCTATTCCACTGCTCTTTGTACGGCTGCTAATAGAGGAGCAGTAAATAATAGCAATAATGGTAAATAATGGGTCTGCAGTCGACTGCAAGGAGTAGCGAAGGGTCTCAGAGGGTTGGAGGGTTGGAGGGAGCAACAGAAAGTAAACAGGTTTGGAGGGTAAACGGAGAAAAGCAATGGAAGTAGTGTTGGGGGGAGCGATAGAGGATAGAGAGACAATGAGAGAGAGAGAGAGAGAGAGAGAGAGAGAGAGAGAGAGAGAGAGAGAGAGAGAGAGAGAGAGAGAGAGAGAGAGACTCAGTCGAGCCCAGTCTAATGGTCACTTAGCCTGGCGGCTAGTCCATGAAGCTGTGAGGCTGTCAATCTGTCAAAATGCACCCAGTGCTGTCCTGACTCTCTCAACACACACACACACACACACACACACACACACACACACACACACACACACACACACACACACACACACACACTCTCTCTCTCACTATCTCCTTCCTGCTCTGTCTTTGATGTGTGCCACAGGGTTCCTCCAAGGAAGTCACAGCGCACTATAATGGATTTGGCGTTGTAACTTGATGCTTTATGAGGGCTTACAGGCCTCTCTCAGTGTGTGGTTTGATACCCCGCTATGTGGGTCACTTGGTCTGGCAATTAAGGGGTGGAATCATCTGTATTTTTGAAGATTCTGACCGATACTGGAAAAATACTTTTTATCACTATCATCCATATTAAGATAGAGCCGACAGTGATGGCATAATTTCATAATAGTTTTTTAGTATGTTAAACATGCTCTCCCAATATGGATCCATCAGATCAGAAGGTAAGAAATGAATTAATGTATTAATTCATTTTCTGCTTCAATCCATGTACTGACTTCTGCATCCATGGCCCCACAGAGCATCATACTAACGTGTACTGTAGGCTGCAGAATATGTATTGACAGCAGCAACCAATGGAGCCCCCAGCAAAGAAAATAGCAGTCCGCAGACTGTTTGTCGATTTCCACCGCTGTCATGTGACTGGATAGCGTTTCTACATCTCCTTGTATGTTACAGCATGTGGGCACAAGCAGGGACTTCATAGTGCATTTCAGGTGTACCTTGTGAACTCTCAGAAACTTGTTCACACTTATTGCTGTAAAGTAACATCGTGCCATCAAGTAGATCTTCTACTGTCTGTTTCACAGTTTGTTGCCAATTGACTGGTGAAATAAGTTATTATTATTATTACAAAATAAATTCATTATTTAAATTTAAGCATATACTGTGGCACTTTAAACAATATTATGCTTGATACCATGTAGTTTCTCTTTTCAAGTTAATTTACCTGATTTACAGATAACTCTTTCGTGTAAGTCTACGGGAAAAACATGACAGTGATTCTGAAAGTCCAAATTCTACGGTTTGGCCACGATGTGAAACTGTCTTTAATGTCTGGGCTCTTCTTTGGGGCTCGGGTCACAAGGGCAACGTGGAAGATCAAAATGGCCACCACTCTGATCATCTAGTTACATTGATTTGAGTGGGAATGTCCCTTTTAATAATAATAATAATAATAATAATAATAATAATAATATGTATGTTCATAAACAGACTAACTCGGCCACTAGTGTCAATTTACTGTCTAATCAAGGCTGGCAACAGGAAGCAGATCAATATCAGGCGAGGTGGCAACGGGGAAGCTGCCCAGGACGCACGTTGTGTTTGTTTACCAGAAAGTCCATGTGTTTTAGGCGGGGTGACGAGATGAGACGTGGCAGGGTTATGCCTGATTTATTCTAGAGCAGGCCCCTCTTGCACATGACAGGGACATATACAACTACGGTGGATTTTGTTGTTGACACAGTTAAAAGTTGTTGAACTAAATCCCACCTCCCAGCTCTGATGTGCAATTTCAACTTTTTTCAGGAGGTGCACAGCGTGTCTCTGCACAAGCGTACACAGAAGTATAAATAAGGCGTTAGTCTCAAAGAAAACCAAAATATCGCCAATAAGGCAACATTTTGGATTTGAAGTAGACAAAAGAGGTCAGCCGAAAAACTGAGGAGGTAAAACGTAAACACTGCAGGACTCGCTACATGCTCATTCATAAGCTCTCAGTCTCATTACGTTTTACTAGGGATCGGCTGCTGAGTCTAGTTTTATACCTAATGGTAAAATTTGGTAAACCAGTCTGGTCCGGTGTATGATTTAAAATCAAACTGGTTTGAAAATGTTTACACTACCCAACTATAGTTGTCAGTGCTCTCTGCTGGACAAACTGTGTGATGGTAAGTTTGTAAATCACGACAAATGCATCTTTGGCATTTCTCGTTTGTTTCCTTTTTATTTATCAGCCAACACATAAAACAACCTTGTGGATATATGTCTGATGTGCGAATGTTGGCAGATATAGATCCACCCAGCAAGTTTCAAGGTTGGACTCGTATTTTTACACTATGTTTTTGTTTATCATCTCTCTGTCTCTGTTTCCCTGTCTCTCCCTCCAGGGACGGCATTTACACTCCTCCACAATGCTTGTCAGCCTCCACCCTTCTCCCTCCCGTCTTCAGGACAAGCACTTCGACTCCCCCTCCTCTTCCCCCCATCCTCCTCCAGACCAGTCCTCTCATCATCCTTATTCTCAGCCTCGGCTGACCCTGCCCTTCCTCTCCTTGTACTTCTCTCTGCTCCTCCTCTCAATTCTCCTCTTGCCCGTCTGCGAGTCTCGCAGGGGTGGAGGTCCAGGTACGGGGCCTGGAGGTGCCCCAGGGGGGCAAGGTGGCCAAAGGGGAGGCAGCACACAGAGGGGCGTTATCATCCCTCCTCAATACTCTCCTGCCTTACCAGCTCTTCCCCCAATCAATCCCAAACTAATCAACTCCCTCAGTATAGCTGTTATCCTGGTGGGCAACTCTAGTGAAGTAGCCCTGGGGGTTGGACTAGAGAAAGAGGACTTCCTCCACATCCCTTACCCTCCCAAAGTCGAGGTGGTCACTATGAATGAGACCGACCCAAAGAGTATCATCAATCGGATCTGCGCACAAATGACGAGGAACTCTCTGCAAGGCGTAGTGTTCGGAGATGACACAGACCAGGAGGCCATCGCTCAGATCCTGGACTTCATCTCTGCCCAGACACACATTCCCATCCTGGGCATCAGGGGAGGCTCCTCCATGGTCATGGCTGCCAAGGTAGGAAAATATCATCATATCATTTGACTACACTGCATGACGATCAGAGAATAGACAATAGCAATAATTACAATGATGTTTCTTGGATGTGAGTTATATATTTATTATTTAAAAAAACTTTCGCTGTGGGTCTCTGGATTCAATTTAACAGCCACCTCCAAGAACTTGGAAATACATGTTAACTGGTTTGAAAATAAGATTCACTGACAGAAAGCAAATAGCTGAATAATTTATTTCCAATATAATCTACTTGGTTTCTCTGTGACTCATCCATTAATGTCATCATCATCGTTTTTGCGTCATTTAAGATAAAAAGAAAAGGAAAGAAAAACATACTCTCAGACTTTTTTTAAGGCACATCAGACTCCCACCACCCAGTGCTGCTTCTCATTCTAACCCAGCCTCTCTGTTGGTTGATTTTACTGTTAATTGACCTCCTCTGTGAGCCTGACGCCATATTGAAGCTCCTGACAGTGAGTCGAATCACTCTGAAAGGACTCACAGCGTGAAACAAAGGAGTACATAACAAGTAAAAAAAAGCCATCAGTGCAATCGGGATACAAGAGATTTGGCACAAATCAGGCCGCACGAGGAGAATCTATCATCCCGAAATGGAACAATAGATTTGAAATGTATCCTTAAATAACGTCACGTTAATAGGCTTTGCAATGTTTAAGTCCCACAGAAGAATGACAAAATCCATATGACGCTGAGGTTGGGTTTTTATAGGCTTTTGGATGCAGCCTACTTCTGGAATGAGTCCTGAAACCTGGAAGTGAGTTTGCATTTTTGCACTTGGATTTTCTTAATGGGTTTTTGGCTAGATGCCTGAAATAAGTAAGAGATGTTGATGTTTTGTTCAACAATATACAAGACATTAGTAAATACTGCTCTTGTTAATTTTGAAGCTTTTACTTTTATTTAAAAGGGTGGTTTCTACAAGTGGCTAAATGAGACTAAAAAAACATCACCATGCCGACAAGAGCAGCCTGGTTGTGTAAACTCGCGCTCATGTGACTGTGGTATAGTTCATTTATAGCCTCATGTTTGCTTTTTACCAGTGCTGAAAAATATCATAAACTTGTGTTTGCCACAGATTTTATTTTCTGCAATAATCCAACATTTTTTTTGAGGGAACCAGTGCGATGCTAACTTCAAGGGTTGGCCTTCGAACATACATCATCACTGCAGCACAGATTCTCAGCAGTTGTCTTTCTTGTATGAGTAATGGCATCTGTAACATGCTATACGTCCAGTGTAGTTTTATTGTTTCATGTTGAGTAGGTCCAAGATATAAAATATAGAGTTCTTTCTATACCTTTAGGGAAATTAAATGTTATTATTATTGTATTAATCTGATTAGCTCTTTCTCATGGTCTTCATAAGCATAAGGAATTTGCTTAACCTCCACGTAGTTGAAGTAGAAACACTTCACTTCACTCAATCTCTAAACTAAAACACATTAAAATGAAATTACAGCAATCCCAAAAAGAGTAATCAAATTCTCAAACACATATTTGTCTTTGGCTCATGAATTTGTAAAAACAGCACACTTAACAGAGTGAAGACATAAAATAAAAAAGCAGTAAGTGCAAGAAGAAGAAGCAAAGTGCATCATGTGTGTTACCAATCATGTTCCTTCACTGCTTGTTATGTCAACAACAGTTGGAATTAATGTGAAGTTATTATTCAGAAAAAAATCTACTGATTTCAAACAAGAAAATCCTCAATGAGCTTTCACAAAGTACAAATGCGTTGCGTTGTGGAATGTTTGTCGGTCACCTTGGTACATGTTACACGTTACCGAGGAATTAGTGTCGTCATGAGACGTACAAAACCAATAGATGGTAGAAACTTCACTCTTTCCTCCTGTAGAGAATCTGATAGATATTAGAAGATCTCACTGCATAAAAAATGCATGATAATTAGACAAAGCCAATTCTTGAAATTACCATAGTTAAAGCTTCGGCATTAGCGACATTTGTGTTTAACGTGAGGAAGGTACCTTAACAAACATATTTACCAATGCATTATTAGCTCACTGAATGCCCTTATTACAACAAACTGGCTATGCTTGATAAATTGCAGCAATTATGTTGGATAACACATAAAAAACAGACTCATAATCTGGAAATCTGATACGCCACCTTAACTTGTTTTTTCACAGAACGCTTAAATCAAGGCTATCTCTCAACCTTAATAAAGAAATAATCAAAGTAAAAAGGTCAAATTCAAAGAGAGTTACGTGAATGCCCCCACAGCAAAGCGATGATCTTACAGCTTTGTGTCAGAAACCTACAGTACAAGCTTCTTCTCTTCTAAAAAAGAAAATCCGATGGTTGACTTGATGGAGGCAGAGATGACTGGAAAAGAACAATGGAGGGATGTTACCGTAAAGAAAGGAAAGAAGGAGAGATTAAACAAGTGTAAGAGAGAGGAGGGGGTGGGGTGAAGGTTATGAAATAACAACTTGTGTGGGTGTGAAGGAGGAAGAGGATTTTTCTCAACATATGATTACCACATTTTACGGCTGACAGAGGGCATAAACTGAGTGACAAGAAGGAGAATGTACTGTCAACGAGAGTGTGTGAGACATGTTGAAGCACTGCTGTGAATAAATACAGTCGTTTGAGGGAGATTCTTTCATCGCAATATAAAATAGATAATAGAGATCGAAGTATGACCTGTTTAACTTCCTCACAGTAGCGCTGAGCAGCCATCAAGTATGGACTGAGGCAGCATATTTTGTTTGATAAAAACATGTTTGTGAATTTTGAAAATGATTGCATCCATCTTTTTTCAATAAATGTTGACTTTTGGACTGAGGACTCCGCATCGCTCGCTGTGTTCGCATTTAGGAGAGAGGAGAAGAGAAGGTAGACTATTGCACGCAATGTTTCTGTAAGCTATTAATAATTCAAATCAATGTTATGAAAGAAGCTTTGAACTATTTGGTACAGCCCTAGCTATGGGATACAGATACCAAAATCGCAAAGGCATATAGACCATCCAAGCCGTCTCCCATTATTTCACTGGTTTGGCAGCAGGTTGGCTTATATGCTAATGTTGCTAAGTTGATCAGTGGTGTGTACCATCACAAAGTAGTCTACTGAGAATGCCAGATCTGTGGTTGCTGCTATTTCTAATTTCGCTGAGCCACACCACAACGCCCTGATTGGATCGCCTACTGGTGATTAAAAGTAACCAAGATCACCCAACTCTACAGCTGAGGCCCTGCAGCACATACGATCTGTGTGTGTGTGTGTGTGTGTGTGTGTGTGTGTGTGTGTGTGTGTGTGTGTGTGTGTGTGTGTGGCGGGGGAGGCTGCATTAGACATTATTTGATGGTTAACACAGTTCTTCAGGAAATCTGTGTGGATACCGTTGGCATGGCAACCACTTGCTTATATATTCCTCCCTACATACTGTATAAAAGCAGTAACAGAGCAAGAGAGAAAAGAGCTGATTATGACTTAGTCTGACAAAAGCAGTGCTGCATGAGGAAAGGGTTTAATGCCCAAGTGGAGGTGTGGGGGTACGGTTTTGCATAGATGAATAAATAGATTAAAGCGTTAAAGCAGAGGTGGAAACATGGGGAAAAGAGGGTCAAACATAAGGTGGTGAGGCTGAGAGCGAAGGATGGAGAAGTAAACTGTATTTCTCTGTGGTGAGGTCGTGATTTTTGGTGCTTTCTATGTTTTATTTAATGTTTTATTTATAGCTTCAGTTACACAAACCAATAAAAAAATCAAAAACCTTCACCTGCTATCCTTGCATCTACTGTATATCCACAAGTAATGTACAATACTGGAAGAAACTATTGATTTTTGATTCATTTGTCAGAAAATGCCAAAAATGTAAGCCGTTAAAATGCAAATATTTTTTTCACAAAAACAGTCATAAACATTGCAGCTGAAACAATTAGTCAATTACTGTAATTTTTGAGTTGATCAACAGAAAATGTATCAACAAAGATTTTAATTAATTTCTCATTGGAACATGTACGATGTATGTTGTCACTGCAAGTCTACGAAAGAATGAGTGACTGATCAAGTAGTCAAGTCAACCCTAACCACTTGATTTCTCCCCATCTCGTACTGAGCAATTTGATTTACCTCTATTAACAATATTGAACATGCATGTCCTTTATATGGGATCTTTAAACCGCATTATTTCGACATACTTCATAGTCTCAATGGAGACGGTGAGACCAAGTACACCCTCACTCCTGGCTTTGTTTTCCTTTCCAGTACCCGATTATACTGAATCAGTGGCAGATGCAGACCAGGTCCATTATGCACCAAACAATTTGCGTGCTTCCATTTAGCCGATAATTCACTCCGTGCCATGTGTCGGTTTTGACATAATAGGCAACGGAGTTGGCCTCGGCCAACACTCGACTCCAGCTCTGGAGACTAATGAGGTCTTTGCGGTCCATTGTTGGGACCTGCTGCTGTGTGTGTACGTGCTTGGTGTGGACAGATAGCGCATGCTGGTGTTCAATGATAATAGCCTCTTTGCCTGTTTTTGGGGAGATTACAGCTGTTGTTTTCACTGCAAACAAGCTACCTAGAGGCGCACAGCATCCCGATACCATTTTGCATAAACGGTACGTCTCCTTCAAGTCGACTCCCTACTCCTGGGATTTTGTCATTCCACTCAACACTGCCTACAAGTCTTTTAACCATGCAGCAAGCTTAAAGTTCTTGTTTGTTGAATATGAATCCCTCTGGGTTGAAACCTTCTTTAGTTGTAAAAGTAATGGATGGTATGGACTGCAACAACAAACTGTCAGTGAAAAACTGATTCACCACATCTTGAGTGATCACTGCAATGATACACCCTCTCTATCTTTAAATAGGCATCATTTGGGCAGAAGTGTGTGAGGCCTTCTTGTTAGACGGACATGGCCATGGAAGTAAATGATTTTGCTGACTTGTTTGGCCACTTAGACTAATATTATCGGACATCAACTAGACCAGCTAGTAGTGATACATACTGGTCCTTGCCGATCTGTCGCAGCCCACATGATTGATGGAGCCAAGGGTGCACTCTGTTTTCTTCCTATTGTTTCCATTCCAAATTTGTGGTTATATGAGTCCCCTCCTTTCATCCTGTGCGCACCATGTATCCCATTATGCTTGCTGGTTGTACATGAAGGGATAATGGACTGCCTCGGTAATGCCCCCTTTTGCAATTAGGACAAATCCCCAAAGAGAGGAGAATTAAAGAACTAATTACGATAATAAACTACAAATATGTACGTGATACAAAATGAACACCGTAGCCACTAGCCGAATGCTGGTAAGATATCCAAGTGGCTGGTCAGATGTAAATATTCACTATCCAGTTGGCCAGTAGGAAAAAGTAAGTTAATTTTGCACCCTGCATGTTGCACCTCATGAAGTTGTTATCTGAAGTTATTCTATTCAGTATTCTGCCACTCCCATTGATCAGTCTCAGAAATTACATTGACGGCAGGGTCTGCTCCATTTCTGCTGCATAGCTCAATGTAACTTCCAAAGCTGATGCTGGCATGCTCAAACAACAACAATATAGCTTGTTTACAAGAGAAAGGAAAAGACTTATCAAGCTAGAGCTAATCTAAATTTATGACGAGACAACTTCTGTAGATTATTTTATTGGACATGGAATTGGACTATTTTGTTGGCACATTCAGTGAACAAAATGATGGGACTAAAACAACTTACTTGCTCCAGTAATGATGACTTTAATCATAATGTCCCTGTAAAAATAATCCAATTCTTTAAACACACATTCTCACATATCTATTTTCTTGGCTTTGTCGTACTTTTAACCCTTTAAAAGTCCAACAGATGGAGCCTGGAACAGGGAGAAAATCGGTCCAAAAATAAAATTCCTTCCATTGTGCGTCATTCCTGTGGTCGTCTGACAGCTAAATGTGAATACTGTATGTGAGGACATGAAAGCTAAAATCAAAAGAGCTCACACTAATCTGTTATGTCAGGAAACAACAAAGCTTTGAACTGCTTCTCTGTCAGTGAATGACAGAAGCGCCCGGAGTTGTGTTCTTGGGATGTGTTTGGTGCTTTAGTCCAATCAGCCACGTCTCCTAGAAATTACATTAGGGGATCACCAACGTCAGCAGGGCTTGTCCTCTGGGGATCATGAATATCTGTATAAACTTTCACGACAATTTCAGTCTGGACCAAAGTGGTGGATCAATCGGCGGTCAAACATCACCATCCTTTGAGTTACTGAAGTAAAGGAAACAGGATGTCATTCGATATTTAAACAAAACCCAGATCTTTCCCAAACCTTGATGAAAGGCTTTTTGCTGCCAAACCACAACATATACAGGAGGACAAAAACATAGACATTTCTTCACTGGAAAAATGTGCCTGTCAACAAAATCCCTGCAGCAATTACTTCTCCTCTCCTAAAAGAAAGGCAATTTGGGAAAATAAATTACTACTATATACAACAGATGCATCGATCAATCAGCTGCTGAATGAACACGGCCGATCAGTTTGATATTAACTATATTTTGCCGGCATGATAGGTTTACGTCGGCACAACATGTCGTTAGTGTGAAAGTTCTTCGTCACAAGTGAAGAAGACATAAAGCTAGTAATTTAAAAATAAACCGTGGAGAAAGAACCTTAAAACATTGAAACAATTAACTTAATTAAATTGTGATTCATTCCCATACACACGCTCAGAGTAATGGCTTGTCCTGCTTTTAACGGCACTAACAGCTAAAATTCACGGAGGTTGCATTGACTGCGTTCAAACCACTCACAATTTAATTAAGTTGATGGTAAATTATATACATAAAATGATATATATTTATACACTGTGTAAATTGTAATTTTTGGCAACAAACTTAAGTAAATACAGATGTTTGAAGGAGATTTTTCACAGGAAAAAATAATAGATATTAGAGAGTGAATTGTGACCTGTTTTCTACATAATTAGAATGTCATGTTTGTTTTTTGTTTTGTATTTGTTTTCAATCAAGGCAAGTGTTATAAATAAAAAATACAATAATTTATATCTTGGTGTCAATTATAATTATAAGAAAAAAATTGTGTCTGCCAAATTGTCTGGCATCAGAAATCAGAAGTGGCCAACAATATTTCAATTGGTTGGCATCCACTACTAACTTGAAGGAGACGGCGGCGTGAGTTCACATCTCTCACTTCTCCTCGTCGCGTGTTGAAATCTCGGTCAAACAGTGAAGCACAACAATGCCACTTTCAGCGTGGCTCATTACTGCATACACAGTGCTCCAATCTTACGGTTTGTTTACAGCAGCAGCAACAGAGAGCGCCGTACAGCAGGGTTCAGTTCCAAGGTTGTGGAGCGAAATGCTTCAAGCCAGTGCTGCATTATGGGAGTGGGCCAGTGAGATTGTTTTCAGAGTGCTCCCACGATGAGATGCATTAGCTCATCATACTGTCCTACACACACACACACAGGCACACACACACACAGAAAATTCTTCCTTCTCCGTCCTCATCAAGCCCTTTTTGTCGTCCTTGTCTCACCTTCTCCTCCTTCTCGTTTCTCATGCTCTGTACTCAGCAACAACACCCTAAACTGTTCATGAGCGTGGTCCCACCCTCACCGTCCCATGAATCACGTCTACACTCACACAAGGAGCTTTTTCTGCACTCCAATTTTTCCTGATACATTTCTAGATTTTAATTGTGCCCTTCAAATGGGCTGCAAATCCTCTCGCCTCCCTTTTCCTCTCTGTTTTCTCCTTCTACCCCCTCGTCTTTCTCTTCACATAATGAGCTCGTTTAATCAGCGGATGTGCTGTGCGTGGACGGGATGAGTAATTTTGGAGATCACAGGAGACTACTCTGCATTGCACTTGGTTACAACAGGTTGTCAGAAGGCTTTGGGAGCCTCGTTTGCCGTCTCCCTGCCAGCAGTAACTATCTGGCCTTTTAACATTCCCGCATATGGGGACTAATTAACCAGCTAATCTTATTATGTAAGGTAAAGTTGGCACATTATTCAAATGAAATGAGATTAAACTTTTGTGATGCAGAATGACAGCAGGGAGCTACTTTATTTGATTCCCCACTGTATGATATGTTTGAGACAAATTCAGTTTAGACTCATTTATCACAGGGATTGTCCTCACAAAAAAAAACAACCGTATTTAGCGCTGGGTCAAATGTCAGACTTATGTTTGCTTTAACGATCGAGGACTTCTGGTGGACATTTGAAAGTGGCTGTTTTTGATCGGAGGCAACGGCAGAAGTAGTGTGACGTAGAGAAAAAACACCTCCTCTTTTCCAGTATGCATTGATTATATATGTATTTATCTTTTTACTATGATCGTTCTACATCTAATCAGATAGTATTTCCTCACACAAACTACAGCAGTAATTCCAAAATGTAACCCTGCACAAATACATTTTTGGGCCACTTGGAGACAGTGCGACCAGCTGTAAATACAACATTGTAGAGGTGTAACGATTAATTCGATTAAACGATGAATCGATTGTCAGTCCTACTGATTCAACTAAATCGATCTGCTAAAATAAATAAATAGAATGAATCGTTTTGGCTTCACCAATAATTGCTACAAATGCGTTTAATCGGATGAATCGTGATTCTTACTTATGATTAATGTTTTAATACGTTTAAGACACTCTCTCCCCTGCCAGCATGTAGTCTATTGAAAAATGTTAAAAATAACTGAGCATTACATTTTTGTATTCAACATCAAATATTATGCAGGATTACTTTTTTATAGAATAAATATGTTATATAATTAATTCTGTGGTCTTTTTTCACCTTTCAGAAGAATACAGATAGTCTCACTCGCATTATTGCATGTTTATTTCATGGATATAGAATTTTGGTTACAAGTTACTGAATGGAATCATGGTTTACAGAATCGAATCGAATCGTTCCAAAAAAAAAATTGTCCTTGAATCGAATCGCCAACTACTGTATCGTTAATCGTATCGAATCGCTGTGAAGCCAAAGATTCACACCCCTACAACATTGCCATATTATCTATTGCCTTATAAAGTTGACATAGTGGACATCTTAGTTGCTTATTTACACATTCAGCAGATATGGATATGTTTCTGGTCCACTGATGAATCCAGTATTTTCTCTCCTTTTTCAAGTAAAGACTTTTGCGCAGGAAGAGGGCCGACTGTCCTGACTCCTCTTGGCCCAGAGCAGCGTCTGAGCTAAATTGTCCAAACATTTTCTGGTCTCCCAGTAAATACACTAACGGGAAAATGGGGAAAGTAGTACCTTCTAGGCATAAACTAGAAGAAGCTGATACATACAAAATCTAGATATCCCTACATAAATATGTAAATATGTTAAGAGTGGCTGCAATCAGCTCTGGTGATTAGCTTCATAGATTAACTTTGCAATCACCAAATTACTTGCTTTAAGATATTCTGTTTGCTTAAGCAACGACAAATAGTCAAATTCCATTCCTTCCTTTCATGAGGCTGTTCTGGCAGACGGACCCCCGGCTATTTCATATTCCTTGGGCTGTAGTGAAGTTCAAGCTACATGCAGATTTGAGAGATGCACGGGCACCACAATTAAACCATGGGTCAGCTGGGCCGGGTGATAAGAAGTAAGTAGTATTGATTTAAAGCGGATGGTTTGCCAGTGAATTAAATAATTAATCATTAATGAAGAATATATCAATTATGGTGTATCCTTTAAAATGTGACCATAGCAGAGATTAGAGAAGACATGCTGTCAGCTGCCGCTCTGAGACGCTGCACACGTTAACGCTCATAGAACAGCAGCAGAACTTCATTGATTATTTCAGGAGAAAAAGTTTAGTTCTGTTTCCTCTGTCAAGTCCATGCATCATTCATCATCAGCACACGCTGAGTCACTTGGTTAAATGCTGCTCTCCACGGGCACGCCTGGATCCATCAGGTTTACAAATATTGGTTGCATTTAAGGTTACTTGTAGTTATACCTTAAAAACAAGCCCATTTCTCAGAATTCCTTTGATACTATGCTTCTACTCCTCGGATAGAAAATGTCTAATTTTGGGGAAAAATATTAATCCTTACTACGGAGCATCGGTGTTGTTGTACAATATATTGATAGTTTTTAATCCGTCCGTTCCATACAACATGAATGGTTGATGCCTCTATGTAATAATTGTTTTTTTTTTATGTGAAAGCACTCATGAAAAATCAGTTCTAAAAAATATATATTGACGTGCAAAAAGAAGATCGCCTGTGTGTCCTTTATACGTAGTTATTGCAAAAATATTGATTATAGCAGCTTTACCATAGTTGTGACAAATAAGAAAAATGGTTCTATCAATCTTCCTCTTTTCTTTAACTGTAATTTAAAAAAAGACATGTTCAAATGATGCTAAGTACTTCAAATGATAAATGAATTCCGATAATCGAGCACTGATCAGATTGAGTGATGGATTGTTGTGTTCTGTGTTATTCTGTTTATGTGCCGGTCATAGCGGCTGTCTGTGTTGGTTTAAAATCACAACATCAAGCCAGTTTGCCAGTGGGATTGAACATATTAATGCTGACATTTGTCCCGGTTATATCATAGAGCATTTGCCCGGTGCTCAATATTACAGCTGTTGCACAGTAAAGAATAAGAGAGAGTATTATTAACAAGAAGTATAATAATAATAACCCATAACTAATACATAGTACAGTACCTTTGCTATAATTCCCCCTGTAGCACACTATCCATGCACATTAAATTTGTCACAGCTTCCAAAGCCTCGCTCTCAAGACTCCCTCGGAAAGTTCAAGATGACCCTCCTACAGTTTCCCGTATTCTGCATCGTTAGGGGTTCAGACATAAGCGCCGTGCATGGTGATCTTTCACTGTATTAAATTAATTTATTTCTGAAGCTGGACATATTAGACGGAACTCTGGTGCCATCTGTCATGACTGAGCTTCATCATGTCGTGTTTTTTTACGTTTAGGGAATACAGAGAGAGAAAAAAAACAGTCAGCTCGAGATAAAAGATACAAAGATAAGAGCCGATGAGGGGAGGAAAAAAAGTCACTAATGTGGTGGTTTTCATGGTTTTGCATCAGACTGAGGAAAGGCTCTTAAAAATAGAGAGCCGGCTGACTTGTGGGTATTTAATCCCAAACAGGCAGAAAGGTTGAGTTTGTTCTAATTACATGGAGCTGGGGAGGGCAGTCATTTACATTCATCAGCGAGCCTCAATTTGTTGTGACTGAGATAAGGGAAGAGAGAGGAGCATTAGAGGAAGCAGACACATTTTGTTGCAGAAGAGAAGTTTTGTTCTTATGTCAACACGATCCCAGTCCAGAATGGGTCCAGAGTTGGTCTTCGCCCATCATCATTTTTTTTACATTAACTCATAACATTGAGGAACCTTTTTGATTCTTTTTTTTTAATTAAGAATAACAGTCTGACATGTAGACAAGAAGAATCAGGGATTCACGTCAGTTAGTCGGTGGAAACAAGCACTGATTTTCATTTTACTTTGCCAAATGATTTTTAGAAATGTGCTTAAAGGCCATTTGTGTGTGTGTGTGTGTTTGTGTGTGTGTGTGTGTGAGCGAGTGATGAAGAGCGGGAAGTAATATCTGTTGATGACAGCTGGTGAGTCTCTCCAGTAGCAGGGGCTGACACATTCGGCTCAGTGGTCTTTATCTGCGGTGAGAGTGACACCCATTGAGTGGCACCTTCACTGTTCACTCACTCTCTTCCCTTTCGGGCAGATGCACATGCGTCTGTGTGGTGGTTTTTCCGCCAGAAGCTCTATCTCCCAGTGGAGACCACCATTTTTATGCTACACTTCAAGATCTGAATCGTTTTATCCATAAACAATAATTTAACATTAATTTTGAATGGCTGCAGACCACTGGAGCCTGATCCTTGCAGTGTGTCCAGTAATTTGGGCCCTTGTTGGTATATTTCATTCCTGCCAGAGATCTACAACATCCTTGTAGCGATTCTGGAGCCCACTAATTTTTCAAATAGTGTCTTTAGCCTTTGTGATGGCATATACATATATACATACACACACACACATGCAATAAGCTTTCCTTACTAAATCTCATAAGGTGTTGCAACAATATTGTAGTTGACACCAAGACCTTGAGGAACAGTGCAAAAAAAAAAAATCCATGCTGTGATTTGGTATCTAAGACTTTTGACATTTCAGATTTCTGCAAATATTAAATTTGTTCAGCAAGCACTTCTATTCTGGAAACTGCTCAGAAACCCTGTTTATGTCAACCTAAAGCCATACATCCCCCAAATGTCCTCCGTCACTCAGTTTAAAATCTCTGGTGACGAACGTCATCACACATAGAGATGCACCGATACCCGGATCGGATATCGGCTCAGATATTGACCAATTAGCTGGATCGGATATCGGATGAATGAGGCCGATCCAGCATTCCGATCCAGTCATTTCATTTTTATTAATATCATACACAGCAATACAGTTACAGCGATCTAGTCACTTCAATTCTAGGTTTGCAGCGCTGGTTACGTCATCACGCACAACACGCACAGCAGCTAGTGACGAGCAAACACAGAGCAACATGGAGCAAGCGTCAGTTAATTAAGCCATTGTTTGTTGGGTTTCAGGCAGCTGCTACATTTTATATTACATTTTAAAATATCTGTTTGCAGTGCACTTTACATGGTTACAAGTGTTATTTATTTCTTGTTGCTGCTAATGTACACTTTGTTATTTGTTAATAAATAATATTAAGTACATTTATATCTGTGGCAATGTCACATGACAAGGTATACGGTTCATTCATTCAACAGTAGTATCGGATCGCTATCGGGTATCGGCCGATATGCTCAGCCCAGGTATCGTATTGGAAGAAAACTGTATCGGTGCATCTCTAATTACACATGAAGAGAATTAAGCTCATTGGATCCTCAGCTTTCCAGTCATCACCATTTTCTGCAAACACAAGACTGTTTAGGCAATCCAAAATGCAGCAATATTCAAATACACCATTTTTAGTATAGGCGAAAGTAAAACATTTATACTGCATGCAAAAAGGCTGCATGGTTTATGCAGTTTATTAACAAACTGCAATGAGCATAAAGTGGGCGTGTCTGTAAAGGGGAGACTTGGAGGTACCCATGGAAACCATTTCATTCAGATATCTTAAGTTGAGAGACCAGTTTTCCCTCGCTTAAATGTATCCTAACTTTGAAGGGTGATTCAGGCAGCGAGTGTGACTTAAAGACTGAGCCTCTTAAAGAATATATTGTGGGAGGGGACGGCCGGTGATCCCGTGGGTCTCAGAGGGTGGATTCCTCTCAGGTGTAAAACACACAGTGTGCACAGCATGGATTTGAGGTGTCTTACATCATTGGGCTGAAAGGCATTCAATGTTTCCCCACAAGATTCTGTGAGTCTATCGTGGGTGGACCTCAGACCCTCTACTGGGATCTGGGGGTACGCTCCCCCGGAAGAAAAGTTTATACATGTTACGGTTAAATGCATAAATCTGGTGCAATAAGGAGGCTAGATCGACAACAATTTAATGCTCTTGTTCTAGCAGTGGTGGAAAATAAGTATATTTAGACTAGTACTGTACAATAGTTATAATCCAACGATCTGTTTTTTTGCATGAGTTTACTTTTAACTTATATGAATTGTGATGACAGGGCAAAAAAAGTCACACTCATAATGCATGGCAAAAGGAGAAAGAAGTCCAGAAAAGTGGCGGCGTCCAGGCGAGGCTATCAGCCGTGAGCCTCTTTCACCCAGACTTTGACTTTCAGAGCCAAACTAGAGCCGGGCGCTGCGCACCGCTGTGAAGGATATGCACACAGAGAGTGCCTGCCAGCCCACCCATTGAGAAGTGTAAAAATATTTTCTGTCATTATAAAAGTGTGGCGGGACAAAATAGACTTTGGCGGGCCGCCACAGTCTAGGTAATTAATAGGAAACGCTGGCATTGTGACACAGTCGCTGGCCACGGAGCCATCAAGGTGTCACTCCGAGTCTCCAAACTGTCGCTGAGACAGTCAAACAGCGACAATGATGGAGTTATAGAAAGACTCTCCCACATAATACCTCGTGTACTAAATATCAGTGGTTCTCACCTCCGGGGGCTACTTTCTATATTTAGTACAAGGGATTTGAAACGCAATTGCACAGAGAACCTGAAATACAGATAGTCAGCTACTGCAGAGGTATGCTAAGAAACAGTAAGTGTTATGAGAACCTGATGAAGAAGAATCTGGTGTTTATTTTAAATTTGTGATTGATATCGTATCACGCAGCACCTTTTGAGAGAGCTGTATTCGTGGAGGTTAGCTTGTCGTGTGAAAGTGTGTTAGCCGAGGCTGATTATACGGGGCGAAGCCGTGAGTTGATGTGACACTGCAGCTGTGAGCCCCTGCAGAGTGTTACCACACACACTCCTGCCTGTTCAACACACAGTGGTGGGGAGTGCCAGACTCAAAATGTTCAGCTTTACAGTACAACAAATGGGCTGCCTGTCTTTCCCTAATTTTCTTACTGTTTCTGTGGATTCCTCCTTCCTTCTCTATCTTCATGCCACATCTTTCTCTCTCGGCTTTTCCCTCTAATCCCCCCCCCCCCCCCCCCCCCCTTCTGTTCTGCATCAAAGTAAACCGACGCTCTCCGGCAAGCACTGGCTCAAAGCTTACATTCCCACCCTTCAAAGCCACTGCTTGTGTATAAGTACAGAGAAAAATGAAAAGTAATTTGACATCTTTTGCATTTTTGACGTGCCAAGAGAAAATGTTTGTAAACGGGGAATAATATGAATGCAGTCGATCCTCAATCGAATCAATGATTGGCTTGAATACCTGAGCAGATGATGCATTCATTTTCATTCCTCTTAGGCACAATACACAGTTGACCTGTTGCTCTTCAAAGCCAGACCTCCTTTACATCAAGCAGTAGCAAACAGGAAGTCCATCTGTACAGTTGGTTGGCAATTTAAAAAATAGGCAGCTACATATTTGAACGGCCCAGCTGGTGATAACCATCCCAGGGAGATTACAAACCGAAATGTGTTGTTCACTGATACAGAAGATGTGTGACCTGCTTCAGTCTCATACAAATAAGACCCTTGTAACTTTCTCCTCTCTAAAGTCAGCTTATCTGAAGATGTGGAAGCTGTTTGCTTGGGAAAAGCATACACCTTAACTGGCAGTCATGTGTTCCCTGAATATTTTATTTTATTTCATGGAATGAAGACAAATAAGGCAATGCGACCATCGTACAAATCAGACCACAGATCAATACCTTCTTCCTCAGTTTGTTCAGGATTCAAATATGTACTGTGTTGTGCTCGTTGACAGTTCTTTAAACCCTATTGGAGAAACAATCAACCAATCAGAGCTTTTCATTTTTGTTTTGACAGCTGAAGAGGTTGCTGTTTAAGTTGACTTACAGAAATAACCCTTGAGTCAACATATTTTTTAAGAGCCTCAACACATAACTTGCACTGTAACAAACTGCAACAGTCATGTCTTCATCATTTTCTGTAATTTTAGTAACAAAACGATTTAATCAAGTATACGTATATAAACTAATAGCATGTTGTTGTGCCCAGAGGGAAGGGTGTGGTGGTGTTCAGGGACGTTTTGTTCTGCTGAAGCAGCGACATGTCTCTGTTGTTGTGATGAGACCTCATTATGTTAAATCATCAGCCATGTACCACAAAACAGCGGTGACGGTAGAGGGACATCCACACATGACTCGCACATGCAGTTCATAATAGGCCTGATCCACCCCACCCCCACCCCCACCCCTCGGCCCAGCACACAGCACAAACGAGGCTTTATATGCAGTCCACTTCTGTCAGCCCGGGTTAGCTTGTTTTAGTTATATATACAGTGTGTGTGTGTGTGTGTGTGTGTAAGTGTGTAAGTGTGTAAGTGAGTGGGTGGTCCCAGCCTGCAGACTGTCACGGTCAATGAGACAATATATGGAGAATTTGGCCCCTGCAGCCTAATCTGAAGGAAGTCACTTGAAGAGTGAAGTCAGACCAAAACTCAGCGACACTAAAAAGCTACAAGTACAGTTAGTAATATCAGCAAGACAGTGTGTCACATCTTCTACCCAAAGGGCCAAACCTGTGTTTGAGCTACCAGCGTAAGTGGTCTGTAAGTGAGCTTCTATAATTGACCTCAGGTGTGTCGGCGGATTAGAACCCTGTGCAGGAATGCCATCTCCTCTCATATCAGTAACGGCGAACGCAGCACAGATATGTGCCTATATTTTTGTGCATACAGGGCAGTAGTGTGTAAGTATGCTATTTTTTTCATACTAATGGCATCTTTAGCAAGACCGTTTCTATGGAAACCGAGTTGCCACGGAAACACCGCATGTCTCTTTGAATTAGAAATGTCTTTCTCTATCCCTCACTCCTCCCTTCTCCGCGTGTCTCTCCTTCACTTTTTGCTTCCTAGTCCTCTTCTTCCCGACTTCCCCGACTTTGACAGGCCAGCTGCCGTCAGTCTAAAAATCTGCCGTTGAAGGATATGTGCACCACAAATGGAGGAAATGGAGGGAAGATGGGTTGGCATCTGTGCTCTCCAAGAAAGAAAAAAAAAAGAGGCGGGAGGGCATCTTTTTTTAGAGGGACTTGTTTTTTAATCAAAAGCAGCATTTTGAAATAGGAAGGAAATGTTGAATGACGTTCAAAAGATAACGAGGACGAGGATACTGCGAAGAGAAGAGCGGGAAGATTGAAGGAGGAAACGGAGGGCTACAAAGACAGAGAGGGAGAGAGAGGGAGATAGCTGATGAAAGGGGAGGGGAGAAGTGATTGATTTTTGCTCTCTGATGCCTCTGGTATCTGTGTAACCATGCTGCCACACTTATCCAGCCTATCTGATTTAACAGCAAGCACGATAAAGGGAAGAGAGAGAGAGAGAGAGAGAGAGAGCCATACATGCATACAGAGAAAGAGAATTTCAGAGAAAGCGTATTGAAAAAGTGCAAACAGATAGAGATCGAAGAGAATGGGAGTAATTGGGCTGAGTGTACAAATGAAAATGTGGAGAAAATCACCCCTCTATTCCCCAGGTGCTGATGAATGTCTTAAAGAGGGCGAATGAGAGGAATGCTTCAAGGGAGTGAAGGGCGCGAGGAGACACAGGAAAGGAAGAAGTGCAGAAGAAAAGCACATCATGACGAGGGTTTGAAGCGCATGTCTCTCATTCTGCGCTGCGCTTGACTCCAGCCTGCACTCTCACCTCGTGTGCTTGTTAGAGAGGGAAGCAGAATTGAAAAGGCAGGGTGTATGGATGTAGGGAAGATAGACGCATGGGGGAGGGGGAGGCAGAGTGGGGAGAGAGGGCAAACATGGCTCTTGACACAGTTAAAGGCTGACATAAAGCTGCTGTATGAATAACACCTGTAGATCAGCCCAGGAACATGCAGTAATGCACTGCAGTGCTTTAATTTGATCCACTATTATTTTTCTTTTTCATATTTTCAACAGTCTCTGGATGTTGTGGGGCTGTCTTGGTTGACACGTCTCTGCAACATCGCATGGCAGTTGGGGACAGTGCCTCTGGACTGGCAGACCGGGGTGGTGGTCCCTCTATTCAAAAAGGGGGACCGGAGGGTGTGTTCCAACTATCGGGGGATCACACTTCTCAGCCTCCCCGGGAAAGTCTATTCCAGGGTGCTGGAGAGGAGAATTAGGCCGATAGTCGAACCTCGGATTCAGGAGGAACAATGCGGTTTTCGTCCTGGCCGTGGAACACTGGACCAGCTCTATACCCTCCGCAGGGTGCTTGAGGGTTCATGGGAGTTTGCCCAACCAGTCCACATGTGTTTTGTGGACTTGGAGAAGGCATTCGACCGTGTCCCTCGTGGCATTCTGTGGGAGGTACTTCGGGAGTACGGGGTCGGGGGCCCTCTGCTAAGGGCTGTTCGGTCCCTGTATGACCGGAGCAGGAGCTTGGTTCGCATTGCCGGCAGTAAGTCAGACCTGTTCCAGGTGCATGTTGGACTCCGGCAGGGCTGCCCTTTGTCACCGGTCCTGTTCATTATTTTTATGGACAGGATTTCTAGGCGCAGCCGTGGGCCGGAGGGGATCTGGTTCGGGAGCCACTGGATTTCATCCCTGCTTTTTGCGGACGATGTGGTCTTGTTGGCTCCTTCGAGCCAGGACCTCCAGCATGTCCTGGGGCGGTTTGCAGCCGAGTGTGAAGCAGCCGGGATGAGGATTAGCACCTCCAAATCTGAGGCCATGGTTCTCGACCGGAAAAAGGTGGCTTGCTCCCTCCAGGTCGGGGGGGAGTTCCTGCCTCAAGTGGAGGAGTTTAAGTATCTTGGGGTCTTGTTCACGAGTGAGGGAAGGATGGAACGCGAGATTGACAGGCGGATCGGTGCAGCGGCTGCAGTAATGCGGTCGCTGTATCGGTCCGTCGTGGTAAAGAGAGAGCTAAGCCGAAAGGCGAAGCTCTCGGTTTACCGGTCAATCTACGTTCCTACCCTCACCTATGGTCATGAACTTTGGGTCATGACCGAAAGAATAAGATCCCGGATACAAGCGGCCGAAATGAGCTTCCTCCGCAGGGTGGCGGGGCGCTCCCTTAGAGATAGGGTGAGGAGCTCCGTCACACGGGGGGAGCTCGGAGTAGAGCCGCTGCTCCTCCACATCGAGAGGAGCCAGTTGAGGTGGCTCGGGCATCTGCATCGGATGCCCCCTGGACGCCTCCCTCGGGAGGTGTTCCAGGCATGCCCCACCGGGAGGAGACCCCGAGGAAGACCCAGGACACGCTGGAGTGACTATGTCACCCGGCTGGCCTGGGAACGCCTTGGGGTCCTCCCGGAGGAGCTAGGGGAAGTGTCCGGGGAGAGGGAAGTCTGGGCGTCCCTGCTCAGGCAGCTGCCCCCGCGACCCGGTACTGGATAAGCGGAAGAAAATGGATGGATGGATGGATATTTTCAACAAAGATCCCACAGCACAGCTTAATGTCTTCTAATGTGCTTTACATGTTCAACTGGAAACAAGAGAAATAGGCTTCTGCTATTTTCATCATAGTTTTTTGATGTTGATGCTGTTCTTAAATTCTTTCTACTCTCTTCCGCTTTTATTTTTTTATTTTCACTCGCTGTTAAGCCACAGTTAGTGAAACACAACACTTTCACAAATGTATCCTGTTTAAAGCATTCCCATGGCTCAAAAGGCATAATGTCTCCCTTTTTCCTGGTAGGCTTTTACTGTGAAACATCTTCAGGAAGTGTTGAGTTTTATTTACTGTAATTTAACAGCAAAGTAAAACTCATTGGAAATAATCAAACTGTCCGCACTCGAGCTGCTACAGCTGCAGAAGCACTGAAAGTGAAAGTTAAAACAACACAGTGGAAATATATTCATTCCACTGTATCATTCAGAAAATGTCAACTAAATAGGTCGCTGATTTTTCTGCATGAATGATGCCGTTAAGGTTACCTGAAGGCTAAATCATTGTTGCACTGCTATGGGTCACTGAATCTGATGCGTCACAGTATACAGAGGCCGAGCATTCATCCCTCTCAAATGATCAAATACAGCAACTTCTCACTTTAACAGTAGATAAATATTTTAGAAAGGACTTGTCCCATTTGTCATGCCCTTCTGCAAATGTTGTATTTTGAAGTTGGGCGCAGTTGTTTTCAACACTTTTGAAAGTTTAAGTAATACTTCATGTTCATCATTTGTCGGTTGTTAACATCAGTGTCGCGGAGTTAAAACGTGTTTCTATTTGTTTTGTTTTTTTCTTTGTACATGTCTGTAGAAGCAAATCTCAGACTATCTCAGAAAGATTGTGAATAAAGGATTCGTAGGTTACAGAGCTTTACAAATCCAGGTATTTTACAAAGTACCGACTTTTACAGGACTTGGATTTTGTGTGTCTGTGCTTAATGCAGCCGAGCTAAGTACGTAACTGTGTGGGAGTAACTGTTATTGAGTAGTGGTAGTTTAGATGTGTTTGATTTTAATAACATCAGACCACTTGGAGAGAAGCAACCACACCTGAGTGGAGCCTGGTCATTGTGATGACCTCACCTTCAACATGCCAATGTTTTGTGTAGTGAGAGTAAACAGAGGGCACCTGTCTCCCGTTAGACTCTTTTTCATTGCATTTTGAACAATGTCAACAATGTCCAAGTTCAATGAAATATCCCAGTTAGCCATTCAGACACATACACTACAATAAGAGGGCCCAGGTATACCAGGTAAAACTTGTGTGCTGCTCACATTGTGCCACCACTTACATATTGTCCTATGTTGCTCTTAGAAGCTCTACATCATCAGGGAAATGTAGGATTCAATGTTTTTGGTGCCAGGGACTGTCAGTATATCCCTGCCTCTGCTGCCCTCATAGAAAGCCCATGAGGATGACAAACAGATTAAGGTAATTGAAAGAAGTGTAAAATCAACATAAAATACAGCTCTGTTTACTTTAAAGCTTTATCTGAAAGTGAAACAAGTTTTTTTGTGAATATTTAATCTAATTGTCTCTATCTAGGCTCGGTTATACCTCTCTCTCTCTATTTCTACCCCCCCTCCCACACACACACACACACACACACACACACACACACACAGATGCTCGCACCCTAGTTGGTTAGCCCGGTCATGTGTTAGCTGGTGTCAGGTCTAATTGGGCCTCTGGCTCATTTGGATTGGTGAGATCTGGCCCACTCAGCATGCAAAGCCCCCATGTGTCTTAATGTGATTAATTACCTGCGTTTTCTTCCTGCTAACAAGCTTAATCAACTCCTCATGCAGGAGTTTTCCATTAACTTGCCAGGCCAAAGGTATTGCTAAATTGACTCCCTCCGTTCCCCCCTCCTCCGTTCATTGTCATACTGGGCTTTTAAACTTGAAAACTGCAAGTTTCCTTGTGTTAGTTTTTTAATAGGTTTGTTTTCTTAGCTCCGTCCTTTCATTGCCCTGAACTGGTTCACATCCGTTACTTACCGACTTGATTTCATCTGCTGCTCTCCGTCTTAATCTCTGCCACTCTGTGTAAGGACAAGGCTTTGGGCTTGACTGACATGATGTGAGTGCTGCCGGAGCGTCAGATGTAACAGTGGGAGATTGAATCAGACAATTAATTGTATCTTCCTCGTGGTGCACACAGTGGCGATAATGATGGAGTGGTGTAGAAAGCTTGAGGCAAACACAAGGTTTTTTGTGCTTTCAGAGGAGTCTTTGTGTGTGCGGAGAGGGGGTGGAGTTGGGGTTTTTCTGGGCATTGCATGCCTGGGGTGTGTGTGTGTGTGTGTGTGTGTGTGTGTGTGTGTGTGTGTGTGTGTGTGTGTGTGTGTGTGTGTGTGTGTGTGTGTAAGACAAAGAGATTAATTGGTTCTGATTAGACATTCAGCTGATGAATACGTTTCAGAATTGAAGACATGATGGAGTCTTTTAGAGAAGGGTTTAGAAACTCCCTGGTGTTTTAATGGATTCTGTCAGCTTTATCACATCTGGCTTACAGTAAGAGATCATATCGACAAAAACATCCTAATGTTAATGTGCACAGACATCTCAAATAGATGTCTGTAGAGGTTAAACAATTACTCAGTTGAATCAACTAGTGGATCAAACAAAAACTAAATTAGTCAATTTTGATCATCAATAAATCATTTTTAATTGTATGCATTTATCTCCAAACTTTTTTGGTTCCAGCTCATCAAATTGGATTATTTGTTATATATTATTATTTGTAATTTTGTTGTCTTAGTCTTCAATGATTGCAAATTAAACATTTTTGGATCTGAAAAAAGAATAGTGCTGGTCCACCTTAAAGGTCAGCCCACCTTAAGTGCGCCTGGGACAGAATTGTTGGTACTTTTTCAACCCCTTCACTTAAAACATTCATCCATCGTCTACCGCTTATCCTGTATTCAGGGTCGCGGGTGGGCTGTAGACGATCCCAGCTGTCATTGGGCGAACGTGGGGTACACCCTGGACAGGTAACCAGTCTATCACAGGGCCGACATGTAGAGACAAACAACCATTCACTCTCACATTCACACCTACGGGCAGTTTAGAGTCATCAGTGAACCTATCCCCATCCTGCATGTCATTGGACTGTAGGAGGAAGCCGGAGAACCAGGAGAGAACCCACGCTAACACAGGGAGAACGTGCAAACTCCACGCAGAAGGAACCCGGGCCGACCCGGGAATCGAACCCAGGACCCTCTCGCTGTGAGGCAACAGTGCTACCCACTACACCACCGTGCAGCCTCACTTAAAACATTAGTTCGCAAATACACATGCTGCACTGTTCAGGCTACTCTCACTCAGCTTTCGTACTAAAAAGTATGAAAAGTAAAGCACGATAATTTCGTATGATTTCCTACGTATTACACAGAGCCGTAGTCACGTAAACGATGCGCTTTATGCTGGTAGTTAGAGACCATGAGACCTAAACCTGACCATAACCTTCGGGGGGTTTAGCTCAGGAACCAACAAACGAAAGATCACATACATTCACTGAAGGATTAATATGAGAACAAAATGCATATTTTTCGCTAGGAATGTCATCAAAACGTACTTTAATGCCGAAACAGCTTTTAAATGCTGCATTATGCTGCATTTTCCATTATGAATGAAAGGAATGGAAGCCATTTTTCACTGCAGGGAATCGCGCATGCGCACTGGTGTTATTTTGATGACCACCTCGCAGATCAACTAATTGATTCAATAGAGACTTACTAGGACAGTGTCTGTACGTGCCCACGACAATGTACGCAGCATTGTGGCTGCTAACTGGGTGAACTGAGGACTGCTGTTTTTGCATGTACACTCCAACTGCCGTTAAATGATGGATACCTGTGATGGATAAGAGTTTCTGCAGGGGTCCCGGAAATGACTTGATCCCAAACCTTTTTTCTTACAAAAATTCAAATATGTCCAAAAATACACATTAACATTAATACAAATATGAGTCTTCCTATTTGTTAAATGTTATGTTGTGAAATGTGATGTAGAAATGCCAATATAGAATAAAATTATGTTATGTAAATATATGAATCTGTCAACAATTATTATTTTAATGACTTAGCATTGTATACATACATCATTACAAAGTACTATACACGAAACTAGACTGCACTACACATTATTATTGGCCCTGTTTAATAAGCAACACAATTTTAAACAATATGTAATAGGCTGTCCCTTTAACGTGTCACTTTCAGCTAAGGGGTCCTTGGCCTGAAAAACATTGAAGACCTCTGCTCTAGGTGGCTTATAAGGCGAAACTGAAGAGAGGTTAATATCATGTTGCTGTAAAGTTGTTTTGGGTGCAGTTATATCAGAATAGTTTTATGAGTATGAGTACATGAAGCCGGTATCTATATCTGCATCCCTGGATTTTATCATTACTGCTGTTCTTATCAATAATCTTTGGTTCGGTTCTTTATCGATAGGATATCTAAAGGTCTCTAAGACATGAAGAATTTGAGAAATTATATAGTCAAGTTCTGCCGATCGAGGAACCTTTTTTATGCTCCTTGATCCAAATCTTAAAAAGTACAGATACCAAAACAACTAGGAAGGTGCACTTCGTAGAGCAACTAATGGGCTGTAAAGCATCATTAAACACACTTCATTCAAACTCAGAAACAAGCAGCGATGTTGCAATGGGCTTGAAGGCGTTGTATTTTAAAACTTCATACACTCTTGCCAAACAATACATAAACAAAATTAAACTCAACAAGCCGTCCGCCAGCTTAGCAGCGGCAGTGAGTTGATCTACAGCAGTGTGTGTTCTGGTAGTTCTTTTCGCTTTCAGCGGTTTAACAAAAGCTGCAGCTGCAACTGTGTGTTTTTAGCCTGGTTCATGTGTTTACCTTCTTCGTATTTGTCTAATGTTCTTTACTCTTCATTTGTAAAATATGCCACTCTGCTGACAGTAGACTTGTCCAAGTTTGTGATTGGACATATGCTGCAATCACCGTACCTTTAATGTGAACATGCTCACAGTAACATTAAGAAACCCTGGGCCCTAGTTTCGTGGCGCAGCGCAGGTGGTGCAGGGTGGCGGAGCCGGCGTAATGCAAGTTTCGACGCAGCCTTGCGCACGGTCAGTTTGGCAGTTTGGTGGATCGCCTGCGCCAAGATGGGTGTGGCGGCGCAGCAGGGGGAGGCGTCACAGATTCAGCTTGGTGCAGCGCAAGTTTCGTGGCAAAAAGCCTCGCCGAGACTTCGCCGAAAGCCCGCCAGCTCCATCCTGGTCTACTCTTGGCGTAAGGCGAATTACAGCTGGCGGAGTGGCAGTTTGGCTGACCAGCGCGCAGTGCGTACACGTCACCAAGACCTCACAGGCAGGTTTATTTGTTATTATTTGTTTATTTCGGGCATGTCAGTTAAATCATCATCACACATCATTTTCACATAGTAACAAAAAATACACATGGCCGAAAGGGAAAGCGGGAGAAGCCAAGGCTTATCTAGTCCCGCCCCCATTACACACAGGATAGAATCAGAATCAGAATCTTTTCTTTTCATTGCATTTTTCATTTGACATAACTTTTCCTTTTCCTAGTGACATTTGACACAACATGTTACAGCAGTAGGTGGTACAGAGAGCTGAAGTCCAGTGCATACAGATTACGTGTGTGTCTGCACACATGTCCATATTGTTCATCACAATAGAGCAACAGTCTCAACATGTAGACAAGGTCCGAGGGAAAAGAGAAGTAAAAATTAAAAATAGAAAAGTAAAAATAAAGATAAAAAATAAAGTCCAGTGTAGGTACTAGTTTGTAGGTACCCCACAAACTATGTCCAAGTTCATTGATGTGTTATCTCCAATTTTAACATATTGGGATCTCTTGTGTAGATAACTCTTGACCCACTGTAATGTTACACCCCTAAGGCCATATCTCTCCAGTTTAGCCATTAAAATTGCAGCTGGTCTGAGGCACGCGACGTCCCGGTGTCCCGCCGTTCTGGTGTTGGACGGGGAATCCGGTGCAGCTGTGGAGCACAGATGATGAAGACAGTGACGATGATGATGAATGGCCCGGCTGTCTGGTGCAGGCACCGGGTTCTCCACTATTATGTCTACTGCTGTGCGCCCTGACCCTGTTTTGTGATAGACATGCCTAAAATGTGCCTACAATTTCTATAGTGATATAATATCGGCATTATAATTATTATGACTATACGCACGCACAGCGCGTGATGCGCGTGGTGGGAGCGGCGGCGCTGCTTCTGTCATCGGGTTGTCAAGTGACGAAACTTGCACTGAACCTCCCCTAACCCATTAAAGGTGAGGAGAGGAGCTCATTTGATTGGTGAAGATCTGAATCGGCTGTATTAATCCCACTCCACGCCTCGTCTCCTCCTCGTCTCCCACTCACACCTTCTTCTCCTCCCTCTTTCCCACTTGCGTGGGTGGGAGTGACGGGAGGAGTGCCTGCGCTAGCCTGTGCGGTGCACGAAACTTGCAAAGTCCAGGCGGACACACCCGAAACTAGGGCCCCCTGGGTTGACCTACTGAGTTCATAACCACAGTCAAAGGACTGCTTAGTGTGATTGCAGTTTTAAGCATTAGTGAAGCCAGATAACAAAAAGTTACCCTAGGTATGTTGAACTTGCTTAGTAGTACAAGCCTCAGGTGGAAAGGAAGCAAGAAAACTACCTTCCAGTCACTACTGAGAGAATCGGGGTATAACTTATACCTACAATAATACTGTTGTTTATTATTATTATGTGATATATGTTGTTCTGCCATGGTGTGTGTTTTGTAAACTGCTACTGGATGCTTGAATTCCCCTCTGGATCAATAAACTATCTATCTATCTAGCATCTAGGTCTTGATAGATTTTCTAGGGTATAACATCCATCCATTCATTCGTTTTCTTTCGCTTGTCGGAGACCGTGCGTCCAGGGCAGCAGGTTTAGGAGGCATTCCAGACTTCCGGGGGAACCCAAAGATGGTGCCACGCCAGATGAGATATATATAATCCCTCCAGTGTGTTCTGGGTTCCCCAGGCCTCCTACCATTGGTTGTGCCCCGAAAGCCTCTAAAGGGAAGCGTCCAGATCTGATGCCCAAACCACCTCAGCGTACCCTTTTTGACACAGAGGAGCAGTGTCTCCCTCTGGGTGTCTGAGCACTTCACCCTGTCTGAGCCCAGCCACTCCACATACAAAAGTAATTTCGGCCGCTTGCATCCACAATCTCTTTCTTTCAGTCACTACCCAACGCTCATGACCATAGGTGAGGGTCAGAATGTAGATGGACTGGCAAATGGAGGTGTTTTCCTTCCGGCTCAACTCCCTCTTCACCACAATGTTCCGATACAATGCCTGCATCACTGCAGATGCTTCACCGAATAGTCTCTGTCACGCTCCATTTTACCCTCACTTGTGAACAAGACCCCACTTGAATTCCTTCGCTTGGGGCAGCGATTTACTCCCGACCCGAAGGGTGCAGTCCATAGTTTTTCCAGGAGAGAACTACGGCCTCAGACTTGTAGATCTCATCCTCATCACTTCACACTTGGCTGAAAACCACCCTCTTTGGTACTGAAGGTCATGTTCTCCTGGAGCCAACAGAACCACATCATCTGCAAAGAGTAGAGATGCAGTCAGACCAGACCTTCTCTTTGCCCCATGTGCGCCTTGAAATCTTGTCCTTGAAAATCATAAACAGGATCAGTAAAAGGGAAAAATCCGATTTCATACACTTCAGATTTTACCGCAATAATCTGCTTTCATTAAAACATTTTAAAATATGCTCCTTAAAAATGTTTTTTGAGTGTTTTTAGCCGACATATTTGTGTAACCTACAGTGCTTTTCCAAACAGCAAAAGGCAGTGCAATAGAAATTAAGAATTTCTCAAAAATGATTTGGGCCTAATTTTCCCATGCACACTTTTAGGACTCTGTTTTCTGGTACTTCTATAAAGGTACCCAAACAATTTAAGGTAAAAAGCTATGTAAAATACAACAGACATTTCTGCTTCACAACATTGCTTTTTTGTTCGAAACAGACATCCATCCATCCATCCATTGTCTAACGCTTATCCTGTATTCAGGGTCGCGGGGGGGCTGGAGCCGATCCCAGTTGTCATTGGGCGAAGGCAGGGTACACCCTGGACAGGACGCCAGTCTATCACAGGGCCGACATAGAGAGACAGACAACCATTCACACTCACATTCACACCTACGGGCAATTTAGAGTCACCAATTAACCTATCCCCATCCTGCATGTCTTTGGACTGTGGGAGGAAGCTGGAGAACCCGGAGAGAACTCGAAACAGACATGTTAAGGAAATTAGGATCTGGATTACTGGAACACACCCCTTCCTCTTCACCTTCCTTGCTTTCTCACATTTAACTGCTACCTCTGCACCTTGACACAAATATAACAAAATTACTCAAGCTATAGTAATTAAAGATTTTCAAGTACAATTATGTTACAAGGGGAAAAAAACATTGAATAAATGTGTTTATTGTTGGGTTGAAATAATCTATTATGTTTTCACACATCACAAAATATGCAAACGCAATCCTAACATCCTGGACTATTTATTATTGGCCACATAACGACTTAAATCAGACACTTACCACAAATACACTATTTACAAACAATCCTCAAGTATTTGATTCAATATACCTTCCATTCTGTTGCTCAGCATATTTTCTGTTCTTAAGAGCAGCCCCGTAGCCATGAGAACATCCTGTAAATCATCATTGTCGCTCCACTGGCTGCTGTGGGAGTGAATCATATTTCAGCGATTCTGAAATAATTTCCACGACAAAAATAGCAAGAGTAATTCAATTGGAACATTATGGGATGTTTAAAATGAAGTGTACTGAATGAAGCCAGGAGAGATACTTCGAAACAGGGTCATTGATAATTAAACAGCCGAATATGAGATTAATTAACACACTGTGTGTGTTTGATTAGAAATATGATGATGAAGCACGTTGGGCTTAAACTGAGCAGGATTGACAGCAGCAGTGGCGGCGCTCAGACTGTGAGCAGGAGAGATAGACGGAGGGAAGAAGATGAAAGGTGGAGAAAGACGAGTGTGATGAAGTGGAAAAAGCTGAGTGTTGGAGGGAACGATGTGTACAACTGCCACTTTTTGTGTGTTTTTATGTGTGTGTGTTTGAGTCCCTGTCTCTGAGTTCTAAGGGTTTGCATGTTTTCTCAAGCGAGACTCCTCGCTATCTCTCTCAGCCTGAACAGCCACCCCCCCTCTCTCTCTCTTTCTTCTTTGTCTGCCTCTCTCTCCCTCTCCATCTCTCATACCTCCAATACTCTCCCACCAGGACATGTTGCGCATTGGGCCAATATGTTGCTCTACCTCTGCAAATCTAATTGGAGACGGGCTTTCTTTGGCATGACATGGAGATGAGTTAACAAATCCTTTCAGCCCCCCTGCTTGAGGCTCGCTCCCCTCAGCTCTCGTACAGTACCGCGCAACATCTGCAGCCGCAGAGGCAGGCTCGGCGCCGGCTACACGCCCTAAGTGTCCGTGACCGTGAATCTGAGCAAAATCAAATGCACCCATTACTTACTGTCTGCATTGGTTAAAATCACGGAGCAGCCCCTGACGCTTCACACTGGCAGACATGCTTCTGCTAAATGTGACACTAAGAGGGAGAGAAGTCAGACTGTGGAAAAAATAGAAAACTCTGTTTTATTTGAGTGTTGGTGCATTAACATACTATGACTTTCCGTCATCCGCTGGGTCTCCAGTGAGTTCCCTGAGAGTGTGGAGTCACCGTCTTCACCGGAGGTTGTACTCAAATGTTAGGCAGTGCTACAGAACCTCAGGGGCAGGAATGAGACTCAGAGGTTTGTGTTACTAAGCTAGCTCTCTGATGCCATATCTGCACAAAGGTTGAATAAAGCCTCCCAAGTGATTCACTCCTCTACAACACTTTTTTCGGGTCTAATTCAAACAACTAACTGTTGCAGATTCAGTGCCACTACAGTTCGACTATTTTTACATTCCTGTGCTAATGCTCAAACACCAAAGTGGTGTTTGATGTGAAAAGAAGGAAAGTGTGAATAGTGATATAAAGAGACAAAGACTGAACTGACAATAAAACATTAATTGGCCGTGACCTGCCACACTTGAAAGTACATCAGTGGAATAGCAGACTCTCTTTTCATCTTTCATCATGAATATACATGATTTCTTTTATTAAAATGCTCACAATATAACTATTTGTGGAATTGACCTGCACCCTAACGTCTGATCATAATGATCGCAGCAAAGCAAGGGACAAAAAAAAGGGGGGGGGGAAAGCAACCCAAGTACCCAAATACAGGTCTACATGCTTTTTTGATTAAATAAAAAATTGACAAATGACAACCATAAGCACATCTTTAACACAAGGTCACAAAAAACTCCCATCAAACATTTAATCCAGACTGCTAAGGCTTTCTTGTAATAACTACAATAAATGTTATACTTGTCACTTTCTATATTTAGTAGGATTTTTATTGTATTTGGGGAAGTTCACACTCCAGTGCCTCCAGCCAGCATTATTTCTGATCATGTTACTGGAGTAGTAAGTTGGTGAAAAACAGGATTGAACCCGAAAGCAGCACTCTGAGTTCAGGTTGGTAGAGGAAAGGGCAGGTGGCAGAACCACCATACACAATGGGGCAGTACTGTTAGAAAATATGTATATAAAGATGAATAAACTAAGCTGCAGAACACTAATGTTAAACAAAATGTCTTAATTTGACATTCTACTAGTAACTTCTACCCTGCAACACAAGAAACATGCTTCTTTATTTACTTATGTATTTATTTTTAACCGCTATATTTTTATGATCCTTATTAGGCCTGTTCGATTAATTGATTTTAAATCGTAATTGCGATGATGTAGACACACCTTAAGATACATGTGAAAGTGAGGTTTTTCTCTTAATCCCAAAGAGATAGTTTTTTTTTTTTTGCTTGTTTGTTTACAAGAGGTCTACAAGAAGATAACATGGAGCAAAGCCAGATGGCAAAAGTTCATTAATTGTTCTCTAATATTAATCCCTTGAGGGATTTTTTGTTTAATAAGAGCAGGGTTTGCACTCAAATCCCAATGGGGAAATTATTTGCAAAATGTTCAATAAAAAACAGCATATTTGAAATAATTTCTTTGCCTTGTCATTTCACAAAATAATCGTAATCGTAATCGAAAATCGGATTTTGAGAGAAGAAAATCAGGATTTTATTTTTGGGCAAAATCTAACAGCCCTAATCCTTATGAAGCCTTATTAATATATTTTTTGCCTTATGTATGTTTTTTGGATTTGCACCATATTACCATATATATTTACCAGCCATGACAGCGACGCTGGTTTTGTTTTCACCTTGCTGTGTGTGTGTGTGTGTGTGTGTGTGTGTGCGTGTGTGTGTGTGTGTGTGTGTGTGTGTGTGTGTGTGTGTCACTGTCGTAAAATGTGGTCCAGGAGACACCTTCTGTAGCACGAACTGGCACAGAAGTGGTTTTGAGTACTTTGTCTTTTGTGACCATGACAGCGTTGCAACTGTGGAAGATGCAGTCACAAATCTTTACAAAGTTTTGTGATCAAAATGAAGATGGAGTAAAAGGTGGAAGTTGCTCTCTACTTCCTACTAGTGTTGTCACGATACCAACATGTTTCGGTACTTTTCGATACTTTTCGATACTTTTTCAAATAAAAAGTGAACGTAAAAAATGTCATTACTGACTTTATTTTAATAGAAAATCTTAGAACAATAACATATTAATCAGCAAATAAAATAAAATACCACAAAGACAAGCTTTTCTAATGCACACAATTTTAAAAATGTTAAAATATAAATACAATAATATAATATAAAATATAATAATATAAATAAACCAGCTCTATTTGTTTTCTTCCAGAGCTACTTTTGTTAAGAGTGAAGGGTGGTGGCGCTTGCTTTTAGCACTGAATGTGGCTTTTTTTCCTGAGTAAATGACCTGTCGTTCCCTGAGTTCAGTGTGCAGGTCTGGGTTCTTGTCCTTTTAAGTGTTTGGCGAAGTCGAAGGTGTTTCCACCGTTAGCCATGCATGTTTTAAACACCGTTTACACAGTGGTGCTTCGGCGTTAACTGCCTCGCCTTGCGCATTTGTTTTAAGCTAAAGTACGGCCATATCTTAAAAATCTTAAATTTTATGACGGCATCATGGATAGTTGTGATACTATCACGTTGACACAATCTGCCCACAGACAGAAACAGTGTCTCCAGGAACACATTTTACCATGATGACACACACACACACACACACACGGTGAAAACAAGACCAGCTATCATGTCTTTTGTCTGAATCCACCACCGTCTGAAATCAGGGACTCATTGTTAAAAACATGCATGCTAGAACGTATGTTTGACAGGGTAGCAACAGTAACTAAGGAGGGTGGGGCTTCACAGTCCATCTATCTCACAAAGATAGATGGAAAGTGTCAGACATAATTTAAAATCCCTTACACCAAAAGTTTTTGATTTGTAAAATGTATCTTCTACACGTGTACGTCTCTCGTGTTAGTTCATCTAGGACAGTTCACACTCGTCCGAACTGCAGCCCCTCTTTAACCAAACCTGACCGCACAAATTACAAATCGTAACCCACCTCACGGACAGTAAAATGAGGTGATAAACCTCTTTGTTGGGCTCGTGGTGGAGTAGGAGAATGATGTGAAAAGACGGGCAGGAAAGAAAGCAGGCAGGGAAACGGCGGCTCTGGTAATGACACACACAGACTTCGCACTGCAGGACACTTCACACCTCTATGACATGAACTAATGGAGCTGCAGGACATTATGTAAAAACAGGACAGAGAGGAAAAAGATAGGGTAGGGGTCAAGAGAAAGAGAGAGGGTGAGGGAGGAAAAAGAACTGATGCTAATGCCATACAATACCATGTGAATAAAGGACAGAAATTAAATAGGGGTGATGAGGAAAGAGAAGCTAGAATGAGATGATGATTACTTAAGCTGTAATGTAAGAAGAAGAGAATGAAGTAAGTAGTGACCTCACGATCCCTCTGAATAGCAGGTTTGGTCTCACAACTGATTACACGTCTCTGAACCCACTTTTAGCCAGAGAGAGTCAGGAGAGAGCGATAACAAGACAAAGAGGTAGGAGGTTGAATGAGAATGTGATACCTCATGAGTAAGAAAGTGAAACGAAATGGAAAACCAGAACAGCAATGATGGAAGTGGTAGCGGTGCATGGCCATGCAGCTTGTTTTGGTTTGATTAGTCCACATTTTCGAATATCTGAGATATCTGCTGCCACCCAAATACAAGAGAGGTTGAAAGCATTGGAATTAGCAGTTTTCATTGAAACGACTTTTGACGGAAGCTGCCAGCACTTTAGAAATGCTGAGGTCAAGAATCGCCCTAAAACGCACCAAACCTCCCTCAGACAATAACGATCATAAACCAAAAATAAAATCTCAACTTTTATTAAATCACTTGGTTTTTCCTATTTTATTTATGCCGTTAACTGTTCTATTATACATACAAGTCTATTAAAGTATGATATTAAAGTCTCTCACTGCCAGGAATACAATATTGGCAGATACATGCTAAACACATTAATAGTTGCATAAAGTAGTCACATTTAAAACGGCTCTGGAAACGGCTACATATAACCACCGTGTTAGTTTTTAAATGTAACTGTTAAATGATCTTAATGCCATCTGTTGACACAGTAACGTGGGCATCCCACAGTACAAAAGAGTGGAGGCAAATATTACCCAAACTACAATAATGACTAGATAATATGTGTGTCTTTTTTATGTAAACTGACCCTTTGGAGGATTTAAAAAAGTCTCCATTCTTTTCAACTTACCTTGATATTAAGATAATAAGATAATCCTAAACTAATTCCTACTGAAGGCGAGTCTTTAAAAACGGGTCATAAATATCTGATTTAGTTTTTAAAAGAGTCTCAGTCATTTCTGAAAACGTGGGCACTGAAGCTTCTAGTTAAACAGGAGTAGCACATCTGCTGGGGGAAATTTTCAGATTAATAGACATGTGCTCTACAGACTCACAATAAGATAGAGATGCCATGTTCGTCACAAAGAAGGAGCCTTCCACCCAGTTCGATAGTGTAGCTCATTGATGTATTTTTAATAGTATTTGGCAGTCTGTGGCACAGAGGAATAAGCAACATTAGGCTTAGACTATACAATACTTGTTAGTAGGATCAACTCATTGTTGGGTTTGGTCTCTCCAGGGATTTGCTTGTAATAGAAAAATAAAGCTTCACCCTGAGAAGACAGGAAGATGTGTCTGCAGCCGGGTAGTGTGGTGAACGTGGCTATAGAAAAATGACTGGATCCACGGATGGAATAATAATGTCAGGGTAAATAACATGTAGCGCTCATCCTGACAGTTCATTTAAAAGCATGTTGAAGCTGAAATGCTCAAACAATGATGGAAGTGTGAGGTTAGAGGTGAGTGGTACATTAGCTGTCGTTCATGCGTGAGAATCATTACCTTCCTGAACAGAGCGCCGTGTATTTACTGTCAGCGTAGGTAAATCGTCAGATTTGATCCTCTCCTTTCCCCCCTCGTTTCCACCGCTGCCAATCCCTTCACCAACGCTTGACACTGCTGTGTTATTTCCTCATTACAGTGAAGAGTAGGTAACAGATCATTTCTGTGCCTGTGGGTGAAAAGTGGAGGAAGGGGGAGATGTAGAGTGGAGTTAGCACACCTAAGCCGCCTCCTGTGTGACTAACACGCATGACCGATTCCACACATAGTATGAATGCACAAAAACATGAAGCGGGGTGTAGCAGTGCATGCAAGTGTCAGTTGTTCTTAGGGGCCCATGTAAACAATCACTGAAGGGTGCGTGTCTGAGCTTTGGCTTTTCATTTTAAAACTACAGTTCAAGGCAAGGGAAGTGAGATAATTCATTAGAAAGCATTTTACTGTCGTCTTCACTTATGATGCTGTGACGAGCGGAAGGTCCTTTATTTCACACTTTAATCACAGACTTTAATCACATTCAGAATCAAAACTTCAGAGTTGGTAAACAGCATGGACTTAAAGGTGAGTTAGATTAGAATATTGATACCACTGTCCAGGGATTAAATAATGAGCTGTATATTGATGGAAACGGCAAGCCCGGCTCACACCAAAGTTCCAAAATGACACCTACCTGCACCTCCAAGTCCCACTACTTTACATGTCGTAGCTTATTTGTTTGAAAACTACAGAAATCTAACCATGACAATTAGTGAGTTCACAACCCCACACCTGCTTACTGACCAGCACTTTAGAGCTGTAGTCTGAGATGTTGCAAAGAAGAAGTTCTGAGCTAATCTATTTACATTATACATTGTTTAAATATATAAGCTTGTTATGAAGTGTACATCTTTACCTGGAGCAACAGCTGGATTGTCACAGGATCAAGAGATCACACAAAAATCCATCTTGTTAAGGTTCAGGTAATATGCTTGTGTCTGGACCAATCAGCGTCCTGTGAGGAGCTACTAGCAAATGACTATTTGTTCAAAACAACGATGGCAGCTCCTGAAGAGGTTAGCAGCATCCGTTATATCCGAACTGGAGAGTATTTCTTCATTGCTTGATTATCATAGTAAGCTAATAAGCTAAATCTGACACTAAAAGGAAAATAAGCAGGGGACAATATTGTTTGTAAACTGAAATTAAATAAAAGCTTTATTCATTAAGAAAACTAAAACTAGTCGATGGTTAAAAACGAAAAGGTGAACGTAATTTAATTTCCTTGAACTAATGGAACTGACTTGATGTTCCAGGAGAAGGTCATGTGCTGCGCTTGTTTCACATAGCACACAAAGTAGCAGGAAGATTAAACATTAAACATTATGGCCATTCCTAAACAGTTCCCCAACCATTCCTATGTCGATGTAGCTACATATTTCTGAGACATCATACCTGGTCCAAAAATATGACAATAAGCAACTGAAACTCAATATATTCAAACTAAGCCGTAAGGACTGCAATCTCTCAATGTTGGATTGGTGGCTATTCAATGTTATTCCTGTTCCCCAAATACAGTAGTTAAATACAACTGTGTCACGTTGTTGTATATTCTGGAGTGCAGTTACGGAGCATGCACAGATAACTAACACACAACTCCGAGCTATAAACAGCACAATATTTGTTCCTGAGGCTTGCTGTAGCTGGACACGCTCCACAATCATCTGTGCCCTACCTTCCAGTTTTCTCTCATGCTGCATGACTCATGACCTTGTTTGCTGATTGGCTCCCTGTCTCTGGTTTCCAGGACGACCACTCCATGTTTTTCCAGTTTGGTCCATCCATCGAGCAGCAGGCCTCCGTCATGTTGAACATCATGGAGGAGTATGACTGGTACATCTTCTCCATCGTCACCACGTACTACCCTGGCTACCAGGACTTTGTCAACAAGGTACATAAACACACTACAGACACTTTCATAATGACGTACATGTGATATACAGTATGAATACAGGATAATTAAGGGCATATAGTCGTAGGTGTCTATGCACTAGCTTTACACATGATACATCACTTGGCAATAATTTGAGGCAGAAAATGACGTAGAATATTATCAGCCACCATGACTGTTTTCCTCTGATAATAGCTGACTCCAGAAGCAGCAGGAAACGTATTATACAGCTAATAGTCGTAAACTTCTTCAACCATAGATTCAAATGAGAGATTCACTTTGGCTCTGGGTCCCAGGCACATTAGGTATTACTTTTGTCTTTTGGGAACCCATTATGAGAGAGGCTTGTTTTCTTATCCTTTGATAAGATGTGTCTCTTATCTATTTTTTTCAATGCATTTTAGTGTTTATTTAGTTCGGAATATGTGCAATTTATGAAATGAGCCTAACAAAAATGACTAGTTCTGAGGACATGACTGTCTGGTTTAAAGCCATAACTTCAAGCCTTTGAAAATCACAAGGTTTGGCACAGTCTGATGTAAGTGGGTAGCAAATTCCATTTTCTGATTGCTTTAATGGAAAAGGGAAAATGGCCGAGCATGTCTTTTTGAATGCAGCCACTCAGTGAGGCTTCAGCCTCCTTATCTCCAGGGCTTAGAACAGACTCTTTAAAGTAGGATGGTATGAGATCCTGAATGACTTTGAACATCCGACTCACATCTGAAAAGAATAAAAAGTTATTGAAAGTCAGCTAATCACATTTCTTACTAATATTGCAGCAATTGAAGGGTCTTTCCTTTGAACAAAGTTAGAGTGGCAATCTGGTTTGAAAGAAAAAGAAAACATGTATTAATCCTCTAAACAGAGGTCATGAATGAGGATATTTAGTGCCTTTTTGCTGAATGTATAATTCAGACTCACATCAACTGGTAGAGTTTACCGTCTCGACTGTATTTCTGTGAAATGTGTTTAAAACAAACAATTAAAATGAATAAACGAGAAAAATGTGCCTTTTTAACCCTTTAAGATCACATCCAGACTAGTATCAACCAATGCCAACCAATAATATCATCCATCAATCAATCTGCAACGGTGCTCTCTCTCCCTCTCTCTCTGTAAGTGCTGTATATGAGTTAAGGATCCAAACCTTACTGCACATCATTTATTAACCCTGTGGCTCTGGGATTACAAGTGTCCGTAGAAAAATAAAAAAGACACTATCTCCATTCTCTGTGTGTTTGAGGATATATATATATATATACTGGAGATAAAAAAAAGATTTGGGAAAAGAGATTGCCTAATCTTGCTCGTTACATTTTTATTTCTTTAAGCGACCGCTGCATCCTACTCTCAGGAGATATGTAAAGACAGAACAGTTTTGCAATCTGGGAGATGGAGGAGGAGACATCTCAGTCGATTTTGTGCCAGTATCTCTTCTTAACAACTCCACTGTGTGTGCAGCCTACACTTTTTAAAATTACATCTCCCTTTTCCATCTAGGTCAGAAGCACTATTGATAACAGCTTTGTGGGCTGGGAGCTGGAAGAAGTCCTGCTACTGGACATGTCGGTGGACGATGGAGACTCCAAGATCCAGAACCAGCTAAAGAAACTGCAGAGTCCTGTTATTCTGCTCTACTGCACAAAGGAAGAGGCTAGCACTATCTTCGAGGTGGCCCATTCTGTGGGCCTCACAGGTTATGGCTTCACCTGGATCGTGCCCTCTCTGGTGGCTGGAGATGCAGACCATGTTCCCTCTGTCTTCCCTACAGGTACGCCCAGGGGGCCGGTCTCACAAAGACACACAGGCTCCGATCTGGCTGCTAGTCAGACTTCAGATAGACATCGAAATTACATTTAAAGCAGTCTAGTTCTTGACTTTCTTAAGTAGAAATACTGTAATCTATTAAAACCAGAGGGGCCGGGCTCAAAATGATTCAAGCAACTACTTTCCTTAGTGTTGGTTTCAGGTTATAGAGTAAAGCACTGACATCTGTGTTACATAATAATCTGGCAAGTTTTTCAAAAGCTTCTTATTGAAATGTGGGCACAAGGTGGCAGATGGGCTTGTTTGCATATATGCAGATGTTCTCCTCGTGTTTCTGCTCTACGTTGTGCCAGTAAGTAGTAGGGTGCATTTCTGGTAACCTCTGGGAAGGGAGTTTGCAATTTGTTCGGGGGGTCGTTTAGTCATATCTGCTCGTTTTTACATTGACTTACTGAGCAATATCTCACATTAAACGACAAGCCAACTCACTTTTAGATTGTGTCCATCAGGCTTCACTGGAGTCCGTCAGTGAGAGATGCGTTTGGAAAGAGACCTCTTTGTGAATGTCCAGAGAGTCTCCCTAGATTACTTGAAGTACTTCCTCCTATAGTGTGTGACTGATTGTTTTTTTGTTTTTGTTTTTTTGATTAACGGACAAAGAAACAACATATATCAGAAGGATGATGGAACATGTTAAATTGAAAGCACATATTTCCAACATGATCCAAGATGTCGGAATACAAAAATAACACAAAGAAGAACAAACAAAAAATTAAAATTGGAATATATTAAAAAACACTTCCTCTAAAACACATAACAAAACAAGGGCAGATAAAGACATTGCAAAAATCACAATACATCTGTCACCCTATTCCATCAAAAAGCTCTAACCTGACTTCTATAAGCCCCTCTCTTATTTAAAGGCTTGATGTGTAGTGCAAGGCTGTTCCACGCCATGGCACCAGTAACAACACCAAGGCTGCTGAAAATGCAGGTTTGCCTTTTTCCAATAGATTTGTTCAAATGTGAACACATCATCCAAAGCAGCCACAAAGATACAACCAGAAAGCTTGACAAAATGAGTTGGAGACGGATGACCATGGTCTCGACTGACGCTCATATTCTGCATTTTTTTTTCACGTGATTCCAACCTGTATGAGCATTTGTTTCATTTTTAAATAGCAACGCGAACATCTCCTTCGCTTGCACCAAATTAAGATATTGTAGGTATGATTGCAGTCTTGAGTTGGTCTCAAGTGTTTTGCCACTTTACAGCCTCTAATGCTTTCACTTTCATAGTTCTTTCTGCCCTCCGGCTGTTTTACATTGAACGCTGCCTCTGCCTGCCGACTTGCATCCTCTCTCTCTTTCTCACACTTTTCTTTCTCTCTCCCCCTGCTTTTCATCTCTCTCCATATTTCTTTCTACTTCTTTTTCCTTGCACCTTCTGTACATCCCTTCCTCTCACCTCACTCTCTCTCTTTCCCAGGGCTTATCTCGGTGTCATATGACGAATGGGACTACAACATCGAGGCCAGGGTACGTGATGCAGTGGCTGTCATTGCCACGGCGACCTCCACCATGATGCTGGACCGGGGGCCACACACCTTGCTGAAGTCGAGCTGCCTCGGGACTCCCGACAAAAAGAGCTCCAACACCGGCCACTCCAGGGAAATACTGAAGTGAGTGAATGCAAGGCGGCTGGGCAGTCAGGGGAAAGCAGGGCAGGAGGGCTGGGATAGACAAATACAAATATTAGTAATGTAAACGGAAAATGTGTGAAGCCATTTTCACATACACGACTTTCAAAGTCGTCAGATCGCTGCACTGTTCACACTACATAACTCACTGTCATGTAATTGGGAGTCGTGATTTGTGCACTACATGACCAGCCAGTGACGAGGTCACACACACCAGGAGGAATTCCTGAGGAGGAGCAGAAATTGTTTCATTAAAAACTGAAACATTAGGTGGACAGAGACATTAGTTCTCAGTCTTATAACAACGTTTTGTATTACCTTTAGTTTAAGCCACAACCGTCTTTAAAGGTAAACATTTTCCTCTTCCTCTGAACCTCCGTGTTTTTATTTTTTGGCACATTACAGAACAATCAGGGGTATTGGTATTCAATAATGAATCCCCATTTAACTTCATAGGGCATGCTTCTACAGTTCACATTGATCAGAGATTCCACAGTTAATTGAATGCTCGGGGACAACCGGATTAATGGGAAAAAAAGCCAAAGAGTGGGGTTATTGCTAGCACACACACACACACACACACACACACACACACACACACACGTGCGTTGTTATAGCATGACATTTCACTGCTCTTTAGAGCTTAATCAAATAAAAGCTTAGAATTACTGAAGTCATTCCTTATTAGATGTATTTCAGCCTTACAAAACGATGCGCCTGCCTGCCTTTCATCCCTCTTTTTTCCCCTAATATTTAACATTTTCTGTGTTTTTGTTTGTTTGTTTCACTGTCAGTTGGAATTTGAGGAATATGAACAACTAGGGAAACATTATGCAACCTCCCCTGCCACTGCTGCATTAATCTCCAGGTTGAGGTTGATGTATTACTGTAAATTTGCTCTTGTCATTACCCATGTTTCTGTTTTTAATATCAGGGGCACTTATGTGTGTCGTGTAGCATTCCACCACCAACACGACTGAGATAACAATAACACCACAGCCATAAATATTTCAGTCCCCAAAGGGTGCTATCAGATACAGGGTTAGCTCTCAATCATCCTTCAGGCATACACCTGGGACGCTACTGTGCTGTGTGTGTGTGTGTGTGTGTGTGTGTGTGTGTGTGTGTGTGAGAGAGAGAGAGAGAGACAGAGTGTGTATTCCAACCAGCCATTCCATTTTTCTCCATTTGACTGAGCAAAATTAGAGGCTTTGGACGGGTGGATTTGGGTGGTCACCCCCAGAGGCTAGAAGCAGCCTAACACACACACACACACACACACACACACACACACACACACACACACACACACACACACACACTCACAGACTACACTATAATTCCACCTATTCCTGTCCCTCACCCCAAGAGACTAAAGCAATAATAAGGCCATATGTCTCTGCGTGGTCCTGCATAGCTACAGGCCACAGTGGGCTGCATGCATGCCATCCTGTCAGCGCTGATGGACGGAGATCGGAGGCCCCAGTGAGTCACGCTCTCAAATTTGTTTAGGGGCTGCTTGACCTTATGGGGCACACAAACACGCATATATAAATACATGCATACACCGCAAGCTCTCGCACGCTTCAACACAAATAAGGAAACACTCACACACAGAGCTCTAGAGGCCATCCATTGTTTCCTGCCAGACAAAGAGGACAGGAACACTTGGATAATGAGAAAATGTGCTCCAAGTGGTTTTGGATGAGGCGCTAAGGGGCTTATTTGTGTCTATCGATGTTGCAGGGAAAGGGATCATGTTTTATTATTTGTTTGACTGCGTATGTGCGCTTTGCGTTCAATTTCCCTCTCTAATCCCTCTGCTGATTGAAATGCCGCACTGGTTGATGTGATGTAAGAGATGATTAATATTTTGTAGCGAGTTTGCTTTCATGTGATCTGACGAGACGCTTTTTTTTTCATGTCTGTAGGCCGGCTGCACGCGTTCCGTCCGAGTCATCTAGTAGAGCTCAGTGGAAAACCTTTTTCTGCAGGCCAGTTCACCCGTGTGCTGCCTCTCATGCGTGTACGGCGAGCATGTTACTCTCATCCTATTTCGCCTTTAAAACAGAGCAGTATTATTGCATTCCTTAATGGGTTCTATAAAAGTGGCTGTCTAATAAATCCTTGCTCTGTTTATTAGAAGGCAGGCAGGCCATTTCATTGTGCATCTAGACCACAAATGACCGTGTCTTTTCATAGACCCTGCCTTTCCATCAAAGTGGGTCAGAAATGTACACATCTGTGTCTCCTGTACGTCACAGCTCCTATTTCCTTTTTCTTTCTCACTTCTCTTTTGTTTTGTTAACCTATTTTTTTCACTGACGTCTCCCGTCTTGAACTGTGATCCTCCTGCTTTCCCTTGTTTCCCTTTCTTCTCCTTCTCTGCGATGCTCCTGCAGCAGTCCATTCTCACCTAAAAGCACTTTCAATTAAGGCAAGGCAAGGCAAGGCAACTTTATTTGTATAGCACATTTCATACACAAGGCAGACTCAAAGTGCTTCACATCATAAAACAAAGTGAGAAGAAAAAAAAAATAGAAGAATTAAAATAAAATAATAAAAAAATAAAAAATGCATTACAGAAAGAAAAGAAAAGAGAATAAAAACATATTTGCAATAATTAAAAACAGTGCAGACATTAAAAGATTTAGCAGAAAGCTATGGTGAACATAAAAGTTTTCGGTCTAGTTTTAAAAGTGGTCAGAGTTGGGGCAAGTCTTACATCTTCAGGAAGTTTATTCCAGCTATTTGTTGCATAGTGACTAAACGATGCTCTCCCGTGATTGTTGTTTACTCTGGGAATCACTAACAGATTGGTCTCAGGAGAATTAAATGAAGCTAAAACGTTGATGACGGCTCTCTTCCACCCGCTGCTCCACTTCTCTCTCTTTCTTCTTCTGTCAGAACCTGTTGAGCCTAATTTTCTATATATAAATACATTGTAAGATAGGGTCACTTATATTGAGCATAGATTCATTTTTTCCTCATTTCACTCTGTCAACTGTGTTGTCTTGCAGACTCCTGTGAGTGACTTTTAAATGCCATAGATATAATCAATCGATATTTCATATGGCCTTTTACTTATTGGATATGTGAACACCATCAGTCCATTGGCATATTAGAGTATTATTACATGTTTTACTGTTACTGACATGTATTTAACATGACTATTGGTAGTTATATGAATTCACCTTTTAATGATACTATTTTTATGCCATACTGAGAAAGAAGGATGATTAATTTAAGCATTTTAAGCCACGCTTGAGGCCACCTCCAGCCATTCATGGTGTTTTGGAGCAACCCGAGGCACATAAAGTAGTTTCAAACTATCAATAATGTGGCTCTTGTTGGAGTTTATGTGAAAGGGTTTGTTTGCACTCTTGAATCCGGTTCTTTTCAAGAGGTGGTGTCAGGTGTTTGTTGCCATGATAAGCAGTCCCACATGATAGGAAATAGAGGTGTAACGATTAATTCGAAGCATCGATGAATCGATTGTCAGTCCTATCGATTCAACTAAATCGATCTGCTAAAATAAATAAATAGAATGAATCGTTTTGGCTTCACCAATAATCGCTATAAATGCGTTTAATCGTATGAATCGTGATTCTTACTTATGATTAATGTTTTAATACGTTTAATACTGCCAGCATGTAGTCTATGAAAAATGTTAAAAATAACTGAGCATTACATTTTTGTATTCAGCATAAAATATTATGCAGGACTACTTTTTTATAGAATAAATATGTTACATCAAATAGGTTGTTCTGTGGTCTGTTTATTTTTTCACCTTTCAGAAGAATACAGATAGTCTCACTCGCATTATTGCATGTTTATTTCGTGGATATAGAATTTTGGTTACAAGTTACTGAATCTAATCGAATCATTAAAAAAGAATTGTCCTTGAATGGAATCTACTGTATCATTAATCAAATTGAATCACTGTGAAGCCAAAAATTCACACCCCTAATAGAAAATAATGTCCACACACTGACAAAAACACTTGGAAGTAGTCAAATTAAAAAACTCCAGCGACTTAATCAGGCTGTCAACAATGGCCAATCAGGAGGAAGGTAGTTTGGGTTTCCCTGTTGAAGTGGGCCTTGGCAAGTCGCCACAAGATGAGATCATCAGATATTTATTTTAGAAAGGTTCTCTCTTACCATGTGCCAAATTACCTGCTTCTCTCTATAAATATATTCTAGTAAAGTAAACAAAACTCAGATGATTTCCCCCCTGGAGATAAGAACAACAACCACTAGAAAAATCAGTCTTTGAAGTTTGCAGACTGTGGAAGGTCAGTGTCCTCGCCAGTTAAGCCCTTGTTCACATTTTATATGAGAGAGGGCTCTCTCTGATTCAGCACTCCCCTTCTCTGGACTCCACAGGTAGCTGTCTGATGTCTCATGCTCAGCAGGGGTCCTCATGGGCCCAGATCACATGGAGCTCCTGTGGACTCAGTTATTAAAGGCAGGGGCTCAAAGAGACTCAGAGCCTTACATCTTTCCTATGTGTAGTCCACACATCGCTCTGTGTTTATGCTGTCTGAGTGGTGCCACTATATCGTTAAGAAATACAATAACATGATTGTCATGCTTTGTGACTTTAATGTGTGTTCATTTGTTCGTTTGTGTGTTCGGAGAATCCCAAAAGCTTCACAATGGGTGTTTTTTCTTGGGCAGTTTTCTGGCTGTACCCAACACAGATTAGATCGGCAGTGAGGCTTAAGTATAGGGAAGGGGAAAAAAATACTTATATCTGTGTAATCGAGACCTATAGTTGATTTGTGTCCGGCGGGATATTGGGAGGGTCTGTGTTTGCTTATGACCTCAGACACCTAAGTACCGAATATAAGTTGTGCACAAGACGAGTTCACGCTCAGTAAGTCTCAAATCACCTCCACTCATGTTTTATGTTCATTCTTTGTCGTCTTTTGTTAACAATTGAAATTGCTGTAATATAGCCATTGTTTCGGGTCCTTTCTCACGCCTTTTGTGTATAGTAACTGTCTGCCAAACGCTCTTATGTTATGGGTTTTCAATATATGGTAATCACACATAGGGCCCCAGGCAAGGGCGTAACTTTGAGTTGAACATTGGGGGGGTTGAGATTTCCGCCTGTGAAGCAGGTGTATATATATATATATATATATATATATATATATATATATATATATATCTTTGGAGACTTTGGAGACTATGGTGGGGGGATTGCGATCCTCTAGGGGGGTCCGGGGGCATGCTCCCCCGGGAGAAAATTTTAAATAATTTCATTTTAATGCATCAATTTGGTGAATTCCGAGAAACAAAATATGACATATAAATTACTGACCAATTTCTTACAAACTGCTGGTACTGATACAAATGTTGACATACTAAATGGGGTTGATGAGTTTAAGCATTCAAGAAAAGATGAAAACAAAAATGACTAAAACACAATTTGTTTATTATTATTATTATTATTATTATTATTATTATTATTATTATTATTATTATTATTATTATTATTATTATTATTACTTTTGTTCAGTAACATGATTTGACTCGTGAGTGGTGGCACTGGAGCCCTAGCAGTAGCTACCTCCTGTTGGGAAGATACTTTTATTCTTTTGCTTTTTTTCGCGTGCTTTCTTCATACCACCGCTGATGCGGGGAGAGACCTGGAGAGACCGGGAGAGACAGTAGAGAAGCGCAGGTCCGGCAAGGTGGGCGAAACCAAATCTCAGAGCGGGAGGGGGCACAGACAAACGTCACTATTTTTTACTGGTAAATTGAGAAAATCTACCACACTGTTGTGATTATAATGCTTAACATTCAATATCAATAATTATGATATCAAATTGGGTGGGTTGTGTTGGCTGGTTTGGATTATTGGGTGGGTTGCAACCCACCCATCCCCCCCATAAATTACGCCTATGGCCCCAGGGAATTGCTCTGGTGTGAACGCTGAGTGGAGCAGCCCTGACATCATATGTGCTCTTAGCATAATTTAACATATTCTATCGTTGTATTGCACTCACACAATGCCTCTACAGGACTGTAATGTGTAGTTCATCAGTAGATGGTAACTAAGGTTCCAATATTGTAACCTTGGTTCTATTAACACAGGCAGACTTTACTGAACTCTATGGTCCTTCAATCACCTGTCCCCTCAAAATGGGCACAAGCATAGCCAGCCAATCAATAGTGCCTACCTGGAGACATGCAGACATCACAGTATATAAGGCAGCACACCACTGCCTGTTCCTTCACCCTCCTCAGCGAACGGTGTAGGAGGGCCTTACGCAGGAAGCTGTTGTATCATACAGATAGTGTCGTCGTCATCATCATCAGCAGACGAAGCCGAGGTCTCAGCAGCCATCACTGGAGGCACCAGCGAAACGTTGGTGGTTGGAGCAGTCCCCAACTGTGTCGAGCTCAAGCTCAGGCTTGCTCTCATCGCAGTGAAGTATCACATTGAAGAAAGAGAAGTCATCCCATAGCTGCTGCTGTCCAATTTTCACACCGCTCTCTGCGGAGTCTGTGTCGAGTCACTGGAAGCCGGAGTCCGAAGATCCGTCCGGGTGATGAGGCTGGGTCGTGACAGGCACCGGCCAGTTCTTGAAGCGGTGACTCCATCCGTGGAAGGTAGAGGAAAGGATAACAGGAAGCGGTGTGTGCTGCCGCTTATGAACTGTGGCATCCACATGTATTTAGGAAGGCACATCCTGATCTGCCAGCTTTGCTCATTCAAATCTTTTATCATGATCTTGCTTGTGCTTGGAGGAGAGTATTACCCTTAGAGTCCAATCAGAGGCAGGAGTGTGTGTGTGTGTGTGTGTGTGTGTGTGTGTGTGTGCACCGTAGACTTCCTTACACACATGCTCAGCAGGGGTATATATTTCTGCATCCCTGCAAAGCACCAACATAGAAATTTCAGCGATCTTGTACACCTTCACACTGAGATAAAAGAAAGTCATATCAAATGGCTCTGAAATATGTCTGAAGATATTTTTGGGAGAGTGTCCATGCCATTGATGATCCAGTGTCTGTGTTACTAAAAAATAAATTCCCCTCTCAGCCAGTGCTTAGTTGGGGAACAGTTGGTGAGCAAGGCGCACACAAACGCTGCATATGGCTGTGATGAAGCCGCATGAGGAGCTGCTATAGCTCATCCTAGTAGTTTCTATTTTTTATTTTTCTTCCAGCAGAGTCAGGGGGGAATTCTGACATGAGAAGGAATCAAACGGCACATAAAAGCTACATCAATAGTACAGGGATACAAAATGATAAACAGAGCAGCCCCCTCTGCTGTAAATTCACAGCATTTATCAGTCTTTGTGAGGGCATAGGTTAATGTACGGGCAAATGAATCCTATTGATGTGTGATTTGACGCGCTACTCAGAGGTGAGATGTACAGATTGATCTGAAAGTGAAAGACAGCATGTGGGGAAGTGGGTAAACATTCAGGTTTAGACTGAAAAAAACTCCTTTTTCTCTCTTTCAAACAGCCTCTCTCGGGCGAGATTACTGTTCCCATGGCAACGCAGCTGATTGCATGAAAATTGCTGTGGTTGTGGGTGCCGTGGCAACGCATTAGATTACATTATACGTGTGTGAGGAGCCTCCCTGCATACGTCCCTATGTTGCGTTTTTTGCGTAAGCTTAACGCGTGTCACTCCGTCATCATGACACATGAAAAGACCGCTACTGGTCACATGGGTTGCCATGGCATCAGGGCGGCAACAAGTTGAACCTCCTGAGCCTCCGCCCACACCGCCTTGATCTTTTTGGTTCCCTATTCAAATGGAGATTATATTCTAATCCCATGTTACACGTGTATTACGGCACTTTTACTCTGCTAGCCAGCCAGTTTGCAGCTAAAGGTATTTCATGGAGGCTTGAGTCATAATATTGGCTTTTATCAAGCCTACTTAGGTGTGTGTGTGTGTGTGTGTGTGTGTGTGTGTGTGTGTGTGTGTGTGTGTGTGTGTGTGTGTGTGTGTGTGTGTATGTGTGTGTATGTGTGTGTGTGTGAGAGATATAACTATAGTAGAAGATATTACAGACAGAGGTGCTGAATGTTCCAGTAGGTACTCGAGATAAAATCTTTGGTAAGTTTCAGGCCCATTGCTCATCTGTTGTTTCTGTTTTTTTCCGAATAGATTTATTGTCCTTTTTCACACTGTTGGTTGTTGATGATGGCGGGTAAAATGTGCACAGCACGTCCACACACACACATACACACACACACACACACACACACACACACACACACACACACACACACACACACACACACACACTGCACCTCACTCCTTGCATTCAGACAAGATATTTATTTCTCTGGTGGATTGTTTCAGAGACAGAGCGTCTCCATGGTGATGGCAGCTCACAGATCGGGATGAGGAAGAGTGAGGGAAGGAGGCGGCAGAGAGAGAGAGATAATTCCAGTTTATCTGCCACTGCTGTACACTTGTTGACACATATATGCTGATACGGGCGGTTAATACACTCTCTCTTCCACCTTTCACTCCGGGTTTCTTGTTGCTCTCTTCGCCCTCTCTGCTCTCACTGATAGTCACCGCCTCCCTTCACTCCTTCTTCATGTTTATCAGGTGCTGTTTGTTTTACCAAGATGCCAACTTTGACAAAATCCCCTTTCTCAGATTTTAGTAAGTGTGCATAAAACATAAAGGTTACTACTAAGTGGGAGTAATAGTAGTAGTAGAAGAAGTCATACTTATAGTAGTAATAGAAATAATACAAAGGAAAAACATACACATAATATTATGTAATTGAAATGATTTTATAAAAAGCCATTTGATTAAATTGGATTTGAAGGAGTGATTTAAAAAAAAAGAAACTGAGTTCCTTCTGGCAGTTAATGTCATCGTGTGGGTGTTTTAACAGCAAAGGCTTTGCCCTTAATCTAACTATGGCAACAACAGGCATGGTCTTAAGACCTCAGACCTGCTAAATCAGTATATTCTTTTAATAGCATAACACAGATACATACAGATTTACATTTTACAAAGCAAATCTGTACAAAAGCATAGTGTAAAAAACCAGTGGGTGTCAGATATCAAACATCACCAGTCAACTCCAGATATTCTCTGAATCACATAACGAATATAAATACGTGACGGTTTGTGGTGATGTGTTTCCTCAGTATTTCAATGTTCAAGACATTTGAGAATTAAATATGCTCCTTGATGTTATGTGGGCTCCTTCTCCCACCACCCCTCCCACTCACCTCATGGTGAGTGGAGGTACCTGCATGGCACACTGTGATGGCAGATGTTGTTTCAGTGAAGCTCTCATGAACCTTATTTTCAGCAGCAGAAACGCTGTAGGACCTGCTGCACTGTACGTTAACTGCTCAGCACCAAACAGCAGACAGACTCTGTTCGTGACTGGTGGAAATACTGTAGTGGAGCATTTAGCCGCTAAAGAGCCAGATATTTCCCTCAGGAGGTGGTCGGGAGAAAAACGGAGTTAACAGGAGATTAATATTGGATTTATGTCCACCAGGTGGCCAGGAAGATGACTGTAAGAATGTTAATGTGTTTCTGCCGGGTGTGTAAATAAGCAGCTGTTTGCTAACATGAAGCCACAACAACGTTGGTGATGATATGTCAGTGTTGTTGTGCTGCGTGCTTCTCCCAAGGCCCAGAAAATATCAATTAATGCAGATTTAAAAGACATTGTCTTCACTTCAGCTTCGTGAAACATCATCAATCGCACAATCAAGAGTTTGTTAGGGGATTTTAATTATGAATATCCATCATGAATTTGTAAATCTGTGAATAAGAAATGTTGAAAGTCTAAATTCTGCACATTTTCCTTTCAGACCAGAAGACTGATATTCATATTTCTGACTCGAACTTTAATTTTTATTCTCAGGTACCTCATGAATGTGACATTTGAAGGCCGCAACCTGTCGTTTAGCGAAGAGGGTCACCAGATGTTCCCCAAACTGGTCATCATTCTTCTAGACAAGGACAGACAATGGGACAGGGTAAATATCATCCTCTCCTCCTGACCTCATATACTCGTCTTTTCTTCTCTTCTACTGTCAACCTCTTTCTGTGTCCTGTTCCGTCACTTTCTCTTCCTCTAGTCTATCCTCCGTCTTTTTTACCTGCTTAGTATTCTGCTTATCTGCTTATTTTCCTGTGGAGTGTCTCTTCCTTTTGGAGTGTCGCCCTGCCACTTGAAGTGCTTGTTACAGTAGCCTGTATATCACACAGCCCTCCTCCCACTCACACATGCAGGTGGGCAAGTGGGAGAGAGGCTCTCTGACGATGAGGTACCATGTGTGGCCTCGCTTTGAGCTGTACTCTGCGGCGGAGGAGCGGGAGGACCACCTGTCCATCGTGACTCTGGAGGAAGCGCCCTTTGTCATCGTGGAGGACGTGGATCCGCTCAGTGGGACCTGCATGAGGAATACTGTGCCGTGCCGCAAACAGCTCAAACTCAGGTGATAATTGAGACAGAAATGGGAAAAAAGAGTAAGAATGAGGTTTTGTATCGCAGGAGGAAACAAACATAGAGCACCTTTTCTTATGAAAAGCTTTGATTTTATACATCAGTATGTGTTAAATGATTTAATACATTTCTACTGCACTGTGTAACCCTCAGCACGTAAACAAAAAACAAACAAATCACCAGATTTAAAAGACAAACATAGAAGCCCAGCATCTGCATCGGTAGTTTAGTAGAATATTATGCAAACTGTAAATGTAAACAAAGGACATAAAGAAATGACTCAATGTCATAATAACGCATGCATGTATGTGTGAAAGCAAATGCTCACAGTCATGATTTATTGTACATTTGCCTTGAATTCTCGTGTCTTTGGCTCCTTTGTTTATTCATTTTCTGTCACGGCTGCATGCTTCAGTGATTCTCCTCCTTCTTTACTTGATTTTAAAAATATAATCACTTTCATCCTCTCAAAGTCTCTCCTTGCCCTTTGATTAGCTCTGCTTGCTTCGCTGCTGATAACTAGATCATTGTCTTGGTTTCTGTCGTTGTTGTCCTCCCTCCTCTCTTTCTTCACCTTCTCGCTATCCACTTCTCCTTGTGTGTGATAATGAATTTTCTTCAATGGCCTCCTTTTCTATCACTGGCTTACCTGAAGTCTCCTGAGGGCGTCCTACATCTTCTGGCTCAGTGGTTTTTTTATTGACTGAACTTCGACCCTGTTTTTTTCTCCTATTCTCCTTTTCTCTTTCTCTATTTCTGTCTGTCTGTCTGTCTGTCTGTCTGTCTGTCTGTCTGTCTCTTCCTTCAAAAACACCTCACATGCATTTCAGAGATAGGCAACAATACGCCACAGAGAAAATGCAGGATTTCTTTCCAGCCAAAAATACTCCATGAGGCAGATGTGCGGAGGTGTCGAGATATGTGGACACGGCCTTAAGGGTGCATTGTGTAAGATCTGGCTCGAATTTAAAACATAAAAAGAAATGTACGCACATTATCAACTGCATATGAGGAAGTAACAGTGTTGATGTCATGTCAAAGGTGGCATCGTATTGCGTTCCAGAGATATTTACTCAAATGAGCATTCTAACCAGTTCGACCCGACCCGTCTTATCACGTATACCTCGATAGGATATAGTGAGTCACTGTAGCCTCCAGTCTGTCCTCAGTCCACATTAAAGGACGGAGACTAGAGGGCTTGTCAATCACATTGATGGTGTGGGGCGGTTTACGTTTTCATAGTTGTTTTTATAGTTTGTTTTTGCGATAAAATCCCAAAACATGGTAGAATCAAGAAAAGTACATGTACTTGTCCTTCCCACCACCAGGTCTCACAGATACAGATCCACTCCTCATTTTAATCCATGCAGATGTCTTCACCGTCCCCGTGCAGATGTGTGTGTCAGCTCTGTCTCACTGGTGTAACCAAGACTTGAAGCATTTATTCAGGCTTCAAATCTGTTTTTTGACAATCCAGGTTTAAATGTGAGGTCGATGCACAATAAAAAGGCATGGAATAAATATACGTGTTTCCATTTGAACATGTGTTTGTTTAGCAACCTAGGAAAGCAGTGCGTGTCCAGAGACCTGTATGTAATCCCACAGACTCTCACTTAATCCCAGCAGCTGGGAAGCAAGAATTCTTCAGTATTGGGTAGGATTTTTGTGGTGACTTACTCAGGCAAGACACTTCATACAAAATAAAATAAAGCTCACCAAAGCTCTCTGCACGCTGAGTAGTGGCCGAGCAGGAGCAAAGTACTCAGTGATCACCGGCCGGTTAAGAGCAGTGAGTGGCAGACAATCAAAGGAGAGGTCCTCCAGCACACGGCCATTAATGAGCAATTAATGGCTTTAAAAAAAAATGATGATGGAGTTTTTGGTTTGGAATGAAAACCTTCATACTCTCTGTCTCTCTATGTCCCCTGGTTGTTTTTACCTTTGTTTCATCTCGTCCCTGCTGCTGCTGCTGTTATCTCTCTCTTCAATCTGCCAGTTTTACGTACCTGAACCCGAATAAACTTTTTCTCCTGTTCTCCCCCCCCCCCCCCCCCCCCCCCCCCCTCTCTGTACCACCTACCAGCAATCAGACAGGTGATTCAGGGATTTACATCAAGCGCTGCTGCAAAGGTTTCTGTATTGACATCCTGAAGAAGATCGCCAAGGCGGTCAAGTTCACGTACGACCTCTACCTGGTCACCAACGGCAAACACGGCAAGAAGATTAATGGGACGTGGAACGGCATGGTTGGGGAGGTGAGGGCTTTTCACAGTCACGCCGTTTATTCCAAAGGTTCTTGATGGCTCTGATTCGGTTTCAGTGGAGAATGGTGGATCTTGTTGGGAGAAGCTTAAGCCAACACCAGAAGGAATCTGCAGCTTTGCATCGGCTGTAAACAGCTTTAAAATCCCCACAATGACAGATTGGTTGAATTCATACAGACCTGCCGGCACATCAGCTGATCGTGGATTTCACAGCTGGCACAACACTGCAGCACATCGCTGGAGACCTCGCCATGCAGCCGTTATTGAACCAGCATAGGGACAGTAAACAGAGCAGCATACACAAAATCTCATTACCGAACCCCAGTATATTTGCTATGACTGCAGGTCTGTTTATTAATTGCCGTCCATTTAGCTCTTGATTCCAACACTATCTATGATAACATGAATTTGTAGTGAAAAAAGTGATTAAAATGAATACGTTTCAAGTCACAGGAGTCCAATTTAACATCTGCTATTTTGTAAAGTGAGAAAAGTTGCTGTTCCAGATTGAACACAGCTGAGAATATGTTTATTTATTCAGGATATGTATGCGTATCACTTTTGCTGCTGTTATAGCTGTTTGTGATTCAGTGTTTGTCGATAAATAGTTATAATGTGAAGGCCGTACAATGCACAGACTTTTCAAAATAAAAATAATTTAATTAACTAAGCAATTAAGAATGAACACTAATATTAACAGAACTACAACTGAGGAGAATGTTTTCGGAGCCCAAAGGAATTTGTTGTTACGATGGGGGGTTTATTATATTGTCTGAATGTCTCTTCCTCACTGTCTCCGTCAGCCATCGAGCTGCACTTGTTCCCCACAACGTGGCCTGAGGGGGAGCTGTGATCAGTTTGGCCAAACCTGGAGGAAGAGGACAATGAGACTCCTAATCAGAGACGGAGAGAGAGAGACATAGAGAAAGAGAAGGCGAGAGGGAGAAAGCAGCCTCGGGGGAAGACCTACTTCTCTCCTGCACACATTACACTTTAAACATTCAGTGCAAACCTTTACAAATCGATGTGATGTGCAACTTAATTGATTACAGCATAGAACAAGCGACTATTATTTTCCTAAGAATGCGGTTGTGTAAAGATGTGCAGGGCAACATAAAATGACTGTATCGTAGGTCCACCTATCTTTTTATACAGTTCCTGAACCATACGTCAGCAAATGTGCTGTGCATGCATGCTTGGATGCATTAGTCCGTGTCCTGAAATGCCTAAGCAAGCAGCTAATGATTCCCTTTGAATGGGAGACAGCACAACAGACACAGAGTGAGAGAGAGAGAGACAGAGAGAAAAAAGCAGACCTATGAAGTAATGTGACAAACAGAAGAAAAACCGAGCGTAGGATTCCTGTTCACTCTGGCGTACATAACCCTTATTAACACAGTCTATTGTGCTCCATTGGCCTGAGATTCAGAAATCTTCAGGCTAAATATTCCTGAACTCACTCAGAGGGAAGTGGGGTTGGTGGGGAGTCGAATACTGACCCAGTGTTGTAATGATCCCGTTTTCCTCCTGCTTCCATTCTACCAAGACTTGTGTATGAATTGCGGCACTGAATTTCTTGCCCATCATGTATCTCTCACCGCTCTGTTTTCACCCCCAATCTTGGGAATAGTCCGCATTGACCTTCCACGTTCTCTATCTGTCTGTGGTTGACCCACAGGTGGTGTTGAAGAATGCCCACATGGCTGTCGGTTCGCTCACCATCAACGAGGAGAGATCAGAGGTCATAGACTTCTCCGTGCCCTTCATTGAGACGGGGATCAGTGTCATGGTCTCCCGTAGCAACGGCACCGTGTCCCCCTCCGCCTTTCTCGGTGAGCAGAATCTCACCTGGTGCTTCTGGCAGACGCACAACAGGATCGAGAACACTTACATGCACACACACACACATTCGTATCGAATAACAGATGCACACTCACACACTGAGTGCAAGTATGTTTTTCACTAAACAAGGGCGCTGTTTAATTGTGTGTTTATGTGAGAACGATGTGTTCCAGCAGCACCAAACATAACAAGTTTGGTTACAGTGACATGAAATCCAGCTGAACATTTTTCTGTGAACGTCAGTAGATACTGAAATGCACGTACTTGTACGTCAACATTATCACGTGAAAGTGCTGTGGTGGAGACAAAGACAAAACCACACTACAAGGTGTGTTTCCTGGAGGTTTGCAGAGCTTTCAGTCGTATCACACACAAAAGTCTTCATAGAATCGGTTCAAATGAGGTCTCCTTGCTTTACAAAGACTAACTGATTGATTTGGCGACACTTCTTGTTGCCGTGGTAACAGCATGTGTGGTTTAATACTACAGGTCCCACAGTTCTGGAGGCAGTTCACACGTGTTGAGCATCTACTTTGTGTTTCTTTAGAGAGGTCAATCAAGCTTAATAAGGAGGTCACTCAATTATTGTCGTGTCATCTCGACGTGAGCAGCGTGATTAAATGTTCTCCACAGAACAGCAGGGCACAGAAACGTTGGTTATTTTGCTGAGGAGATTGATGTTTCAAGGGTCCCTGCGGCTGCGGCTGCTCCTGCATGTTCAATTACTTCCTGCAATATATGAAATAGATCCAAAAAGTGTTTTGTAGACATATTTTTGATGGACGATGGCTGTCAGTGCTTCAAAATATCCTTTTAATGTGTACTAGCAGCAGTGGAAACTTAATAGAGGTCGGATGTTACCAATGAGCTGAAGTTACAGACAGTAACGTCGGTTTTCATGCTGCTTTGTTTCCTCTGAATCCCGTGCTCATCATAAATACTATCAAACGTGGGCTTTGATAATATTAAGGAGAAAAAACTTGAAGTTGGATAATGACCAACTCAAGTGATACCGCTGAAAGCTCCAGAGCAGCCACTCAATGGACCTGGTAGGGAGACCGTTGTTAACTAGAGTGCTATGGTGTTCGTCGCAGACTGTTCTGTGTGTGAGGACAAGTGGTGGAAAATGTGGCCATTTCAATGAGTACAGCTGTCCATTCTCACATACCAACCTTCCTCTCCGTTTCCTCCGGAGAAGTGTTCGTTAGCGTTCACACACATGCAGACTGACGCCGTCAACGAGCAACAGTGAGCACACAGTACCAATAATCATGTTGATACCAGGGGGTGCGTTTATAATATTCTTTCATTTGGTTTAATGAACTTCCTCTCTCTTGTCTTCACACAATCCTCCCTCCCTCTCCCCTGCTTCCTGCCCCCTCCTCTCCGTGCTTTAGAGCCCTTCAGTGCTGACGTCTGGGTGATGATGTTCGTGATGTTGCTGTTGGTGTCGGCCGTGGCTGTGTTTGTGTTTGAGTACTTCAGCCCGGTGGGTTACAACCGCTGCCTGGCAGATGGCCGAGGTGAGAGACTTGCTCACACACACACACACACATGAGATCAGAGCCGCATGCTCAAAAAGGTGACAATGAGGTACATTTCCAACAGACATCATGTGCTGAAATGAAGACATACTTGGCATGTATTGTTACCTTGACTGCTCCATTCAAACAAAGCCCTCCGTATGCTAAATTACTCGACAATCCCTTCTGAATGAAGTGTGATTGGAGCGCTTTCTACTCCATGTTGTGGAGTGCTTATCTCCATCTACAGTCACTTAAGCTCTTCCACTAATGAAAAGGATCATTGGCAAGAGCCAGATAGGTGATCTTAAGTATTCTTGGCATCTTCGTGTGAACAAAGTCTCCTCTGTTCTTCCACCTCGTCTTTTTTATTGTGCCATTCTCAAATACTATTGTTACACCGCCACGTCTAGGGTTGTAAAACCGATGAGGACACTTAAGTAGATCTATTACCATACATTGAAAATATGTGTCAGGTGTAATGGCGTCTGACAGTATGGAACAACGCCACGCTGTTGAATCAAATTCGGTTCCAGCAGGCCGTTCAAATCAATTTGCCCATCAAAATCAATGGTTCAGATTCAATCTATTTTTTTTCAGCAGGTTTTATATAAATGGCTCTGTTTGACTCTCAGGATTGCATTAGCCATCTCAAGATAAAATCAGAGATGTGTTATATTGCTGCTCACAGCCTTTTTATCAAGGACCAGAGGGGAGAAGAGTAAGGGCCTTTGGTTTGGAGTTATGTCGGTGTGTCCTCTGCCACAGCAACAGTGTGTGTGGTTTAATCGCTAGATTATGTAAGGCTGTTGTCCTATACTGCAGCTCCAGCTGTAGCATAATGGTAGCCTGCTGTGTGCCCATCTACCCCCTCCCGTTCTCTCTCTTCCTCCCTGTCTCTGATGCCACAGAGCTACAGTAGGTAGTGTTTCCATCCCGCTACCTTGTCATGCTGCCATCCAGGTAGGTGGATCAGAGGTAGTCTGGAACAGTGGGTTGTCACGGCAGCGGATGTGGACCGAACAGCACATCCTGCCATCACTGACAAACTAAAAGATGGGAATAAATGCAGTCTTTGTCGCTGCAATCCATCAAGTGCCTCCCACAGTGGCGGTCATGAGTAAATACAGATAAAGAGAAGTCGCACCTGGGATCTGTGAGCCTGCTTTCTTGCCCCCTCTTCCCTCCATCATCTTTGTTCATATCTGCTCTCCCCTTCTTCTTTGATGTCTCTCATAGAGCCCGGCGGTCCCTCCTTCACCATCGGTAAGGCAATCTGGCTGCTTTGGGGTCTGGTTTTCAACAACTCTGTCCCCGTGCAGAACCCCAAAGGTACCACCAGTAAGATCATGGTGTCAGTGTGGGCCTTCTTCGCTGTCATCTTCCTGGCATCCTACACTGCCAACCTGGCTGCCTTCATGATCCAGGAGGAGTATGTGGACCAGGTGTCGGGCCTGTCGGATAAAAAGGTGTGAATCATGGCACTATGTGGGGCTGTGTGATGGCTTTTTATACTTTCTGTGACCAGGTTTAATTTAGGGCGTAAGGTTTTTTCAATCTTTATTATGTATTTTATTTAACCTTTATTTATACAGAGTATGAGTGATGATTAAAACAGAAATAAACAGAATCCGCAGAAAAATCTCTAATTCGTAATTTTTGGGAATAATGATTCATTCTTCAAATGTGTTCATGTAAATTGATTTGAAAGTAGAGTTAAATGTGTATAATGTTACACTATGGTTTGTCATACAGCTGAAGCGTTATCGTGTTTATGTTTGGTCCATATGAACAAACAGATTCATATGTTATTGGTGGCACAAGCTTGGCCTTTCACAGAGCTTACTAGTGTCCATGCACTCTCACAACACGTGGTGTTCAGGGTGGTGGGAGGAGACTCCTGTCCTGTGCTTTTAGCTTGTAATGTAGTGGTTGTTGTTACAATGAATATACCAAAATGAGCTTTCGGTTGCCCCCCACTACATAGAAGTATCCCTGGTGGGGAATCATTGGTTTAGTTCCTACAAGTTTAAAATACAAGGATGTGGCCCATCACAAGTTCTTAGAGCCCAGTGTGATTGTTTCCAAATTAGCAGCAGTGGAAACACACAAACCCCTCAATTTACAAAGATATAAAACAAAGAAAAACAGTAAATCTTCAGATTTTAGAAAGTGAAACTTGCATGTTTGTTATGTTTATTGAATTGATAAATCAGTAATGAAAATGATCGGCAGTTGCAGACTTCCACTGAGTGTTTCAGCACTTGTATGACCTGAATGGAAGATGTTATGTTTGAATTTGATCTGGAGTTTCGTGCACGTTTCTCTGTCTTCTGAGTGCAACTCTAAGCATTTTGTGAATTTTGACTTTCCAGAAGCACAGTCCTGTGCTCCTGCAGTACATTAGAGGCTGTTTGAAGCGGTTCATTGCCTTTTTCATGCTAACGACCACTCTTCTGTCATTTGCTCTGTGTGGTTTCTTTTCCGGAAAACCCCCGCCACAGTTCCAGAAGCCTAACGAATTCTCGCCGCCATTCCGGTTTGGCACGGTGCCCAATGGGAGTACAGAGCGCAACATCCGCAACAACTACCGGGACATGCACGCTTACATGACCAGCTTCCACCAGAAGAACGTAGATGAAGCGCTGTACAGTCTGAAGAGCGGGTGAGGAGAGAGGGGAGGATGGAGAGATGGATGGGGGGGAGGAAGGAGTCGGTTGAAAGGATCCCAGCAGGGAGAAAAGAGACAGTGTGATGAAGCTGTGAGGTCCTGAGCTGATGCAATAGAGAGAAAAGATGATGAAGGAATAAGGAGAGGGAGACAGAGGAAGAGGGAGCATTCTGGGTGATGTGGGTGGGCAGCCAGTGGAGCTGTGCCTCTGCCTGCCACTGGCACCCAGAATAGCAGCCTGTGGTTGCTGTGAAAGCTAGCTAATATTCCCCCTCTCTGCCTCTGAGGTGCAGACTAAAATCTCCTCGTTCTCGCTCCCTGTCTTCTAATGTGGTCGGCAGCCGCTGCTAAAGGATTAAGAAGGCGAAGCACTGATGTACCGCGGGTGTTTGCTGTTTAAGCTGAAGGAACACAGAGGCCTGTAGAGCCTCCACGTAACGTTCGATGCTAGTTTGTCACCGAGCCAATTCATCTGCAAAAGTCAGTCAGGGTTGATCTGGATAGAATAGAGTTCAATACAGGGAAATGTTTACGCTGACATAGTGTGCACCTTGTCTCATGAACAGTTTAGTTATTTGACCTAAACAATCATGCTTGAGGTTAAGGTAAATAGGGTGAATACCTACGTGAAACTTCCCCAATTGATCACTAATATTGAGGCAATTTATTTTTCTACACATTTTCGTGCGTGTTTAAATATGAAAATGAGTCATTATCTTATTAAATATGAGCTGGATAGAAATCTGAACATTATATAAAGCCAGGTTCAACATTCTTGTTTCGTTTTGTCGACATAATAGACTCAGAGTGTTTTGGATATCTCTTTGTATCACTCCATAAATCAGAAAATACTGTCAACAGCCATTAAAAAATGAATTTTGCCATTCATTTTAGGAGTAAAACGTTATATAAATCAGGCTATGAATCATATATGAACAAATCCCCTGTAGAACCCTGCAGAATATAGACAGGAATGAAACTGGAAGGTTTGGTGGATGTAAGAGCTGCTGAAGTGGAGATTTCTTTTTGAGAAAACGGCCTTTAAAGATATGCATTGTAAAATCCCAGGATACATTTGTTTAATTACAATAGAAATAGTAAAAAAAAGTCAGTCATTGTATCCAAAGTTACTCTACATGATTCCTCGTATATACTTATTATTTACTGTCTGACATTATGAGTGTGGATGAAAGGGAAATGTGCTTTATAGCGTCCTCATACTGTCCATAGGGTGCACATGTACATTTCCTACATATCGCTCAATGCAATGTCTTGCCTGGTAATACTTTATTTTATGCACTCATACATTTCTAATAATTTCCTTGAAACAACTACGCAATTTGTCATTAATTATAGCTAAATACAGTTTACACTTTCAATTAACGAACTCCAATTAAATGCTAAGCCAGCATTTCCTAGAGTGTTTTACTCAGAACACAGCAGGTTGTCTGAGAATGCAGGAATGTGCAGAGGCAGTTCAGCATTAATGGGGAATTAAGTCTCCAATAATGAAAGATTGATGAATGAATATTTACTTGGGTTTACAAGGAGCGGTTCCTGTATTACATGGAAATTACTCCGAAAATTGAATTACTATTTTTAAACTAAGCACAGCTACCTAAACTAACTGATACAACGGTCTCTAATATGAGCACCAAGTTACAGGAAACCTTCCAGAAATTGTAGGGACATTTCAAACCAATAGAGTGAAGTGTTATCCACCGCTGTTAATAAATGTGTTGAATAAATCGGCAATCATACACATTCTAGTGACTCATAAGTGTCCTAAAATCTCAATTTATAACAAACTAGTGACAGGAATAGTGATGAATGAGTTTCCTGCTATGGCTGAAAAAGAAACCAAAAGGGCTGCATGTGCTAGTTCTTCTCATACATTATCCTTCCATCACGCTCTGCAGCAAACTGGACGCCTTCATCTACGACGCTGCGGTGCTGAACTACATGGCCGGCAGAGACGAGGGCTGTAAGCTGGTCACCATCGGGAGCGGGAAGGTGTTCGCCTCCACCGGCTACGGCATCGCCATCCAGAAAGACTCCGGCTGGAAACGAGCCGTGGATCTGGCCATCCTCATGCTGTTTGGAGATGGTAACAAAATTAATAATATATATCTTTATTTGAATGAAGAGGTCTTATGAATATCATCATTATAAACTGATAATGGTGGTATTTCTATTTGCCTTTTTCTGTCTTGCTTTTGTTAAAATGATAACAAATAATCAGAGGTTTCATATTTACTGTATACAATCACACAAATACTCTCATAGTCATACCATTTTTGGGAGTTTAAATGGTTTCCTATTGGTTTTTTGACAGTGTGAAACCCATAGAAAGGCCTCAACACCATCACCACTTCTATAAGGATGTAACAACCTTCCATCACAACAACAACCATATTACAAAATCTCACAAATACATATGCATTCATTTCATTCTGTATAAGAAAAACTGAACCTCCCTAAAATGTCGAGTCACTTTCACAGATTTCAAGAATCACATGATCGTTCAGACTGAAAAATGAAGCTATGCTCTCGTCGGTGTATTAAAGTTTGTGATCTGAAGTCATCGACGCTGCTGTGGAAGAAGCCGTGACTCAGCGGGGGGGCCGGTGTTTGTTCGGTTAACAATCCAAGAACCTGCTGGCGGATCCGGCAGTCGATGAGGCTGCTGAGCTGCTGGATGAGGCCTCCTGAGCCAAGCTGGCACAGCTCAGTCCTTAATCAACAGAGAGATACCAGCAGGCCTGAAAGGCTGCAGCTGCTGCAGCCGTAGAAGTGAGGAAGGAGGATGTTTATTTTGGAAACTCAGGAGGCCGCAAAGGGTATTTTGTAAGGGACAAGAAATGTTGACCTTGAAGGAAGGTTCACCCATAAAATCAAAAATGCGTATCTTTCCTCTTACCTGCAGTGCTTTTTATCAATCCAGATTGTTTTGGAGTTATTTAGGTCCTACATGAAACTGCTCATAACCAGGGCATGATTTCTGGAAATTTACTGTAAATGCATTTTTATTTTTGGCGCTTTGAGCACCACAAGCCAAGTGCCATATAGTACTATTTTATCATCCGAGAGAGAGCAATATTTATTGCTAAGAAGGATTTTACACTAACGAGGAATTTGTCATGGTGACTAAGGTGCATACATATAGGACAATAACAAGAAACAACAAGAAACAAACAGTGACTGTAATATATAGTATATACTATAGTCACTGTTTGTTTGTTTATTGTTGTTTATTGTTGTTATTCATTAGTGACAATCAATAAATATAGTGAATCAATATATAGTGACTCACGATTATTTTGCCCAGGATAATGGTGATATGAAATATATCGTCCCATGTCTAATACCGATATAGAGTGAGGAGAGGGTTGAATCATGAGTCTGTATCCCATCACATCAAGTCGGAAGCAACAGTTACTGTATGATACCTCGTGTGCCGCCGAGCGATGCTCTCAATTTGTAGGTCGTGTTTTTATTTGGAGCCCCAGCTGTTGTTGTGTTCTGGGTAGTGACCGAAAGAAGCCGGCAGGGTGTCGGCCAGAGAATGACGAGTGCAGTGATCCACGAGGACCTCTGCAGTGCTGCCGCTCTGTCATGATGAGAGGCTTGAGCCAGTCGAGGTGGTTTGTTTATATTGGTTAGGGAGCCCATTTGTCACCTCTGTTTGGACGGGGTCTGGCTACAAATGACAAGGAGGCTGGGGATGATGCAGGACACACTGGAGGGACATTTCCCTTCAGTGTGGACTGATAATGAGACAATAGACCTTCAGGTACAGACGTGGCCGTCCTGCCGAACCACGCCTGCAGCATCATCATCTGCAAGTGAACGTCAGAGATGAAATGAGCCTGTTGAGACACTTCTGATCCACATATTGTATCCACTACAATAACATAAAATAAAAATAGGCCATGACAGGAAGCCATCAATCTGTGAGGCAGGTTTTACTTTCTTATTCTTCTACCAAATATATTGAAATTGTTTGACAGAAGACTTGAAAAGAATCAATATGGACACCTGATATGTGACTAGAATTCCACACGTAGATGACAAAGTTCATCTGTTGAGAAAAGCAAGACATGTTTGAAGACTGTGGACTTAAAAATGATAACAAATACAAATAATACAAATACAAATACATTAAAAACATTATCCTGACATGTAAGGTAATATTTAGCTATGTTGTCAGAAATGTAATGAATGTAGTCATACACCACCTGAGCATCATTCATTGTATTACAGTATATCGTGCATTTCTGACTCGGTGAAGCGTTCCTACTCCTATAGAAAAGGACTGACGTACTGTGGAATACAAGATTTTAAAAAGCATCAACAGCCTTGGTTTTGGCAGAACTTTCACGTTTTGTATCTCAGGAAAATCTTTGTGTAAAAGAAACAATTGTTCTGAATGTGAATGGTTAGAGAGTACAGTAGCTCTCCACCTCCAGAGACAGTATGTGCAGCACTCCACCACCTGCCAGATCATATGATGTACAGCACGTCGACACCCACACACACACACACGTCCATGTGTTCCATTTCCATCCCAGTGTGTGTGTGTGTGTGTGTGTGTGTGTGTGTGTGTGTGTGTGTATGTGTGTGTGTGTGTGTGTGTGTGTGTGTATGTGTGTATGTGTGTATGTGTGTGTGTGTGTGTGTGTGTGTGCGCGTGTGTGTGTGTGTGTGTTTGTGTGTGTGTGTGTGTATGTGTGTGTATGTGTGTGTGTGTGTGTGTATGTGTGTGTGTGTGTGTGTGTGTGTGTGTGTGTGTGTGTGTGTGTGTGTGTGTGTGTGTGTGTGTGTGCGCGTGTGTGTGTGTGTGTTTGTGTGTGTGTGTGTGTGTGTGTATGTGTGTGTATGTGTGTGTGTGTGTATGTGTGTGTGTGTGTGTGTGTGTGATGGATGAAGGGGTCAGAGAACACATTCACCTCAGATCAGATCTTTAGGAGCCAAATCGACCCAGACCTTGACATGCGCTGCTGAGTGATGTATGCTAAACTCCAGTCTGTGCATTTGTGTGTGTGTGTGTGTGTGTGTGTGTGTGTGTGTGTGTGTGTGTGTGTGTGTGTGTGTGTGTGTGTGTGTGTGTGTGTGTGTGTGTGTGAATGAGTGCATACATGAGTGTGTGTTCCCCAAAGATCAGACAACATGTCCGCACAAATTTGCCAAATGGAAGTAAAGTCCTATTGTTGTGTGGACTGTGTGCGCGCGGCCAACACATCAGACATTTCCTCTCATTACTTCATGCAGACTGTTCAGCTGTCAGCACTCATGCCTTTCTCCAGGTTAAGGGATCGGACTCATCGATGTTTGCTCATGTCTGTCACATCCTGTTAGAGTCCAGATATGAAGACGATGCAAGTCGTATGTGCAGAGGGAGGGGATCAGCGCGGCCTACTAACAGCAAACTGACGCCACTTCATCTGAACAGATAGAGGATCAGGAGGGAAGTGGAATAAATGTCAAAGATGCAGGAGGAGGAGGAGGAGGAGAGGGAAACACAAGGGATAAGAATGGAGGGAGGATTTGAAAGCAAGGAATGATTATGATGATATAGATTTCAATTACATTATAGATTCTGCGTATTGATCCAGTAAATCAATTCCTATTGTCATTGTGCTTCATGTAGAGTGTGAATCTAGAAGAACATTTATCCTGCTCTTAAATCATTGTCACGGAAATCTGCAGGCTGATATGAAAAATCAATGCTGACACTTGTTCTAAATGGGAACCAATGTTCAGATTCCAGCTGATCTGAAGATATTAGGGGAGTATTTATTTGGTCACCGCTAGGAAGTCATCTAAAAACAGGAGCATCTAGTCATGTTTTTTCTTTTTCAAAGTCTGCAAATAAATCTACTCATTTAGAAGACATTCCAAATAAAACAGGCCGCTATGATTGCAGACATTTGACTCTTCATCGTAGAAACAGCACAGATGCTGCTAATAACATTCAAAATTGCATTTTCTTCTTTCCCCTAGAAATGCAGTTATCATTAACACGTTTTCTTATTAGACATCTTAATAGACGTTTTTGGTAAATCCACTTATTTGTTGTCTTTCCGAGAGTCAGATGAGAAGATTAATACCACTATGATGTCTGTGGATTAAGCATGGAGTTCGAGGCAGCAGGCAGTTAGCTTAGTTAGCTTAGCAGACAGGAAGCAGGTGCCAACAGTAGCCTGGCTCTGCCCACAGTTAAAAATGATCTTCCAGCACCTGCAAAGGCTTATTTATTATATGTTTTCTACCATTTGTTTAATCTGGACACACACAGAAATGTAAAATGTGTTTGCTGTAAGCATGTTTTGGCAAACAACAACTAGGTGCAGTCACTTTCTTGCGTCGTCACAGTGAGGTTGCCAGGTTTGGTACCGTCATACAGAGCATTATAATCGGGGGATGCTGCACAAAGTGCTCTGTGGATTGTTGGTAGATTTCTACAAACTTTTAAACAAAACGGATGTACCATGTGGACTGGTGAGCTTTTGAGGTGCTGTTGGCTTTGCTGCGTTCAGTCTTTATGCTAAGCTAAGACTCCAGCTCTGGAGTTCACACAGAGAGAACCTCCTCATCTAATTCAGAGAAAGAAATGAAAGAATAGTTTGCAAAATGTTGAATTGTTTCTTTTATAAACAAAATAAATGAAACTATATACTTTAACTTTTGCTTCCTGTTTGATATATTTTGTCCAACTTTCAGTTTGGTGCTCATCGGCATGAAAATAACGGATCATCGTGAAACTGCCACTTAAATCTGTGCGTTCCTTTCTTTTACTGGGGTTAATATTGGTGAGAAAGTCTGAGTGAAGATCTGTCTGAGAGACACACACGTCCACACACGTAATAGAGTTATTTATATATATATACCCCCTTGATATCATACGCATACAAAAACAGACCATTGGTGCAGATCAAACAAATCTCTCTGGACGTGTCCTCCCCCCTTAGCAGTCCCCCCAGGGACATGGAACTGAGGGGGAGACATTTTAGGGCGGAAACGCTTGTCACATGACCACACACACTTCCTCCCTGAGGACTGCCACGTCCCAGCAGGCAGTTGTTTTTTCCCACAACAAGGAAGGGATAGCCTTGCATAAGCAATTCTTAATGAGGATGATCCTCAGGGGGGCGTTCAGTCAAAATAATGCAACATGACATTTGTTGCACATACATGAGACCTGAGCTGTTTTTGGCATCAACTTCCCAAACAAAAAAAAAATGTGCCCCCTCTTTATGTGCTCGGACTTAAATGTTCAGACAGCTGTGGGCACTCAAGCGGTCACACAAACGTTCACACCAACGCCTCGATGCAGTAACCTGTGCATGTGTGGCTCTCCTTCCTCCAGGTGACATGGAGGAGTTCGAGGCCCTGTGGCTGACGGGCATCTGCCACAACGAGAAGAACGAGGTGATGAGCAGTCAGCTGGACGTGGACAACATGGCGGGGGTCTTCTACATGCTCGGGGCCGCCATGATTCTGTCATTAATCACCTTCATCTGTGAACATTGGTTCTACTGGCAGCTGCGCTTCTGCTTCATGGGCGTGTGCTCGGGACAGCCCGGGGCCACCTTCTCCATCAGCAGAGTGAGTGTGCTCCTGTTTTATTTTAGGCCTGACCTTTGTCCTCACAACAGAAAGATCACAAGAGGGGTTGTTTTCAAACCACTGGCTGTGGTTGAGGTGTATCAAGTCAGTCGGGGGATACGATGACTCACCTGAGGCTTTTTGTTTGCCCGGCCAGTCGTTAAATAACAATAAACACGTCACCTGCGTCCCGTGCTACAGGATAAAAATCTTTACTTAGCTTAATTCTAAAGCAGTTCAACGTTTTATTATTTTATAACAGACTGCAAGTCAGGGGATCACACTATAACAATCATGCGATATCATCAGCTGTGCAAATCAATTAAACCCCATCAGACCAAGTCCATTCAGGTTCCTTTCAAAGTCTTATTAGTTTAAAATGTTGTATTCTAGGAGGGGCGAGACATGATGAGCACACATTTCAGTCTCCTCCGAGGCATTCGCTCGTTTTTACAAAGAGGTTTCTGGCTAAAAGTGAAAAACAGAGAGCCTAATGTTGTGGTCCTGACTATCTCGCCTCAACACACCTGACCAATCATGGCGTGAAGAAGTTGGAAAGTTACAAACATTGGCGGATGCAGCAGTCGGTGGGAGGAGGTTTCAGACGTTTGACAAACAAATCGTACCGTTCATTTCTACTCAGGTTTTACTCACGTCAAACTATGCCACAAACCTCTCTGACTTACCTCACTGATGTTAAGGACATTGAAGTACAACTCTGATGTGCGTGAGTGGCCCTGAAGTGTTAGGATGGACCAGCATCAGGGAAGCCTCAGTCCCTGAAAGGGTTAACAAAGCCTGCAGTCGTCCAGAGAAGCCCACTGTTTATCAGCCTTAACTATGCTGCTCATTCTCAGCCGGTGACCTGAAGGTGTGTTTGTGGATGTTGAAAATCTCGCCTCAGCGTGGTTACAGTTCTGCTCAGATGGGTCACTTAACACGGTGTCTCACAGCTATTGATGCATGCAGTTTATGTCCACATAAAGAATCACTGGAGATTCATTTGCATAATATTACCTTTAAGATGTTGTCGTATGCAAATTGTCTCAGCAGCTATTTTCCTGAGAAAAGGACACTGGTGTTTATGTGCTGTTTCTAATTGGAATGCCATTTGATTTACACTACTACTCAGACTCACCTGAATGGACTTAAAATAGATCTGACCTTGAGCACTTTGGAAACACACCGTTCCTTTTCTTTTTTTGTTGTTGAATTGGCAGGAATCTCCTCCGGTCTCTGTAGCTTCTGCTGATTTTCTATCATGCAAAACATGAGCACTGTGTTTGCCTCACGATTCAGTCTAAGTTCGTGCTCGAGACTGATTTTAATTGTTGCATTACAGCCATTTTCAGTGCGTACACATTTCAAGATGTGCTTCTACAGCCAGATACCCTTTTATACCATGCCTGGTTTAATGCTCACATTGCAAGAAAAACATATAAAAGACAGTGCAGCACTCAAGAAAGCTGTTTTTCAGTATATAGAAAGCGAAAGGATAGACAAGCGATGAGAGTACAAAGGGCTAATAAAATACAGAGGAAGAAAAAGAGATCAGTTAGCGAGAGTCTTGATAAAGAAGAAAACGGGTAGCAGGACAAAGGCAGAGTAGAAAAGGCTAGACACAGTGGTGTGCCAGGAACCTCTGTTCTATTACCTTTCACAGCAGCTGTAGTAGCTATAGATGTAGAGAGATACGGACGGACAACCCCATTGGACCGGCTGCCGCTCACCGGAGCACGCGGGAACGGAGATAAAACGGACACAAAGAGAGAATGGAGGCGTAAAAGAAAAGAGGGTTGACGATTCAGATTCATGAATGTGGCTCGGCAGCGGGGAAAGTGACGAAGAGACGGAAACTGCTTCTGACAAGTTGACGCCTTTGAGGAAAGTTGGCCCGCGTGTTGGCTGGTGGGTAGTGTGTCCTCGACCTTTCGGATTTGGCTGTCGCCTCATCCACAGATTCCCTCAACCCCCAGTTAGGCACGCTTGTTTGCCTTCACTCGCAAAAGGCTTCCCCCCTCTCTTGAAAATCCTGCTCATACCAACAAACCAAAACAAACACACACACTCATCCTGATGGATAATCACATCTTAAACAGACGATTCCTCACGCATGCGTCTCGTGATCTCAAAAGTGAGTCAGACAAACTTTTGCAAAGTGATCCATTTCCATGTCGATGTTTTTCATGAAAGGAAAATGAAGAAAACAATCCAGAGGTAGAAAGCCAGTGGCACCAGGGGCAGTTGAATTTAAATGACATTGATTAAACCTATTGATTGGTGGTCAAAACCATGAGCTCACCGCACCCCTGGTGTTATCAATCACGGCTTTGATCTGCTCTCTCAGTTCTCCGTGTCTGAGGTGAAGTGCTGAGCAGCAGCTGTGAACGTCAACGCTGTTCCCCTGAGAATAGTCATTTATGAACTCAGCCCCTATTACTGTTTAATAGTGTGTAAACAAGAGGCTGGTCGGAGTGAACATGACACTGCATTAACCTCTCTGCCTCTGTTTGCCTCGCTGCCTGTCTCTCTGTTTATGTGTCTACCGTATGTGACCCCCCACCCGATGCACATTTTACTGCTGCTTCCTTCTCACTTGGGCCTCATACCGTACCCCTCTGATTCTTCCTTCTTCTCATGGCCTGTCTCACCCTCTCTTCCTCTCTCCACCTCCCTTTTCTGCTCATTTTCACACTCCAGGGCATCTACAGCTGCATCCACGGGGTACAAATTGAGGAAAACAAGTCGACCATAGACTCGCCCTCGGCCACCATGAAGAAGAACATGAACAACACCCACTCCAACATCCTGCGTCTGCTCCGCACTGCCAAGGACATGACTGCCGTCCCGGGCATCAACGGCTCTCCGCATGCCGCCCTGGAGTACAGCCACAGCGGCCGCGACTCGGCTATCTATGACATCCAGGAGCAGCGGCGCAGCTTGGTGGGTCACCCTGTCGACTGTAAGTCAGCGCCGCCCTACCTGCCGGAGGACAACATGTTCAGTGACTACATCAGCGAGGTGGAGAGGACTTTTGGCAACTTGCCCCTGAAGGACAGCAACCTGTACCAGGACCATTACCTGCACCACCACCCGGCCTCGGCTTTGGGTATGTCCGGCCCCCCGCCTAACAGGCCGCGTAGCTTAGGCAGCACGAGCTCGTTGGAGGGGGGCATGTTCGATTGCGACAGTTTAGGGGGAGGGGTAGCACCCATCTTCACCACCCAGCCCCGCCCCTCCATGACTCACAGGAATACCAATAAATTTGACCTGATTGCTGGCCACGCCCCTGCGGATTCCGACCAGGGTGGGTTCAAGGGAAACAATGTGTACGGGAGGTTTTCTTTCAAAGGAGGCGCCTCCAGCACGGGGCTCATCGGGGGTCATGACAGGTACTGTGGTGGGGGTGGGGGAGGCTCAGGGGGGGACGATGGGAACATTCGCTCGGATGTTTCGGATATCTCCACGCACACGGTCACCTACGGCAACCTGGAGGGCAACAACAAGCGGCGTAAGCAGTACAGGGACAGCCTGAAAAAGAGGCCCGCTTCGGCCAAGTGCAGACGGGAGCAGGACGAGATAGAGCTGAGCGGCCTCAGGAGGAGGGCCCACCACCACACCGTCCACCACCACTTCCCCCACGGGCCCCTGGCACACCGCACGGTCTCACCTCCCCTGGAGCGGAAGAGGGGAGCAGGAGGGGGTAATTCTTCACCTTACTTGTTCCGCAAAGACAAAGAGAACCTGAGAGATTTCTACGCGGACCAGTTCCGCTCCAAGGAGGGCAAGGCCAAGTGGGAGCAAGAGGGTGGAAGTGGAGGAAGCGGTGTAGGCGGTGGTAGTGGTGGTGGTATCTGTAAAAGCTTAGTACCCGTAGAAGACTTCCTCAAAGGTAAAGGCAAGAAGACAGAGGGTAAAGGTGGGCTTGGCCCAGTGTCGGCTGGCCAGCAGGCCCACACCTGCTGGGAGAAGGGGGTTTCTGGGCTAGGAGGGGGGGGCATAGCAGGGGGTGACTGGGATTGTCGTAACTGCCACAACGTGTGTCACCATGGAGGAGGCGGAGCTTGTCCAGCCGGCGGGGTTGGGGGTAGCAGTAGTCGCCCCAGCTCCGCTAGCTGCAAGCGCAGTGACTCGTGTAAGATCCAGCCAGGCAACCTTTACAACATCAGCGAGGATAACATGGTGTTTGCTGGAGTGAAGGGTAGCGTAGCACCCAGCCAGACACCAACTCAGGCACAGCGCAGGAAGCTAGGGCCGGGCGGGAGGGTGTTACGGAGGCAGCATTCATATGACACGTTTGTGGACCTGCAGAGGGAGGGGGCAGGCCGCATGGCAGGGGTTGGCGGTGGCGTTGGGGGGCAGTTTCCCCAGCCACGGAGTGTGAGCTTGAAAGACAAAGACCGCTTCATGGAGGGCCCCAGCCCTTATGCTCACATGTTTGAGAGGTATGCAGGCGGCAGAGAGCCTTCCATGTTTGGAGGAATAGGCGGCGATAGGGCGAAAGGAGGCTCCTCCTTCAGTTTGTTCCGTGGAGGCGAAGGTGGGCAGCATCAGCGCTCGGTGGGGGAGAGAGACCTGAGGGACAGAGATAGAGCTATGATGGGAGGTGGGGGCTGCGGTGGTGGTGGAGGTGGTGGTAGCAGCAGAGGGGCCGGGACTTACTCCTTGTCTAAATCTCTCTACCCAGATAAGGTGAACCAGAACCCCTTCATCCCAACCTTCGGCGACGACCAGTGTCTATTACACGGCGCCAAACCGTACTACGTCAAAAAGCCACAGACGCAGCAGCAGCAGCAGCAACTTCTCAACAACAGCCGAGGAGGAGGGGACTTCCGCGGCTCCATGGGAACGGCTTCTTATTTGCCCGCGTCCGCCACAGCTGGGGTGATGTCCAATGTGGCCCCCAGGTTCCCCAAAGAGCTGTGTCTGGGCGGGGTGGGGGGGCCCATGGGGAACCACCACGGGCCAGGCAAGCTCCTGCCTGTGGGCAGGGACACGTTAGGTTTGGGGCAGGGACAGAGACCCTTCAACGGTGCCAGCAATGGACACGTTTATGAAAAGCTCTCCAGCATCGAGTCAGACGTGTGAGGGTGAAGACGGGGAGGAAGAAAAGGGAGGGGGGGGAGGTGAAGTGGGTGAAGAAAAGAGGGAGAGAAACGTACAGATGCTGATGACCTCTCTGTGTGACGAGTATGAAGAGACACAATACTGTGTGTTGTTCTCAGAGAATTTGGACGATGCACAGAGGCCACTGCAGGCTAAGCTGTGAAGTCTGGCGGGAGACAAGTTTTTAATGAGAAGAGAGGATTCTGGTGCTGCTCCGACGCTCAGAGAAAGAGAGGGAGGAGGGAGGGAAAAGTGAAATCAAATCTCCAGTCTCTGCTCTCTTCACACACTCGTTGTCTTTCCCTCCCTCCTGCAGTTCCTTCACACCAAAACAAACATTTTGTTTAACAACGGAAATACAATCATGAATGAGAAATCAACGCTTCTGTTGAAGTAACAGGGTAAACTAATAATAATTGTGTTGATAATGTTAATAATATTATTGAATATTATTCCGGTGTTTAATGATGATCAGTTTGGATTGATTTGTTTCCTTTTCAATTTTATTGATTTAAATAGTTCATGTGACATATTTGTATGATGTTAATTCTTTCTTAGCTTACCAATATTACAGGAGACCCGTCGTCAGTTCTTTTTGGGGGGTCCCTGTAGTTTGGACTCTTCTTTGCTATTTCTTCTTCATGTTTGATTTGTTTCCTTTCTTTTTTACTTTTCTTACTCTTGAGTGCTGTGAAGTGTATGTGAAAGGCATGACTTGCTGAGTACATTCTATGTACTTATAAATTTGCAAAGAAGGTCTCTTTTTTTTCCTTTCCGCTGCAGAAGCAACATCATCATACTGATTTGCCGTTTCCTCTCCTTTTTGTTTTTTTTTTTATTTCTGCTCGGCAGTACCAAATGGGTCTCACATTTTGAGCTGGATGTGCCTTAAAGGATTAATACTAATTTTCTACACACAAGATCTGTTCTGTCGGCAGACGGATCCACCTGCAAACGATTACTCTAATTGGTTTGAGTGTGAAAATCCACCTGGAAAAAGTCTGATGAGGGTTGAGTGTCATGAGCATCGCAGACATTATGGGAATAAAACAGACGTTATGAGATGAAGCAGAGGAAGCCTAAATTCCTACATAGATCCCCAACCATAAAGTAACGCAGGATTACAAGGGTTAAAGCCACAGTGCCGTGATAAACAAACATTCCTGCCCCTCCACCCCTCCCCCCAAAAAAGTCACCTACAGAGCCACTGTACCTAAAGAAGGAGTCAGAGAGTAAATATAGGAGCTGCTTCAGAACAAGCTTCATCACTCTTCACCTCCTCAAACCTCACTGCCCATTACAGACGACCCAGGAACCAACTAGCCATTAAATACATGTGAATCACACTTAATGTCCGCTGGTTGGCCTCAGAAATGATTTCATGATGGTCACATTTGAATGATGTGTGGAGGAGAACACATGTTGAACGTTCTCATTTACAAGTTTCATCTTTATAACGTTTCACTATCAAGTGTTTCTAGTTTAGAACTGGGGTCAATAGTACAAACAGTGTGTGCTCACTATAGCTCCTGAATAGTATTCCCACGCAATTTAAAGGAATAGTTTGACTTTTAGGAAAAACGCTTATTTCTTTCTTGCCGACCGTTAGATGAGAAGATGGAGACCAATCTCATGTTTCCATGGTTAGCCGAGTTCTGTCCAAACAGTAACAAAATCCACCTAACAGCCTCTAAAGGTCACAAATGAACATATTATACATTGTTTGTTGTGAAATTGACACATAGGAGGGGCAGCTACAGGAGGTTCCTGCTGTTACGATGGTGTTACCAAGCAGTCCACAAAACCACATCCCTTTTACTCTTGATTAAACAAATGAGATGCAAAGTGTTGGATCTGCTTGGTAGGCAGATTTTGTTATCTTTTAAGCCAGGCTGGCTGTTTCCCTCCGTTTCCAGCCTTTGTGCTAAGCTAAGCTAACTGACCTCTGGTCCGAGCTTCATGTCTAACGTACAGATATGAGTCTGGTATTGATCTTCTCATACGGCTCAACAGGGAAATAAAGCGCGTTTCCCAGAATGTCAGACAGTCTCATCGTTTCTCCCTCCAGAGTTGCTCAAGCTCACGTTTTTCACACAAAGAATAATTTCTCTAGGATCTGTAATCTTGATTTCTCCCCTCGAAGCGAACATAATCTGTTTCACATGCTGGGATTCTGATGAAGGAAACCATTTGCCCTCAAGTCCTCCGAGGTCCTGTGTGGACTGTCAGCTGCCGACGTTTGAGGAGAAAGAAGAAAGAGGAGGGCGGGAGAAAGTAAAGCAGGTGGTACGTTTAGTAAGAAAGCATGGCGTTATTAATGGTGTTAAACATCTCTGCTCTTTAACACTTAATAAAGACAAACACAAGTTGTGTTAGTTTAATATACTGCCTCTGCTACCATTCAAACCCATTTCAGACCTCTATACTCATTCCCAGTTATTTACGGACACATAAACCTGACTTTTAGTCTTTCTGCCAAACCAAGTTTTAATACCGAAGCACAATCTGACTGACTGGGTCGAATACTTTAGTTTGTTGTACATCCCAGTCGAACGTTCCTCCTCTTGGTTGACAAGTCAGTATGTATGATACTCGGGGTCTCTGGTGTTTGTAAGGACCTGCATGTCAACACTTTTCCTTATTTCTGTTTTTAATCTTAAACTTTTAACCCAGAAAGACAATGGGTGTTTTTGAACAATATTTGGACTTTTTATCAATTTCATTGGAACCGATGATCCACGTAGATGTGTGTGTGTGCGTGCGTGTGTGTGTGTGTGTGTGTGTGTGTGTGTGTGTGTGTGTGTGTGTGTGTGTTGCAAGAGAAAACACCAATGTTAACCAATCTCAATTTTGGTTCATCTTCAAAAATTTGGCTCAATCGATTCAAGTGCTGTTTGAATTTTCTTGACAGTTTGTGTTGATACTTTTAAACAAGGTTGAGGTCTTGATTAATACATTCATTGTCACTGAAGAAGCCTTTTCTTTCCTCCACATCAACCACTACTTTTCCTTTTGAATATCTCAATTGGTTATTTCCGTTGTTGTATGTGCCTGAATACATACGCTTGATTACCTCTGTGTGTGCTCATGTGGGAGAGAGATAACTGTTGTATTATAAAACGGTATGTAAATACTTTACCTCACACACTCATGGACTTTTGATATAAAAAACTCAACAAAACTGTACAAAAACAGCAGAGAACAGATCTATTTGGGATAAACCTTTGATTCGCAGGGCCCCTCGCCAAATTGCTTTTGTAACGATTTCAGGCCAGGATGTGTGCAACCGTTTCTTATTACACAGATAGCGTGCACATTTGATGAGTCATGGTTTGTTGCTTTGTTTTTCTTTTGTGTTTGGAGTTGGTTAAAGGACCAGCTATGAAGGTTGCGTCCTCAAAGCGCCGTCATTAATTGCCACACAGGAAGCACAATCGATTATTTATTGCATTTCTCTTTTCTTGACTAATCTTCTGTTTTTGTGTTTTGTTTTGTTTTTGCCACAGAGGAATCGAACGACTCCTCCCCCTGAACTGTACAGATTGTGAAAAATGTACATAGGACAAAAATCTAGTTCACCCTCTCATTTCTTTTCTTTTGTATGGAGAGAAATTACTTGTGTGAAGAGAGTATTTCAAATTTGATTGACTATTTAGTAATATTGAAAATGAGATTAAACACAGTCAATGTGAAAATAAGTGCTGAGAAATATTATTCTTCTGTCTTCTTTGGAATAAAAGTGTTGAGTATTAATAAAAAATCTGAAATCTCAAACTTATTTGTCTTGTTTTTTGTTTTGTTTTTTATCATTAGTTGTGTCCTCGGGTCAGCAGCAAGCTTAAGAGGATACCTTTCCTAAGCATCCTCTTTATATTTTTATGTCCACGTTGTAACAGATCCTGTTATTATGTCTCGTAGCGGAGGTCGGCGGGGGATCTGAGATAATGGCTGCAGCCGAGTGTCGTCTCCTGCTCTCGCATCTGTTGCGAGATTGATCAAATCATGATGGAGAAGTGCTTCTGTCGACCAAGGAGAAAAACATAAAAGGCTTGAGAATAAAAAAGGTGGTGCGAGAGGCAGGAGAAGGGGTAAGAGACGAGAGCGAGTTATTGAGGGGAGGAAGAAGTGATGCAAACTGAACGAGCAGCAGAGATCAAAGAACCCCCCTAAAAAATCCCTCACTCCTCAGACTCTCCTTGTCCAGCAACAGGAGTTATTTAAAGAAAGCTGCAGATTTGAGAATGTATACTGCTGCCTCGCGTGTGTGGATTCGGTGGGAGAATTTGAACGTCTGCAGTGGTGGATGCTGACTCAGAAGGATGTGAGGCTCTAGAAATAATCCTCTAATCAGGTTTGATCTCCTGCTTCTTCAAAAAAACAAAACTAAAATCTTTAGTATTTTCTCTCCGTGCCTGCTTACTTGTTCGCTCCTTACACCAACCCAACAACCTCAGGATGCATTACAACACATGTAACTACTTCTTGACAATTAACCGTTACCTAGCAACTGGCTCTTTTTCCAGAGATGGGGAATGGGAGGAGGGGAGGGGGGTGTAGAGAGAGAGATTTATACAGTATTCCCACAGCATCTTAACTGGATTGGATGCAACAATGCATTGACAATACAATACCAAAATGGAAAGTACAGCCTGAGCTCAACGCCCACACATGGCAGCGTAGAGGAGAGAAGAAGACGAGGAGGGATGGGGGTGATGTACAGATTACAGTTTGGAGAGGACAATAAAAGAAGGGAGGGGGGAAGCAAAAGAGGAAGTGACAAGTGACGAGTGTGCGGCTGCAGGTTGAGAAGGAGAGGAAGTGAGGAACGCTGTAGTCTGTGTGAGGACGACAAGCGGACTTGTAGGAGAAACCGGTTGCTGTAGAAACACTTGGCAAAGTTTTTAATGAAGGCATAAAGTTTGACGCCTCTGCCCACAACACACACACACACACACACACACACACACACACACAGCTCACCATATGCAAACAAACAGTATAATTATGTTAGCAGATAATAGGCACCCCCTGCTGGGGCGATGAGGACCGTTCCTGACTTAAGCGGAGCTAAAAACCCAAACCAAAGATCAAGCCTCCATGAATCAGTGGTAATGTGACGCCTGGTTACGGCAGCAGCAGACCACTGACACCCTGTGGCAGCAACACGCCATCCTCCGCTCGTAAGTGTTGGGGTTGTAGCAGGAGCAGATTTGGTTATCAACAGTTAACTATCAATATCAATATGATTATCGGTATTAATACTTATATTTAATATATTATCATGATATAATCATGAATAAACGGGGCACCACCCTGGGATCAGGGAAAAGATAACCTAAAACTGTATTCAGTCTCAATATGAAGGTTTTATACTCACATGCCAATCATCGTGATCATTGGCATAGGAGTACAAAACCAATCGAACAATTAAAAGGCGTGAAATTCAAGCACTAGCCTTCACAACCTGCTGTTATCCAGTGACATATACACAACAAGCACAAGAGACCGCTAGTTATAATATAATAAGATTTATTAAAATCAGTAATAATGATCACAATCAATAACACTGCAATTAACAAAGCCTTATTACCTAACTACCTAACACACAAAGCTAAGCTTAAACAAAGGATGTGTGTGTGTGTGTGCGCGTGCGTGTGCATGTGCGTGTGTGTGTGTGCGTGCGTGTCGAGAGAGAGGGAGAGATGGCTATGGGCGGCCACCAGATGTAGCGAGAGAGAGAGAGAGGTGGAGCTATTCCTCGCAGCGTTCAGGGGCGGAGCCACTGAGGTCTGATGGAGTAGCGAGAGAGAGAGAGAGAGGTGGAGCTATTCCTCGCAGCGGTCAGGGGCGGAGCCACTGAGGTCTGACGGAGTAGCGAGAGAGAGAGAGAGATAGCCGTATGTAGCCACCAGATGTAGCTATGTCCCTAGCGCCCGCCGGGAACAGCTGGCTTAGGACACGGCGTGTATGTGTGTGTGTGTTTAGCGGGACACGAACAAAGAGAGAGAGGATGCGCGAGCGATATTCGGAGGGACGGAAAGCGTGCCGTTATCACACGGGCTCGCGTGAATGAACTGGCGTTTATTCCGCGAGACCGGTCTTTTAACTGATAGTAGAGGCTTTCTGAGCTCGCGAATATGGCGGAGGTTAGTCAGAAACACTGTTACAGAAATCAACCCAGCTACGTGTACACGATCAGTATCCAAATACAGCAGCACATGAACAAACGGACTCGGCGGTCCGCGATCAGAACTTAAAACACATTAACAAGAATTACAAGCATATCCTACACTATCACTTGTGTCTCTGCCCAGACTGATAGCCTCTTACTGGTATCGTTGCGTAAGACGATGACGGCGTTCCGTAACGGCGGTGGTTCGTGAGTCCCCGGCGTCAGCGGGGGACGTGATGAGTCGGCTTCGTCCAGACGAGAGCGGAGCGGGTTTCCTCTCGTTGATCAAACTCAAATAAAGAAAACAGTCCGTGTTTCTTTCTTCCACGGACGGCGATATAATCGCGGCTTGGCGATTTAGTCAGCTTACTTCAGACAGCGTCTGGTAGCTGGACGGCAGGAACCGGCTTGGTTCCTCTTGTTGCAGCGGTGCGCTGCGGGAGGGGGTCGCCTCCCGTTGCAACGTGGTGTTGCGCCGGTTGTAGGAAGAGGCCAGAGTAGGAGTCGGAGTAAGAGTGAATAAGAGAGCGTTCTCCGGGCGGCTTCGGTTTATAAAGCTCAGGCCGCTCCAGGGGACCCCCCGGGGTTCCCTGAAGATGTCAGCCAATAGGATGGTTGGGTGGCGTCGCATCTCTCACCTGGGTGAGATGTGAAACTAAAATGGCGGTGTAGTTTTTAATCCCCTTTGTCCCTTTGTCCTGGCCGCATGTGTAGGCTTCTGTGGGCCGCATTGTGTAGTCCTAACGGTTAGGTCCCAACAGTCCCCCTTTTGGTCTGAAGGTTGAGGTGTGGGACGCAACCTTCGGAGCAACATAAGGGCCGAACCGTCCATGTATTCCTTGAAACTCGTGGGAGTCCAAACAGTCTGTATATTCCATGGAAAAGAGGTTAAACAGTTAATTCAGGTTAAAGTCCATAACTTGATGGAGGCATTGTCTGGGCAGAGATTGAGGCAAGGTCTGGGCAGAGATTTCTAACCGTCTAACCTATATCAAACATCTGCTAAGACACAATTTTCACAAACATCAACATTGTCATTACACTCAGGTAGTTTCAAACAGGACACACCCCAACTATGAAAACGGAACGAAGGAGGAAAAGGAAAGCGAGGAAAAGGAGAAGGGGTTAGTGGTCGTTTGGTTTACTCCTGGAGAAGATTTAAGTTAGCCATATTTACTATGTTGTGGCTCAGGGCTGTAACGCTCCATGTAGCCAGAAACAGAGGAAATGTCAGAGGCGCTGTCATTATCTGAGTTGTCATGTTTGTACACTGCTGGTTCACGTGACTGGGACAGAATTTCGGAGTAGGGCTTCCTACTACTTCTGTGTGAATGCCCATCTCGACGCAGTTGGTGGGCATGTCGGTGATGCTCAGTATCCCCACGCCGTCTCTTACCAGGCTTCTGGGGGGAGTTTAGTGATGGTTGGGTCGAGTCACGCCATAGCGCTATCGTTTTTATCAGCTTCTCGATCGGGTCGCACAGATCCCTATCTTCGTCAGTTTGGGAGTTTGTCTGATTCCAGGGGCGTGCTGGCCGCTCACCCCCTTTCGCGCTGTTATGAGGGCTCTGCTTTAAGGCGGCGGATGTTTGGGAGTTAGTCTCGTTCCTTGGTTTTGTCTGATTCCTGGGGCGTGCTGGCCGCTCACCCCCTTTCGCGCTGTTATGAGGGCTATGCTTTAAGGCGGCAGACGTTTCGGACGCAGATGTGTCGAAGTTAGCGGGCTGGCTTTTAAGTTTGCGCGCTAAGTGGGTTTCCCAAGCCATCTGTGCGTAATTACGAATCTCTTGCATGGAGAGTCGATGTGTCCTGAAATGTATGGTGACATCGTAGCGCACACTTTCGTGTAGGTTATGCAGGAAGAGGGCCTTGAAGGCAGGCTCTTCCTCCACTCCTGGGGAGTTACGGCCCTGAGCATAGGCGGCTCTGAAGCGCCAATAGTACTCCGTGGGTGATTCCTGCCCCTCATGTACGACGGCGAGGGCACTGATCGTAGCGGCGGCGGGATCCCAGTCCCGGCTATACTCCTTCCGGAGTGCTGCACAAAGTCTGGAGTATCGGTCCTGGGTTCTGGGTGCAAGTGTTCCTATGAAACTGCGGACATGTCTGGTTGTGGTCTTCCCGACTAGTCTGAGCTTCTCCCGTGAGGAGGCATGGGGGAGGTCAATCAGGAGTCTGTCTAACTCTCTCAAATATTCGTCAATATTATGGTTCGAGTTGTCGGGATCAAAATGTTGAATATCTTTAGCCATGCTCTCTAGCTCTTCAAAGCGGAAGCGCTGTGGCATCCTTTCTGGTGAAGGCGAGACTAAGCTAGGTTGAGGAGGCGCGTCGCAAATTACAGGTTTGTTCCAAAGATAGGAAGATTTTGGAGGAGAACTTGTGTAAGTTCCACTGCTGGTTTCTTCGCTGTCTGTGTCGGAGCAATGGGAAGCTGCGTAGCCGTTACCGCTATCTCTCAGTGGAGTTTGTCTTAAGGACTTTGTGTCCGCTGGTAACTGTTCCCATCTTCTGCATGGCGGGGGTGTCGTATTTTCACTACAAAAAGAGTGGGAGTCGGAGAAGCCTGAATCACACTGACTGGCCGAGTCGGCTGAGGGAGGACATTCTGGTTTAGACTTCGACCACCTGTTCTTGTAGGACAAAAACTGGGACTCTGTGGTGTGCAGGACATCTAAATAACGCATGGCTCTCATGTCTGCTGCTTGAGCGTCGTGGAGGCGACAAGCACTTTGCTCCTCTAGTACTACCACTTTTTTCTCTAGGGCAGATTTACTCTGAACCAAGAGACAGGTTTGTTTGTAGAAAGTCAGTAGCAAGCATTTTAACAATGGACCCTTGGATGATGTTACTTCATCAGATCTGCTGTTCAGTAACACGTTGATCTCCTCTTGGCACTCACTGAGATTAAGTTTCTGCAAAAACTCAGAGTAGCCTGTCTGAAGGCTCTGTGCCACAGATGAGATGAACTGTTCACAAAAGGTCTCCATTGTGTCTGGAGAGAAAGGAGGGGGGTTATGCAAATCACCTGATAAGGTGACTGGCGGTTCTCTTTTAGAGAGGTCAGCTTCACCCTCTAATGATTCTATACAGCAACTCAGACTTACTGTAGGCTGCTTACTTAATTCTTTGCCAAAGGCACGCTAACTGAAATGCACGGCAGGAACAGTTAGGGAATTATTTTGAAATTTTAACTCGAGCTAGAACCCGTGGTGGAAATAGCAAGGTACAATTTCAACGTTCACAGAGTCGGTGCACTCTGTGGCTCTATTCTCTGCTCTACTTCTAGTAAAGGGAGAATACGGTGGCTTTACTTGTTCGGTGCTAATCGCAAGAAAAAAGAATGTATTTGTTGTTATACTGATGTGGGTGCACAGGTGAGCTGCGTCGACCTGTGACTTACAATGGAGATGTTAGTACTCTTCTACAGCCTGTGGACTGTCAATGAGGTGTCTCTAGCACCTCTGGTGAGTAATAACAGTGTTATAACGCGTCTTAGTATCCCTAACCCTGTGTTTGTTAGTATTGTTGACAATAAATGGCTAATCACAACATGCACATGCAACCCTCAACTGTATTTGCTTGGCAAATAGTAACAGGGAGCAAACAAAGCGATCCTTGAACATCGATTTCTAAACAATGATATCAATAACAACAATTCCTATTATTGTTATTATTACTATAATTCTCAGGTTATTGTGCATAAATCTCTGGATAAAGCTGGTTTAAGAAGCCTCACACGGGGCACCATTTATGTTGGGGTTGTAGCAGGAGCAGATTTGGTTATCAACAGTTAACTATCAATATCAATATGATTATCGGTATTAATAATTATATTTAATATATTATCATGATATAATCATGAATAAACGGGGCACCACCCTGGGATCAGGGAAAAGATAACCTAAAACTGTATTCAGTCTCAATATGAAGGTTTTATACTCACATGCCAATCATCGTGATCATTGGCATAGGAGTACAAAACCAATCGAACAATTAAAAGGCGTGAAATTCAAGCACTAGCCTTCACAACCTGCTGTTATCCAGTGACATATACACAACAAGCACAAGAGACCGCTAGTTATAATATAATAAGATTTATTAAAATCAGTAATAATGATCACAATCAATAACACTGCAATTAACAAAGCCTTATTACCTAACTACCTAACACACAAAGCTAAGCTTAAACAAAGGATGTGTGTGTGTGTGTGCGCGTGCGTGTGCATGTGCGTGTGTGTGTGTGCGTGCGTGTCGAGAGAGAGGGAGAGATGGCTATGGGCGGCCACCAGATGTAGCGAGAGAGAGAGAGAGGTGGAGCTATTCCTCGCAGCGTTCAGGGGCGGAGCCACTGAGGTCTGATGGAGTAGCGAGAGAGAGAGAGAGAGGTGGAGCTATTCCTCGCAGCGGTCAGGGGCGGAGCCACTGAGGTCTGACGGAGTAGCGAGAGAGAGAGAGAGATAGCCGTATGTAGCCACCAGATGTAGCTATGTCCCTAGCGCCCGCCGGGAACAGCTGGCTTAGGACACGGCGTGTATGTGTGTGTGTGTTTAGCGGGACACGAACAAAGAGAGAGAGGATGCGCGAGCGATATTCGGAGGGACGGAAAGCGTGCCGTTATCACACGGGCTCGCGTGAATGAACTGGCGTTTATTCCGCGAGACCGGTCTTTTAACTGATAGTAGAGGCTTTCTGAGCTCGCGAATATGGCGGAGGTTAGTCGAAAACACTGTTACAGAAATCAACCCAGCTACGTGTACACGATCAGTATCCAAATACAGCAGCACATGAACAAACGGACTCGGCGGTCCGCGATCAGAACTTAAAACACATTAACAAGAATTACAAGCATATCCTACACTATCACTTGTGTCTCTGCCCAGACTGATAGCCTCTTACTGGTATCGTTGCGTAAGACGATGACGGCGTTCCGTAACGGCGGTGGTTCGTGAGTCCCCGGCGTCAGCGGGGGACGTGATGAGTCGGCTTCGTCCAGACGAGAGCGGAGCGGGTTTCCTCTCGTTGATCAAACTCAAATAAAGAAAACAGTCCGTGTTTCTTTCTTCCACGGACGGCGATATAATCGCGGCTTGGCGATTTAGTCAGCTTACTTCAGACAGCGTCTGGTAGCTGGACGGCAGGAACCGGCTTGGTTCCTCTTGTTGCAGCGGTGCGCTGCGGGAGGGGGTCGCCTCCCGTTGCAACGTGGTGTTGCGCCGGTTGTAGGAAGAGGCCAGAGTAGGAGTCGGAGTAAGAGTGAATAAGAGAGCGTTCTCCGGGCGGCTTCGGTTTATAAAGCTCAGGCCGCTCCAGGGGACCCCCCGGGGTTCCCTGAAGATGTCAGCCAATAGGATGGTTGGGTGGCGTCGCATCTCTCACCTGGGTGAGATGTGAAACTAAAATGGCGGTGTAGTTTTTAATCCCCTTTGTCCCTTTGTCCTGGCCGCATGTGTAGGCTTCTGTGGGCCGCATTGTGTAGTCCTAACGGTTAGGTCCCAACATAAGCCACCGTAAGCCTCAAACACTGGGTCCTACATTTCCCATAATGCAACTCAACAGCGTCTTTCATTCGACGTCTCTGGCTGCAAAATGTCTTTTAAACTCCAGTTAATAATGAAGGCTTTCATTTCAGTTTTGACTTTTGACCCAAAGTACAATATTCACTGAATAAATGACACATAAAATCAATAACTATATTTAGACACACCATGAAATTGTTTTATTAATGTTGTTATTTAACATGGCCACTTTTTTCCATTTTAATATTTAATTTCATGAAGCCACTCTTCACCAAAGCCTCCATGACATCATGACAAACAATTAAAAGTATTTTTTAAAAAGCATGTGACGGTGATGAAGGCCATGATATATCACTGTAACAGGTTAAAGATTTATTATTAATAATAATAATAATAATAATATTAATTATAATATTTTTTGTTAGGAAGAAGGAGGTTAATACAATAGAGATAATCTTAGAAAGTCTTTATTAAAGATATGACACTATAATGTGTTATTATAAGGAGAATCTATACAGTTAAAAATGAGCTTTCTTATATTATATCATACATGCATTAACTTTCTCTTCACCCCCATGAGTGTTTCTATCTCTCTCTCTGAAGCAGCCTCACTCCCCCGTTATTCAGGACTCTCACCCGTCTCCTCCTCACCACCCGGCTCCCCCTCGGTGGACTCGCCCTCCCCGGGGTCTTCGGGGTGTACCGGGCCAGGTTCGCCACCTCTCCTTGCAGGCTCTGAGATGCCAGAGCCTGTCCGCCTCCCGCCGCCCCCTCCTCCCCCTCCCAGTAGCCGTGGTGACGGAGGAACGGTTCCAGGGTTGCTAGGCGATGAGAGAGCTCGGTGATGCGCTTGCGCAGCAGAGAGACTTCTCTGAACAGGTCGTTGACGGACTCGGACAGAGGGCGCACCCTGCAGGACAAACAGAGGATGTTCAGTTTCAATAAAATAAACGACTATAATATAAAAAATAATTTAATATAATATAATATAATATAATATAATATAATATAATATAATATAATATATAATGTAATGTAATGTAATGCAATGTAATGTAATATAATATAATATTATATAATAATATAATATAATATTATAATATAATATAATAAAATAAAATATTATTTTTATTATTTTAATATTAAAAGAAAAAAAATTACATTAAATAAAATGTCTTAACTGTGGCTGATTAAGTGTGCTTAGCCTATGTGTTACAACTCACCTCACTCTTTTATTTTTTATATATATTTCCATATTTTACCATATTTTCTCTAGCTGTGGAAATCTTACCACATGGTCTATTTAGAGGCAGAGCTTGTGATCAAATCACATCATCTTCATCAGCAGCAGACGGCCAGTTGTCACGGAATTGCAAACAAACGAATTTCCTTTTTTTCCCTCTTGTGCAATTTCATGATTTCTTGTCTATATCTATGACAACTGATATGTGACGTATGTGCTGATGGAGACTATGTGCCTTTTGATGTTCTGTCGCTTCCACGTTCAGGAAGGAACTTATAGCTCTGATAGGGAGATAAAATGTACACATACTGTCAAAAATACTGCTTTTGTTAATTTGTGAGTGAGTGAGTGAGTGAGTGAGTGAGTGAGTGAGTGAGTGAGTGAGTGAGTGAGTGAGTGAGTGAGTGAGTGTGCACCTCTATGTCTGTCCATTGTAAATCTTGCATTCTGCTGCAGAACAGCGCCCAGTTCTGGCTGCTCTAGGACATCATGTGGTTGCGGTGACTCACACTTTGCTGACTCCCCGGGCCGGTAGGAGCCGCTAGTGATGATGTCACGGCTGAGTGCATCTCAGACACCCAGCCACCACCCTGCGCCCACAGTGGGGGGATAACAGTATGTGGTGTTGTTTAACAGCTAACCCAACTACCATACACACACTGCTGCGTACCTCTTGGCTGCTGCTCTGCGGCTCAATTTTATTGTTTTGGTTGGTGTGTTTGGCTAACTGCTAACAGCTAACAGAACAACAAACACTTCTGTATCTCACCGCAACTCGGTAGCCTTGTGGGTCTAGTGTATTACTGCTTGCATACATCGGCACTTGTTTTTGCATCTGAAGAAGTGTCTACGGCACTTTGCAGCCTATAGGTTACATGCAAGACTGGTTCGTATTTGGCTCACTTGAAGACAATGAGCCTGCAGATGTCGCTGCTTATTTTTGAGTTTGAGACAAATGTATTTTAGACGCCCTACAGGCCATTGGCTGAATTTATTAAATCACACAAAACAGCTGCAGACAGCTGGTGGAGATCTGGACTCTACTGAGATCACCTTTCTAGCTGTAGATCGTAAACTCTTCCTCGGGTCATGAAAGTGTCTTTTTTTTTTTTATTGTATGCATTTGAGTGAATTGTTTGTGTTTTTATGTTAGCATAGCTGCTTGTCTCAAATTGCCCCACGAGAGACGTTCAAGTGGCCTATTGAATGTGAGCTGAATTGAATCTGCTCAAATGTAATGCATTAGGGGTGACGGAGGTGTTAAAGTTACCTGGAGTAGTCGGGCAGCAGTGTGCTGGGTTCAGAGTGCAGTAAAGTCTTGATCTCACGGAAGATGCGTTTCCCCCAGGCGTCTAAAACTCTGGTCACACTGCGGACTGAGGCCACATTCACACTGTCGGCTGAAACCAATAAATCACTCTTCCATTTAGAGAAACACAGCCTGGATGAATGAACAATATTACAGGCACATGTGTTACAATCACTTCAAAATCCTTATATTTATCGCATCTCTGCACATTTTCTCAAACGCTGCTTTTCATTCAGTTCACCAATAAATTCTCACAACTTCAAACATTTTGTGATTTACAGTATCTGCGAAACGCCAGGAGATCAAAGGGAGGCTCGTGATTTACCTCCCTCTCTGTAGTTCCAGTACCCATAATCCAGTTCATTCTCCTCGCCGGCTGAACGGGCCCCAGTTGCCATGGCAACCACCATCAGCAGCGTCAACAGAGAGGTAGGGGCCATGACGAGCAGACACTTCCCCATTTTTTAAAAGAAAGAGAGAAGAAAAACAAACCTCATGTGTCGTCTGTTGAAAATGAAGAGATTAACAAACAGAAGGAAATAAAAGAAGTGATGACATGCAGACAGGTGTCATGAGCACAGGCCAGGAAGGAGTCGGCAGTACACATCTGTATAAGGAAGAAGCACATTTACTTACTGTTTTATTTTACCTTTTTCCTCTACTTTATAACTTTCTTTCATAATTTCTTTGTAGATTATTCTTCTTCATAAAATGTGCAGTAAATATGATTAGTTTATGAAATACAACACAGTTTGATAGCTGAATATAGATTTTGTCCACACGACATAGAATACTGTTTGCACTTTAATGCATGCATATGTAATAAATACAATAATTCAGGATAATAATTCACAACGAATACTGCATTTTGCTGCTGTTGCTTCTGTACTTTAATGTATATTTCACATTATTATATACTGTGCTATTTCTCCTCTTTTATTGAAGACGTGTTTGAACAATTGTTCCACCACCTGCACAGATAGAGAGGTGTCTTTAATTCCTTGAACTTTAAAGTAAAAAAAATAGCTTGCAATTACAAAAAGTCTTACTGTAATAGATGCGTTTGTCTGCTTAGTCACTCAGCTCCAATACAGTCCAAACTGACAAATCAAAGTTTTTTTCTCTCGTCCCATGACTCCAGGTGTGAGAAGAAAAACAAGAGAGGAGGACCCAGAGAAGAGGAGGAGGAAACAAGCAGGATTGCATCGACACGACACAGTCTGTGAATCATACTGGACGCTAATGACTCACTGTTGAGGTATTTTACATGTTGTCATGGAATATGAATTTGAGGGCCGATCAAAGGCACAGTGGAAATCTCTAATCTGACACAGCTCGTTTCACATCTGGACAAACACATCAACAACACTAACACGATCACCATCCAGTGTCCCAGTGAGTGTGGCTTGTGTTGAAATAACTGCATTTTAACTTGGTTGACTTAACAGTTCACTAGAAGAGCAAATGAGCCGATACTCACGACTTTGAAATGATGGTGATGCTTCAACTCTCAGCAGGAAGTCCCTCTTCTCTCTCCTTTCCACTCTCCCACTGCCCCGGCCTTTTTCTATACTTGTTTACTTTCTCTCTCTCTCTCTCTCTCTCTCTCTCTCTCTCTCTCTCTCTCTCTCTCTCTCTCTCTCTCTCTGTCTCTCTCTTATTTCCTCCGATGCTCTCACCCTCACCTCGCTGCTGAACTAGCAGGAGAGTGTGGCAGGTCCAGTTTAAAATCTCCTTTTTCGCAGAGAGCTGTCGTATCTTTACACACCAACGCACGCCCAACTCCTGCTCTCTCTCTCTCTCTCTCTCTCTCTCTCTCTCTCTCTCTCTCTCTCTCTCTCTCTCTCTCTCTCTCTCTCTCTCTCTCTGACACACACTATGACATCCAGCTGCTGCCAGATGCACGCTCTCTTCTTTCAGATGAGTCTCGTAAGTTACCCACTTGTAGTCCCGACTCCTTCAGCCCTGTGTGGAACAGACCGGTATAATGGCTGTAATCTCACTCTGCTGCAGGATCCAGTTTCTCCTCCAAACTTGAGTTATAGACCCTTTTCATCTTTCTCTGCTTCCCTCTGGCTGCCCTTTACCCTCACAGCAGCAGCTCACAGCCTCAACACACCTCAGAGCCATATTTTTTTTTTAAACATTTTAAAAAACATTTTTACAGATAACAGGATAACAAGCTTGTTGTGTTCACTCACAATGTAGAGTCCATCCAAACCGTACAATGCTGGGTTCCACTTCCACCAGCTGCAGCAGTAAATACTGCTTAAATCAAAATATACACTCAGAAAAGGGACTTTAGAGTTCATTTTATTACTATAGTCAGAACCTGTATTCAAGTAAAAGTGAAATTAACTGTATTACATTATAGTTCTAAATAATTGTTGTTGTAAATAAGCCTAATGAGATTGATTAATCGAGACAATTATCAGCAGATTATTCGCTGATGAAATAAATTGTAGCAGGTCGAGTTTAATCATGCATGTAAATATAATATATTTTCTCTGATAAATAAGATAGAACTAAAGCTGTCAAATAAACATTTAGTATAATATTTCCCTCTGATAAACTGGAGAAGAAGTTTAAGGTGGCAGATAATGTAAAATAAAGTTTCTGAGGAATATAATACAGTAAACTAATTTAGTGTTTTCCACCACTGGAGACTTGCAACATCAGGGGGTATTCCACATTTAGTCCACAACATGTTTTCTATGTGTTTTCTCTACCAGATTAACTGTAAAGACTGTCAACATCGGCAAAACGATGAAAAAAATCATCTGCCTCTTCAGATTTAAACACCCAATATGTTCAAAGCTGCATGTGCATTTAGGAAGATTATGTTGTGCTCATCATTCAGTGTTTTTACAGTAAGTAAATGATTTGTGTATTACACTCCCCAGGAAAGAGGGGAGATAATAAGTGCAGGAGACGGGATATGAAATGGAATGAATTATTCGTCATTGACTGGCATCCAGATGTTATTCCAGCTCGCTGTGTGTCTGCGTTCATGCTGTGGCTGATGTGAGGTCAGAGTTGGCCACCAATGCAGCCAAAAGAAAATGGTGAAGCAGTCAAGTGTAGAGAGAGGAGAGGAGAGGAGAGGAGAGGAGAGGAGAGGAGAGGAGAGGAGAGGAGAGGAGAAGGGAGGAGAGGAGAAGGGAGAAGGGAGAGGGGGGAGAGGAGAGGAGAGGAGAAGGGAGAGGGGGGAGAGGAGAGGAGAGGAGAGGAGAGGAGAGGAGAGGAGAAGGGAGAGGGGGGAGAGGAGAGGAGAGGAGAGGAGAGGAGAGGAGAGGAGAAGGGAGAGGAGAGGAGAGGAGAGGAGAAGGGAGAGGGGGGAGAGGAGAGGAGAGGAAGACGGAGAGGAGAGGAGAGGAGAGGAGAGGAGAAGGGAGAGGGGGGAGAGGAGAGGAGAGGAAGACGGAGAGGAGAGGAGAGGAGAGGAGAGGAGAGGAGAGGAGAGGAGAGGAGAGGAGAGGAGAAGGGAGAGGGGGGAGAGGAGAGGAAGACGGAGAGGAGAGGAGAGGAGAGGAGAGGAGAGGAGAGGAGAAGGGAGAGGAGAGGAGAGGAGAAGGGAGAGGGGGGAGAGGAGAGGAGAGGAGAAGGGAGAGGGGGAGAGGAGAGGAGAGGAGAGGAGAGGAGGGAGAGAGGAGAGGAGAGGAGGGAGAGGAGAGGAGAAGGGAGAAGGGAGAGGGGGGAGAGGAGAGGAGAGGAGAAGGGAGAGGGGGGAGAGGAGAGGAGAGGAGATGAGAGGAGGGAGAGAGGAGAGGAGAGGAGGGAGAGGAGAGGAGAAGGGAGAAGGGAGAGGGGGGAGAGGAGAGGAGAGGAGAAGGGAGAGGGGGGAGAGGAGAGGAGAGGAGAGGAGATGAGAGGAGAGGAGAGGAGAGGAGAGGAGAGGAGAGGAGAGGAGAAGGGAGAGGGGGGAGAGGAGAGGAGAGGAGAGGAGAGGAGAAGGGAGAGGAGAGGAGAGGAGAAGGGAGAGGGGGGAGAGGAGAGGAGAGGAAGACGGAGAGGAGAGGAGAGGAGAGGAGAGGAGAGGAGAGGAGAAGGGAGAGGGGGGAGAGGAGAGGAGAGGAGAGGAGAGGAGAAGGGAGAGGAGAGGAGAGGAGAAGGGAGAGGGGGGAGAGGAGAGGAGAGGAAGACGGAGAGGAGAGGAGAGGAGAGGAGAAGGGAGAGGAGAGGAGAGGAGAAGGGAGAGGGGGGAGAGGAGAGGAGAGGAAGACGGAGAGGAGAGGAGAGGAGAGGAGAAGGGAGAGGGGGGAGAGGAGAGGAGAGGAAGACGGAGAGGAGAGGAGAGGAGAGGAGAGGAGAAGGGAGAGGGGGGAGAGGAGAGGAAGACGGAGAGGAGAGGAGAGGAGAGGAGAGGAGAGGAGAGGAGAGGAGAGGAGAAGGGAGAGGGGGGAGAGGAGAGGAGAGGAGAAGGGAGAGGGGGGAGAGGAGAGGAGAGGAGAGGAGAGGAGGGAGAGAGGAGAGGAGAGGAGAGGAGGGAGAGGGGGGAGAGGAGAGGAGAGGAGAGGAGAGGAGAGGAGAAGGGAGAAGGGAGAGGGGGGAGAGGAGAGGAGAGGAGAAGGGAGAGGGGGGAGAGGAGAGGAGAGGAGAGGAGAGGAGAGGAGAGGAGAGGAGAGGAGAGGAGAAGGGAGAGGGGGGAGAGGAGAGGAGAGGAGAGGAGAGGAGAGGAGAGGAGAGGAGAAGGGAGAGGAGAGGAGAGGAGAAGGGAGAGGGGGGAGAGGAGAGGAGAGGAAGACGGAGAGGAGAGGAGAGGAGAGGAGAGGAGAGGAGAGGAGAGGAGAAGGGAGAGGGGGAGAGGAGAGGAGAGGAAGACGGAGAGGAGAGGAGAGGAGAGGAGAGGAGAGGAGAGGAGAGGAGAGGGGAGGAGAGGAGAAGGGAGAGGGGGGAGAGGAGAGGAAGACGGAGAGGAGAGGAGAGGAGAGGAGAGGAGAGGAGAGGAGAGGAGAAGGGAGAGGAGAGGAGAGGAGAAGGGAGAGGGGGGAGAGGAGAGGAGAGGAGAAGGGAGAGGGGGGAGAGGAGAGGAGAGGAGAGGAGAGGAGGGAGAGAGGAGAGGAGAGGAGAGGAGGGAGAGGGGGGAGAGAGGAGAGGAGAGGTGTGAAGGAGGGAAAAAAAGGAGGGTTATCAAAATAACAGCTGCATTTCAACATCTGCACACACTGAGTTACAGCCGTGAAGAAGTCACCATCAGCCACAGCTGGTTTACATTAACAACAGGCAGTTTGTCACCTTCGGCTGAAATCCAGCCTCACACACACACACACACACACACACATACACACACACACACACACATACACACACACACACACACACACACACACACACACACACACACACACACACACACACACACACACACACAGAGCACAACACTGTCCCGCTGTGGAGGAAAGCCAACACTGCACTTCACTTCGCAACCGGCAGTTGACGTAACAGAACAACGCAACCAGAAATATTCTTTCTTAACGCAACACAAAGCGAGCTGGGGCCACTTTAGTACAATTTTATTTCTACGTGGACGTATCCTCATGGGTTGCCACGCTTTCAGGCTTTAATGTCAAACAGGCATCGAACAAAGTTGAAAATGTTCTCTTTTATCAGAGCTGTGGTCCGGTTAGCGTCCCCAATAAGTCAGTCTCAAGATAAACTGAACAGTTTGAGGAAGTGGCCTTGCCAGAAACAGGAAACCCAAAGCTGCAGCTTATGTGCCAAGACAAACTGAAACACTAGATACGTGGAACAACCTCGACCAAGAACACAAGAAACATTCAAAGAACATGGATGCTCAACAAGTTTGGGGTCTTTCTTCCACGTCAGCCTGGATGTTGGTCCTCACCTTCCTCTCTGTTTGCTCAGGAATGGCAACACAAAGTAAGCCACCCTCACTCTTTTTTGACTGACACTCACTTATAGGTTAAAGGGCGACGCTTGCTGAAAACAACGGCGTGGATCACTAATGTAACTATTTGATTGTTTGCACTCAAAAGAAGTTCTACCTATTGTTTTTTTTCTTTGAGGAATCATATTTTTGAATAATAATCATAAATCATTCATCGATAAATGTCAAAATAATAGCATAGATGTGTCACAGTTTCTTAAAACCTGAGATGAGGTGTTTAAAGATTCTTTAAAGAATCAGAGTATGTTTGATGCTTTTTCTTAATAATCGATCGATCACTTCGAGGGTGGGTTTAGCTCAGGAGGTAGAGCGGGTTGGCTGGTAACTGCAAGATTGCCGGTTCGATCCCGGGCTCCTCCTAGCTGAGTGCCTGGTGTCCCTGAGCAAGATGCCTCACCCTAATTGCTCCTGACGAGCTGGCTGTTGCCCTGCATGGTTGACTCCGCCGTTGGTGTGTGAATGTGTGAATGAATGGGTGAATGTCAGTCATTCCTGTAAAGCACTTTGGACAAAAGCGCTATATAAATGAGGCCATTTTACTTGTTGAATCAACTAATTATTTCAGCTTTCATATTAATCTCTGTGTCCCTTCACAGACCTCCACCTGGAGAGCACTGTCTTTGTGGCAGGCAAAGAGCTCGACATCATCCTTGAGTTGCCGTTGCCAACGAACCAGAGCAATGTGACCTGCTCCGATCCTAGCAACCAACAGATATATAGCAGTGACATCTATGAGACGCATGGACCAGCATGTGCCATACTGAAGTTGAAAAACCTGACCATTTCAGGAGAATACAGCTGCCAATATAAAACATCCAAAGTGTACTGGTTCCTTCGAGTGGTCAGTGAGTATCAGAAGAGAATGTGAATGAAAGATGGAAGTGAAATGGGTTTTTAGGGGAGTGAAGGAGCAGTTAGGAGATTTAATGTTTCTTCCGTTCTGTGTTTGTATGAGATCTTCAAATTGGAGGTGATAACCAGGTATGAGCTCTCTGTAAAAGACCATTTCCCACTACCTTACGGAGAAGACCCACCGACTGTGATGCAAGTTTGCCCCTCTTCATGTTCTCAAAGCACTGTGGGGTAGACTGACCAGTGGCATTAAAACAGGGAGGAGTTGACAGTTGAAAATGTTCAAAATCGTACAAAAGAGAAATTTGCCTGGAAGCTCACTACATTCATTCACTATTTTTTCTTTTGTTGTGTTTCATTTGTAATTTGTATTTGTTGGAAAGCTAACTAAGAACACATGAGGTAGTGGTGAGACAGAAAGTTTTCAACCAGATGTATTTATGTTCATGTCAATCAGACGGCAACCTCCTGGTCTGACAAGGGAAGTGCCTTAAACCTGCATTCTTTCTACTGGCCATCAGGGGGCGACTGCTCTGGTTGCAAAAAGAAGTCTGATTGCAAGTCTCCGAGGATATTACCTTAGTTCTCACCTGATTTATTACCTCAGTAAACATTGTAAACATGAGTTTATGGTCTCAAAGTCTTCTTCAATACAGCATGATGTTCATTTAGTAAATTATGCTCCATTTAGAGTCAAACAGATGTTTAACAGGTTATACTTTAGGGTATTGACAAGTTGCTACCACAGAGATGTCCACATTTTCGTCTTACAACTTTAACCCTTTCACATTATTTTCCATTCATGAAAGTTAACTATAAAACATTGTTGTCACCTTAAAGTCGAACTAAAATGACAAAATGCCTTATAAATTAACTGTTGGAGAAGTCCTATCGACACAATGTTGGCTAATAAGCTAGTTACTCAGTAATGCCCATCCTGTTTCAAAGGATTTAAAGCCCACAAAATGCTAACAAAATATCATATATTTAACAAGAAAAACTTCTGATGAAAAATGTAATTAAAAAAAACTTAATCTAATAAAAGTTTTTCTTAATTATACATTAAATATTCATTGATTCATTGATTACATGCTCAAGCAGCCAGTTATGAACCATTCCTGCACTGACTGATAATGAATTGCGGGTGTTTTCCAGGTGAAGACTATTGGTATACACCGATGTTCGATTACAAAGAATGCTACGTGGTCTCCTTCTTCATTGGTGTGCTGCTGATTTTCAGTGTGGTCGGCTCGGTGTGGCTCTTCAGAGGACATTGGGTAAGATGTGCTCTGCTCGGGACCGCAGTGTGTTGCAATGTCAGAAAATTGCTTTATTATGACAGATGAGTTTCTGAAGCTCCAGATGAAGATTTTCAAATGAGCCTACATCTGTCATTGGCAAACACAAACCCAAATCAAACCTACCCCTTTTAAGTAAGATCATCAGAATGATGAAAAACACATTCACTTCATCCCGTCAGTGTCGTTTTCATACTGCTCAATTAAGGAACACACACCATATTTTTCAAGCATTTAATGAACTCTGCATCTAGTTCCAGCTGCTAAATCACAAGAAAATATCTGCTAGTCTAGTTTGTGTGTTATCCAGTTTTTGGTATTAAATGCATTCAATTATTTATATTTTTTCAGAAAGATCGCAACACTGAATGTGGCAACAGAAAACAAACCCAGAGCAGAGAAGAAAGGAAAGAGGGAGAGGTGGAGGAAGACAACGTGGGTGCAATTACAGCTCCGTCTACGTCTTTCTACGCTGTAAGCACCTCTCTACTCATCAGCACACAAACAGACACATTTCACTTGAATTCAAGCGTGCCACGTCACTTTTGAGCCACTATCTACCCTTCGCATTCACAAGTTCACTTTTGTATTTCTTGGAAACTGATATGAGAAATTCCCTCAGAGTCTAGAGACTCGACCCAGGTCCATTTATGATGTGCTGGATCACTCGGCTGCCAATGGAAAGCCAGACCAAAGCCAAGAAAAACCCAAGGAAAAGATCCCCAAAGAAACGGTCAGTGTGAACTTCAGGTGCTTTATCGTATTTTGTGTTATCAGTGGGAAACAATAAAACATGCAGTTGGTGACCAATCTTCTACTTCCCCCACAGATGGCACAAACCACACAGGACGAAGGCGTATTTGAGTGTGTCTATGAGAATTTTTGAATCTAAAATAATCTTTTTTCAACTGATTGTGATATTTACAGTATATCAGTGGCTGTGATTTTGTCACTTTGCTTTGCTTTGTCACCTGTTAAATTGTTTCGATTGTTTTTTAGACCTACAAATAACAAAAACATTATGTAGAAACCCTCTGTTCCATGTAAATATATTAAGTTAACATACAAAAATATTACCAAAAAATAACAGTACTTCAGTACAAATTTGCTGTTCAAATCACTGTGTAATAATGTTGTATTTTTAGGTTGTTATACAGCATTGTCAATGCATCATATTTAAAATATTAATCTGAAAAGTAACTAGTTACTATTCAGGTGGAGTAATGGTGGAGCACAGTAAGTACAGTATCTACTTCTGAAATGTAGTGGAGTAAAAATATGAAAAAGCATAAATAAATATGGCATCTGTCTCAGTCTGAATTCTGATTTTTGCAACGTATCTCCTTATTTGGGTATTTCCTACTGAATAAGCGCCACCCTGACCAATGAAAGTGTGAGGTATCGATGCTACGAGCCAATGGCGACGCTCTTTTCAGTTGGACTTCCTGGTTTGGTTGTTGTCTACACTTGTCTGCCCTGATCATGGCTGCAGAGGGTGATTTTCTGGCGAGATACCGTGCTGTGTCGAATAAGCTGAAAAAGTAAGGGATCGAGTGACATTAGTTCAAATAGAAAGAAGACTTAACATTAGCATTAGTGTAAAGTTACTTGACAGCACTGCTACTGACAATTTATACAGCTAGCGCTAACAAGCTAGGTGTAAAGCTAATTGCTAACATGCCACAGTCAGCGTCACCTGACGCTCTTTAACGTTACATTTTGAGTGCTTGTAATGTTATTTCTAATGAAATTATTTATTTCAGGTTCATTAATAGTAGTGACAGATGTGATGTTGCGTTACTCGACAGCTAACGTCAACAATTAATTTACGGCCAGCTACAGTGGCTAAACGAGCACTCATTCATTCTTCTATTAGCACCTGGACAGTCAACTGAAGTGTATTTAGTATAGCTGGCTTTCTAAATGTATAGTCGTTACATTTTAGCATACGTTAAGCCGTGTGTTTCATTGTCGCAGACGCTTTCTCCGGAAGCCCAATGTAGCGGAGGCGAGTGAACAGTTTGGTAAGTGAATGTGCAACCTAACGCTACCTTTACACTTAACAGAACTCTAATGTACAGCCTTATTCACTGCTATCTCTGTGTTATAGATAATATATGTCATAAAGCAGTTTCTTCACAGCCTCAAATGTAATGTCCTGTTTTCACAGGTCAGTTGGCTAAAGAGCTGAAGCAGCAGGACTGCCTTCAGTATGCAGCCTTCTGTAACCTGGCCATGGCTCGGTGAGTGGACTCTTGCACCAGGTTGACCTGGACCACCTCAGTGTCTCAACACAATACAAGAGACCTGCTATGGCCATAGTAACTCATAGCAACTTTTAAAAGCTCATGACTTTGGAATGAGAATATGAGTGTTTTGCACTGTACTTAAAGTAAATGTCATTTGTGACAAGTTAATGACATGTAAGGGCTTAAGGCACAACCATCAAAAATGTACTACATTATCTATGCATTAATGAAGTCATTTGTCAGTTCTCCTTTAACAATGTTTGTTTCGAATTGTTGGGAAATCATGTTACTTTTCAACTCGGTAAAGACAGATTGGTTTAAATGGACGGCTTTATGTCAACGATGTAGTAACCAGTTTAGTCGGATCGTCTCAAGGGGTCCCATGGAATTAACCACCACAGGGATGTTGATAAACAGCCATAGGGGGATGATGTAAATCATAATGGTGCATCTGGTGTTGTTGCACATCCTGAATATCTTGACTGCAGGTGTGAGCAGACCCTTTTCAACGCTCCTGGAGAGGCTCTGGCGTTAACCGATGCTGCTCGCCTCTTTCTCTCCTCTGAGAAGGAGAACTGGGCGCTGCAAGCCCCTGGCTTTGATGAGCACCTTCAGGCTGCACTCAACTGCTACAGTTTTGCCATCAAGGTACATAATGATTCCTAGTTTCTTATTTTATTATGGACACATTTCTAGAGAGACCTTAAGACAATGCTGATTGACACATGCCTTACAGGTGCACATTGAGATGAACCAGCCTGTGATGGCAGCTAGCCTCTGTCTAGAACTTGGCAATGCACTCAAGGTAAAACTTTGGCTCGGATCTTCAAAGCTGTCCGACAAAGATAAATTAATTTGACCATTGCTTTGATTTGAACTTGATAAACGGTTATTCAAATGACATGTTTGTCTCACTTCCTCGTCGTGTTTCAAAAGGAGATGGACAGACCAGGAGAAGCTATTGTTCATTTCCAGAGGGCTGCAGAGTTGCAAACGCAGACACCAATTGAAGCTCTGCTGTCAATGGGAGAAATGGCCACATGTAAAATTCTCACCCGTGAGTTCAGACTGTGTGCTTACATCTGATATGAAGCTGATGTGTGTTTTTATGTGCTTGTATAAGTCGACTGTCTCTGGTGTTTTTGCAGGCGACTATGACGGTGCTTTGTCAGTGTTCACAGAGATGCAGCTGACGTGCCAGGAGAGAGGACTGCAGCTTTCAGGCATCAGCACGCCTGTTGGTGAGGCTTTGTATTTATTACATTTATACCTCCATATTAACAAGGACCAGTGTTTAAAGGCAGTGTCTACGCTTTGTGTTTTAATGTCATTTTTGCATTTTAATTTGATTTCACTGATGGTAAAACAGTGAAACTTTGAACTGTCTTTATTTCTCTTCTTTCTTAATTTCCCTGAGAAGGTGCATTTTTGGACATAGTGGCAAAATGTGAGATCTCCAGAGTGCTACTGCTGATGTTGCTTGAGGTAAGCATGTTGATTTTATAGATTAAGATGAGACTTTTCAAGAAAACCATCCATATCATCTTATCTGTGTAGCTGAAGTGGAAAATATGGCCTTAATAGGGGAAACTATTTTTCTTTAGAATGTATGAACCAGTTCTGTATTTTTCTCTGTATTTTTAAACATTAAAATAAGAAAATACCTCTACATCATCAACACAGCAGACGTGTGGTGTTACTGATACAATTGTTGATATTGTCCCCAACATCTGCACACAACACTTAAATGGTCCAATGTTGCCGTTTTCCTGTGCAGCCTCCTCCTCAGAAGCTGTTACCAGAACATGCCCAGACCCTGGAGAGATATGCATGGGAGTCTTTTGATCCTCACAGCCAAGGTAAAAACATCTCAATATTTATCTGTTATAACAGCAAAAATGCATGAATCATATACGTTGTCTTTTCTGGGAATGCTGATAACGAATCCTGTGGGTGACATATATTTGAAGTGCTTTAAACATGGATGTCGTCCCGTCCTGTCCTTTAGTGAACTTCCTGCCTGAGAATGTTTTCCTGCTCCTGCAGTCAGTAGTGGTGAGTTTTATCATCCACATACTTGTGCAGTTCACAGGATTTCCTGATCCTTCTTGCCTCATACAGCAAAAAATAATGGAGTTTATCTTCCAATCTTGACAATGGAATTATTTATTATTCCATTTGCAGTTTTTGTAGACTTTGAATATGAGTAAATCAGTATTCACAGTTCTTGATTTATGTTTATTCAGAAATAAAAGATTAAAGCAACTTGGCAATGTTTATACACATTTATAACTCCTCCGATGGTGAGGATAGAATAGACCCCATCCACATCATCGAAGGAGTTATAAATGTGCATAAACGTTGACAAGACTGTGAGAACTTGTCGATGTCGTCTGCAGTTATGGTTTTATTTGTGCAGCATATCACAGTAAATCTGTTTTGCAGATGGCGTGTCAGGAAAAAGACACCGAGTCCCTCAAGTCTCTTCAGATTGAGCTATGGTGAGCATTCAAAAATGTTAATTTCCATCATGTGACGGAGATCAAGCAGCATTTTTATTGCTTCTCCATCTTAATTTTCCATATTGATTATGTGTTTTTTCCTCTCCCCTCAGGCCATTTCTGACTGCTGAGCAGAATCATCTTCTCCACCTGGTGGTTCAGGAGCGCATCACACCGTCTGGCCAAGGGATTTAGTCAGTCATGGTTTTACTCGCTTCCTCTGGGAACAATACTTTATATAATGGAACATTCCTGTTTCTGACTGGGTCTGTTGTAAGACCTTAAGTGTTGTTTGCTCAAACCTCAGCGTTGTGACTTAAAATCAGAGAAATGCTCACAATACACGACTTTACCCTTAATAAGCGAAGTTCCACAGACTTAAAAATCTGTGAAAAGCCAAGAGCATTGTCTAGTACTGTGTTGTTTATGGGTTCTTATTTAAGACTAACCTTGAATTAATTTTACTGAACACTTGTGTGCTCCAGAGTATAGGCTACAGAGCTTGACCAATTAATACATATTTATTTTGCAACAGTGGTTTTTGTTGCATCTCCAGCAGTTAAGTAGATGAAACATGAAGGCTTTGTGGTATAATTTGTTTATTAATAAATGATATGGCTTAAATTCCAATGTAATTACAAACAAAACATTATACATAGTTTCGAATTATGGTGAAATGAAACAGCATTGACCTCCATCCTGGTTCCCTTTTATGTTCACCTGTACAAATCGCATGGACTTTTCATATGATAGCAGCCAACTACAGACAGAAATCAAACATGGATTAAGAAAAACACCACGATACAACATGTTACAAAAATATAATGGTTACAATGTACATAGATTAAAGAATACACTATACTTCAGTTGTAAAATGAGGATAAATGATTAAACTACTTGTGCTGTATAATAAGGCTGGTCTTTTCTAATTGTTCAAGTACTGCAACAGGAATGTTGTAGTTTTGCCAACACGCCGTACCTTCACAGATACAGTATTTTTTCACTCCTCGACTCTGGAAACCTGCAGTAGCAACGTCAGCCTCACAATGTGATTATACAGGAGGATTGGTACGAGTATTTTCAACTACTTGGTTTTCTTCTCACGCATGGTCAACTTCTTTAGATTCTTGAAGGAATAGTTTGACAGTTTGGGATAATATTATCTCAGTTTCTTGTAGAGTTAGATGAGAAGACTGATATCACTCGTTTCTGTATGGTAAATACATGGTAAAACATTAAGCTAGCTTAGATTAGCACAATGACAGGAAACAGCTAGCCTGGCTCTGTCAAAAATCCACAAACCAAAAAAACGTCCTCACTTCTCGTTTGTTTAAATCGATGTTAAGACAACAAACCGTTTTTAGGCTTTGGTGTTTTGGCTAGCTGTTCTCAGTGTTTGTGCTGTGCCATCTGTCTGCTGGCAGTAGCTTCACGCTTATCACACAGATAATAAGACTGTTATCCATCCTCTCATCTAACTGAAACAAAGTGTATACATATAATTCTTAAAATGTCCAACTATTCCTTTACAGTACTAACGGATATGCACAGTTCTCCAAACCTATATGTAACTACCTTTTTAAAATACAATGATTTATCAATTATTATGACATAAGCACTTTTAACAGGTTGCACCCTTCTAATTACAACGGTCATGTTTAGCCCAAACTGCCCTACTAATGGATAAAACCGTGCCTTGCCCTGTTCTCTCTTTAATCAAATACAAATCTGAAGTAAAATTGTCGATTTCAGCCCTTCATGTAACGTCAGCACGAGTTCCATTTCAATTCAGAATATTCAAAATACAAACAAATGGCTCTTGTAAGCAATTGGACATTTGCCCTATTTTCCTAGCTGCAGTTTTTTGTTTTTTTTCCCTCCAATTTAAAAACAAATCCTATTTTTTAATTTCCCAAATTCAAACTGGGAACATGACCCAGGCCTGCTCTCATTCCTTGTATCCTCTCACTCGCTCTTCTTCCGCAGGATGAGGTAGGTGATCGCTAAGACGAGGGTGAGGACAAAAGAGATCCAGGCCAGCACATAGGAGTGTCCGTACCCTCCCTCCGCTTCATTGGTGTGAAACTTGGCCGTGTAGATTGAGGCTGCTATCATTATACACAGGCCTGCAGGCGAGACGAGGGGAATATTATCACACACACCCCAGACAAGGCAATTAAGAAGTAATTATTTTTCATATGAGATAAGGCTTATGAACAAGGACGGTGTAGCAGACAGTTCCACTAAAGTCACAAAGCAATTAGAGAAACGTGGCAGTTTCACCTCGCTTATTTCCCAATGATATAAAGTCATGACAATACATGTTAAAATCTCATTACTTTGACTTCCTGTAAGTATTTGTATGTTACATTTGCAGTAGCAGGACCAAAGCTAATTGACACTTGTGGCATAGACATGGTAATTCACAAGTCTTCTGTCTACATGAATAGTTTAGTTTTGTCAAAATCTGCCAATAATGATCACAATATTCTGCCATGGTTGCTGACCAACAATTAATAGAGCTTTAATACGCAGTCGATTGATTTAGCCATCTGTTTAATTATTAGTTGCAGCTCTTCTTAGTGCATTTACAGAAGAAACCGCAGGACAATATCTTGACGGATCAGTTCTCCACCCCTTTGGTACAAACAGCCTTACCCAAATGTATCGGTTTCAACGAGCGAGGCTGATATTTGAGAAGATAAATCCAAACACGGCGACATCTATACTCGACTGCAGTGACTTTCAATCATGTGTCACTGAGGCCTGAGACTCTACAGAACCAGTTGATGTAGTTTTTGGGTTAAACTGGAAACCTGCTGGATTGTGGACGACACACGGGTGAAAATCACTGAACTGCCGCATTCATGTTAAAATATTAATATGTTGGAAGCTAAGCTCAGTCCTTTCACAAGAGATTGTTTACTGGTACACGGACATCTTGGAATAACATTTAAAGTCAAGCATTTAGAGCACGTTCTCCAGAGAAATGTACAAATCTCAGCAACGGGAAGTGGGAAAATAAATCAATGCTTCTTAGAGCTGCAGGTCAGACTCTGGGTTACTTACAGGCGATTAGCTGTAAAATGCCGGTGAAGGTGAACCTCTGGCCTTTGGGCAGGGTGAACAGCTGAGCCACAAACACGAACAAGGCCAGAATGGCGAAAATACAGGCCAGGACTGATGTGGCCTGCACCACCTGGAGATAATCTGCAGCAGCAGGGGGGCAAAACAGACACACAGCCAGTTTAGTATCCACAACAACACAGATACAATGTACACCTTGGAGCACTATTAATATTAACCATTATGCAATAATCACTGATAACTTGGGAACACATTTAGGAGATGTACAATCCCCTAACCAGCACACTTTCTGCGTCTACATCTTAACACCTCAGCGTCCGGTCACATCACTTTAACGTGTGAACTTTACCCTCTGGGTAGTTTTTCAGGTTGGTGTAAAACCAGGCCGAGTTCGTCAGCTCCCACCTGCCCCACAAGTCAGTTGATGATGTATCAGTGATCCACCAGGCCTGAAGGCACGTGGGTAGAGAAGAAAAAACACATGTAAAGACATATTTAATGGTTGAAACATGTCCTTGCCTACTAGGAGTCCCCTTATGTTACACTTTGGTTGTCATAATAACAAAAAAAAACTATTTTATATCTATCTTCAAACTATCTTTTTGACATTTGACCCCTGGGTGCAGAAACGTGTGGGAGAGAATAATGATCCACTTACATTATCAATGGCGGCCACCAGGAGCAGGATGACGGTGGTGACGTGCAAAAGCACGATTCCGGCCAGCATCAACATCGTTGCCGTCTATGGAAACTGATAACAAAGCATTATTTATTTTTTGAGCGCACAGACGTATATGCAAGACGCGCGCGCGCGTGCACGAGGACGCATCAATTGACACAGCTGTCCCAAATGAATACAGTTAGGAAAACAAAACAAAAAACTGAGGAGAGCAGTTGCATGCAAGCCCAAACTCGCCCAGTCTCGCGCACACGCACGCACCTCACATAACCGGTTTCATATCTGAAATGTTTTTCTGAACACGTCTCTTCTACAACATTACAGCTCATATAAAACGTCCTCCATCTTTAGTGCGCAGAAACACCGTTTGATCCACTCGCACATTTCTAGGCGTTAGTGTGTTTCCGTCGACAAGAAAGGCGCGTTTGTCTGAACGCCGCCGGGACGTATTCCCGTTACGCACACGGGCCCAGTACTGGTCAACAACTTCGAAAAGAGCGCGAGAACACGACGACAGAAAACAACAATAAACACAACTTCAGCTTCTACATACAAATACAAACACGGTCCGACGCCAGCTTTATGTGCACACGTAGAGCTGCTTTTTTTCTTTTTGTGGCGCTCAATCACATCGGCACACTTCTTCAAAACGCTGGCGAAAATCTATAATTAACTTTTTTCTTCTTTTTTGTTGTTGTTGCACTCTACAAAACAACAGCAAAACCTCGCAAAGCGTGCGCGCGAGCGTTTACACGGCGCGCGGCCCGTAAAATAATAAGTGCAACGAAGTCTAAACAACGTGGATAAAAGTTACCTGAAAGTGCTTAAACCCCGGGACTTCTTTGGGAATGTGAAACGACGTAGTAGACCCACCCAGCTTTGAATTCACTGCACACACACACACACACACACACACACACACACACACACACACACACACACACACACACACACACACACAAGCCTGTTCTCCCTCTCCATTCCCTCTCTTTCCTCTCACGAAGCCCCACCCATAAAGTTTCTTTTTCCCCTCAATGAAATGTCCAAAGGAACCACACAGCTTCAGGTTGTCCCCTTCAAATCACTCATATGGACCTCCTCTTGTTCCTCCAATACCTTCCACACAGGAAGCTTCAATTTCGATTTATTTTAGTGGAATGACTCACCTGGGTGTCCCATCTTTGTAACAAACTCTACCCTGTCCCCCCTCCCGTGAATATGAAATCTAATTCTGGACTCACATAAGTGTATCATAAGTGTATCTTTGGCGTGTGCTTTAACACTCTCCGGGTCAGTAAGCTCATAAAATGACTTCTCCAAAGATGGGACATGAAGACGTGATGTAGACAGACGCCAGGGACATCTTCTTCTTTCCAACAGCCGCTGCTCTCTGATAGCAAGGCGTCTTGGAGCAAGCAAAAAGTGAAATTAAATACTGGCTCGTGTGGATGCAGTTTCCATTGCTGCAAGAGAGTGGAATAAAAAATCAATGAAAAGCCTTCGATAGGATATTCAGTGTGACTGCATTGATTCTGCTCTCATTGTAGTAACACACAGAGTAAATTAACATATAGACTCTGATAAAAATCAACTGTTTATTTTAAATAGATACTGTCAGATAGGTATTATTGTTGGCTGTAGCATGCTATTAGGGGATTACTTGGCAGACGGTGCTTATCTAGTAAAGCCTTTTATCACCAGTCTCAGATGAGAGAAAGCTCCAGCAGGTACGGGACCTCTTATTTCTACTAAGAAGCAGGATATATAGTAAAAGTACATTTGTGTATAAGGTCTTCTTCTCCTAACAGGTCTTGGTTTGTGTCTCTCTTATCTCCCCTCAGGCCGTAGTCTCTCAGTGAAGACCACATGGACTGAGGAGGTCCTGATCCCAGTACTACAATGGCTGCTTTATCCTCCTGGGTGCATGAGGATAGATACCATAAGTGTTTTCTTTGCTCCCTCGTTTTTTTGACAGCAGTTACCTGGAAACATATTCGGATCAGGATTTATACTGCCTCTTTCCCACTCATCTGTGGCCGTTAAACTAATGCAGAGCCGAGGCTCAAATAGTTGAGACGGTTGACATGCAGAAAGCAGAGAGAGCACAGTATGTACGGATACTATGATTGAAGTAAAACAAAAAGAGGAATGTATTTTCTCAGTGGTTTGGCAGATCTACACTGAAGGCTCCCCTCCGCTGCAGTCGTGCAGTTGTGAAGCAATATCAGTGGATTAAACCATCTTTAGAGACTCAAGGCAATCTTTGTTAAACCCAGAAGGTCATTTAGACATCCAGATAGCCATAACTTAAGGGCTTTTCTCTTCTTGCCAATTTGATTTTATAGTAGAATATGTAATATTGGAATGAAACATCAATATATACCAATATAACTAGAAATGAAATAACTAGAAACTATAAATAGATATGTAGTTCCATTTATATCCCTTCACCTTTCATTCCTCCTCATATACAAAACGTTAATTTATAACTGCTATATCTGCCATCTCTTCTTCCGCCTCATTATAATGTAGCATATTTATATATATATATGAATGTAATATGGATGAGACGATATAGGATTGTATCACAGATTGCAACACTCACAATAAGTTGATCCTGGTGAATTTCCATCATCGGGATAATCGTAAATGTTGCCACGAGTGATTTGAGAAATCTGTCTAGCTCGCTGTCATGATAGAGAACCTGTTTAACATTGGACGCAAAATCACAAAAAACATTTCTTCCACAAAATGATTGCTTATTTTTTCTAGATTTTTGTAGAATCTTTTTTTTTCTTTCTTATTTTAATTCTTTGGTTAAAATGTCCACGAGTTACAACGTATCAGCGCCTGCTGATCAGGGGTGTCAAATTGACATTGCTTTGTTTAGGGGGTCACAAAATAAAAAGTTTGGGATCCACTGATCTCGTACTTAACTCAAGCAGCCAGCTCCTCACACAAAACTACTCAGCCCACATGACATCGGGGATCAGGAGTCTATGAATGATGAGGACACAATCACTATTTTCTTCTGATTTTAAATAATGCAGGATGAACACTGTTGCACCCTGCTTCAGAATCAGAATCAGAATCAGAATCAGAATCAGAATTCCTTTATTGTCCCTCAACGGGGACATTTGTTTGCCACAGCAGCCAAAGGACAGTATGTTACAAAAAACACAATAGTAATAATAACAATAGCAAAAATTAACAATATAAATTAAAAAAATGTAAAAAATAGAATAGAAATAGAGTAGACTTGTACATATAAACATGATATTGTACTCCCACAAAAAATTACCAGCAGTGAATTTTGTTTTTATTTACAATTTACAATAAAGTATGCAGAATGAGGTCTATTGGGAGCCTAAACATGATATTGTACAAAAATGACCAGCAGTGAATTTTGTTTTTATATACAATTTACAATAAAGTGTGCAGAATGAGGTCTATTGGGAGCAGTGCTGATTGTAGAGTCTGCGATACCTCTTTTTCACACACTTGGGGTGTATCAGTCTATCACTGAAGGAGCTGACCAGTGTGGTGATAGTGACCTGCAGGGGGTGGGACTCCTTCACCAGCAGCGATGACAGCTTGTCCATCATCCGGCTCTCTCCCACCACCTGCACTGGGTCAAGAGGGCATCCCAGGATGGAGCTGGCCTTCTTGATAAGTTTGTCAAGTCTCTTCCTGTCTGCTGCCGAGATGCTGCTGCTCCAGCAGACTACACCATAGAAAATGGCTGATGCCACCACAGAGTCATAGAAAGTTGGCAGGAGTGCCCCCTGCACTCCCAAGGACCTGAGCTTCCTCAGCAGATGGAGTCTGCTCTGACCTTTCTTTTATGTTGCTGCAGTGTGATGAGACCAGTCCAGTTTATTGTTCAGGTGAACTCCCAGGTACTTATAAGATGTCACCATCTCAATGTCCGTTCCTAGGATGTTCACCTGTGTGCAGGGTTGTTTGCGCCTGCAGAAATCCACCACCAGCTCTTTGGTCTTCCCGGCGTTGAGCTGGAGATGGTTCTGCTGGCACCAGTCCACAAAGTCTTTAATAAGTTCTCTGTAGGCTCTGTCGTCCCCGTCCCTGATGAGGCCGACGATAGCAGAGTCGTCAGAGAACTTTTGTAGATGGCTGTGAGGTGTTTGGTGCAAGAAGTCTGCAGTGTACAGGGTGAACAGAAAAGGGGCCAGGACTGTTCATTGTGGGGCCCCCGTACTGCAGATGACTGTGTCCGACACACAGTCCCGAGTCCTCACAATATGTGGCCGGTTGGTGAGGTAATCCAGGATCCAGGTCGTGAGGTGTTGGTCCACCCCCGCGAGCTCCAGCTTGTCCCCCAAAAGTACAGGCTGTATGGTGTTGAAAGCACTGGAGAAATAAGAACAGAAAGAACATGATCCTCACAGTGCTTCCAGGCTTCTCAGCCAAGGTGTCCCAAACGTCCACACTGATTAAAGAGCTACCCACACATGCAGTGTATACGCTTAATTTGAGCCGTCGGACTATCTCTTCATCATGCTGGCTTTAAATAAAATATTCTTTATTGGGATCCCTGGTGAGCATGATCTTGTACTGATATATTGACACACAGCAGTCTAATTTTAATGAATAATCTTGTTTTTCATATGCATTAAATTGGACATCATTACAGGCCATATTTGGTGGGAGGGAAATACTAAAGTGTGGTCTCATTTTAGTGTAGCCAGTGATATACAGCCAACACCTCATCAATGCAAGCCAACGACTTGCAATGAGTTAACATGCGTGCAGTGCAGACATATTAGTGTTACGTCACTACAATGACCACACTATTACGTTATCTCTGATTCCTCCTTCTCCGCCCGACACCTGCGTCGCCTTTTCATTGGTCCGTTGTTGATGACTCCTAATTGCTCGCCCTCATGTTCAGGTGAGGCCTGTGCGCGCGCCCATGAGGAAAGCGCGTCAACAATCCGGCAATGTCTTGCGAACAGAGAAGAGATAAAACAACTTTGTGTTCATTCGTTTTAACGGTTTGTTTTTACACGTTTCAAGTGAGCCATTCGGTAAGTTTAGGACACGGCGGCGGTTTATCTGCCAGGTTTAACCAAGTTCAAGAGTCAACCGCTACCGGGAGGGGGGGCATCAGGCCAGACGACAACGGCCGGCCGGGAGGCTGGCACCTGGTTGAACGGACTATCCTGAACCCGAGTCTGCGCAAATACGACCAGCAGGGTGTCGCGGAGCTTCGGCCTGAATCTGCAGTCTTTCCCGGAGAGAAAATCCCACATCCCGGTGCACCGAAACTTGACCGCTTGTCTTGGACTATTGATAACACCAGACCGGGACCAGAGTCCTCGGCCTCGGACTCTGAAGACAGATATCAAGCTGATTTCACAGGTTAAAGCTAACGAGATCCGTCCTGCAGTGACGTCACTTGAGTCAGCGTTTAAAAAATAATTTACTCTCAAGTAGTGTACCATTACTAAATATCATTTTTGAGGTAACGTTTCTTATTTAATGTTATGCTACTTTATACTTTTACTTCCCACATTTCAGACAGAAGTAGTGTAATGTTACACTTAAGTTCATATGTTTAAGAGCTTTAGTTACCTTTCAAAATAAGTGTAATGGAGTATTTGTATAGTATGTAAATGATTTGATTACTTCGTTTCGTGCAGGAGTGCTTTGACATGGAGCTGTACAGCGTAAACCAACGTAATCCCTTCTTTGTCTGCATGTGCTTTAGGTTTTCATGGAGTCCAGGGGAAGTTGACGGGCCCATCTTTTGACTCCAGCCCACATGTATCTGAGTGGCTGGCTATGAGTCCTTTGGTGCAGTGTGATCAGAGTGTCATGACCTTCACTGCCTCTGGTGAAGTATTCACGCCCCTGGACAGAGGTAAGATGTATGATCCTACTCTCATAGATGGCAGAGCTGTTTCAATGTTGTTTAACAGGCTCGGGTGTAATATGAAGAAACATTTAAACGGAGGGAAGTACATCTTCTCTCAGAGGTGACCTGCATTTCTTGCAAGAAGAACATGCTAGGGACACACAGTTTCAGTTCAGAAACGAAAGCCCTTCATTTCACGAGCGAGGAGAATCTTTACATTCAAATGTATAATGCAGAGCCTGTTTCCCCCCTACGCTGAAGAAATCAATCAATTAGATTAACAGCAGCAACAAAAATTGTTTTTTGTACATGATATAATTATTATGGTGGAAAAAATATTGCACTATTTATTTCTTTAAAATGAGCTTGTGTTGCAAGTATTCCTTATTCTCATTTAGAAGAAAAAAATATGTTTTAAATGAATTGATGGTGTAGTGGGTAGCACTGTTGCCTCACAGCGAGAGGGTCAGGCCCGGGTTCCTTCTGTGTGGAGTTTGCATGTTCTCCCCGTGTAAGCGTGGGTTCTCTCCTGGTTCTCCGGCTTCCTCCCACAGTCCAAAGACATGCAGGATGGGGATAGGTTCATTGATGACTCTAAATTGCCCGTAGGTGTGAATGTGAGTGTGAATGGTTGTTTGTCTCTACATGTCGGCCCTGTGATAGACTGGCGTCCTGTCGAGGTGTACCCTGCCTTCACCCAATGACAGCTGGGATCGGCTCCAGCCCCCCCACGACCCTGAATACAGGATAAGCGGTAGAAAATGGATGGATGTAATATCTCGCATTCTTCAAATTTCTATTTTTGTGCAACCAACAGTTTTAAGCATAATCTAAAACAAGCTATCTTCAAATCCTCAGATTTTAGAAGTTGGAACCAACTGTATTTGGTATGAGATCGATAAATGCTGAAACCAATAATTAATTAATAATCTTTCTGTGAATTGACTTATCGATTAATTGCATGATTTTTTAAAATGAATTGATGATCAACATTTAATTTAATATAATATGAATTTAATACAATGTACAAAACCAAGTTTGGGAATAAAGTAGATGAGGATGAAAAATTGGTACAAACAAAGGTAGAGATTAAACTCCAAAACATTCATACACGAAACCAGTGTAGGACCGTTCCACTTATGAATTTTATATTTGCCCAAAAGAAGAATTATATTGATTGTGTCCGAAATACTAACATCCAAGTTGTCCACAAAATAAATTGCATAAATATAAGTAAAAGATGGAATATTATCAATACCTCAATGACAACCAATTATGGATGTCGGTCTAAAACAACTAGATGTAAGATGTAAAAATAAATGGCCAATGGTTTCAGCTTCGAAGGAACAAAAGATTCAAGGATATACCTCAAATTTAAATCTCATGTAGAAAATCAATAACGGGGTGAATCCCTGATAGCATTTTAAAATATTTATTTGGCTTTAGGAGCAATACAATCACATGATTGTTTTGGTGCTGAAATTAGCTTTTTTTTGTTTTCAACTCGTTCCAGGCGGAGGCAGCCCACTGAAGCTCTCCTGTCCGTTGCAGATGTCCACTCTTCTCCCCACCAACTCTCACTATACCACCTCCGTCTTTTGCTCCCCCTACGGCATGACAGTGCAGATACCTGGGTGGGAGCAGGATATACCCATACTAGGAGTCATAGGTGTGTTGGAATAACACTGAGTTGTTTGATACATTTTGAATTCTTTTTTTTTCTTCTTTTACTTTGTGTTATACTAAATAGCTTAGACTCTTTTAATGAATTTGTCCATAATACATTTCATGATGAAATCAATTTTTTTATCTGAAGAATAATTTATGTCTTGATTTAAATCCACACAATTTGAATGTATACATTCCATGGTTATTGATTCATAAAAGAAAACATTGTCAGGCTTATTGCTGTTTCTGCAGAATTTTATGATGTGTGACTACAAGAAAATGAAAAAATAATTGCATGGAGAGGACTTTTGAAACAGAATTTAGACCTTTTATTTTGGAAATAAAATGGTCATGCTTCATTTGAAGGGTCCACAATCTTCTAATATTTCTTTTAATGACATTTCCAGGAAATAAATGAGCTAGAACTTAGTTAATTGTGTTCAATTTAGAAGTTGTTGTTCATTTCCAGTGGAATTTCATAATATATACAAATGTTCAATTGAGATAAAAGCTATTAAAAAATAAAATAAATAGTATTTGACATTTTTATATTTAATTATTCATTAAGGTGGAGCAGTTCTTTCAATGAATTTCCCCACAAGCATATTTATCCCACCTCTAAACGCCCTCCCTATAATTGTGTAGTCATTTCATGAGCACATCCTAGGAAATGAAGGTCTGGTAAAATCAAAGCGTTTGTTTTGTTTTGTCCCAACATGACGGTCTACATGCTGTTTCACAGCCCTCTTTACACTGCCTTTCATATGGTGGATATACCTATCCTTTTAATTATTTATTTTTTAACTGAAAAGTAGTCCAATTTAAATGTACTTAGCCTGTAAGCTTTTATTAAAATTCCCAGTAAAAAATACTAATAGCCCTGAATCTGAAAAGCATCATCACCTGAATGAGACCGACTACAAAAACATGTGTAATCTGCTTCTTAGTGAATGGAGTTCTGGGCCAGTTTGTGTCTGAAGAGTGCGGGTATCGTGTCCTGTCCAGTCCCGGGGAGTTTGTCTTCTTCATCTCTTACGGTGCTCCGTGCGTCACTGGTGGAGTAAGTTATTTCAAGCAGCTACAAGGAGCATTGATTTTTGGCACACCATGTGGACAAAAGCAGTAGTGTTTCCTGTGAGCACCTCTGCCTCGTATCGGTAAGATCCTGATGAGGCCAGTGCAAGCATTTGTTTTGGAAGTGGGTGAAAGAAAGATGCAGCTTATTCATAATGGATTTACTTTCTTCAGTGGTCTCGGTAGCCTCTCAGACCGCTCTCGATTGCCTGGCGCATTTTGTTCATCATGCTCATAATTGCTGATTGCCAAATGCAGCAATTAAATTCTCAGATGCGGAATCAGGATTAAATTGTGTCATAACCAGTAAGCAACTCTTTGTAGTCATTTTAACTTTAATGGATTATCTTGAGGGGCTGCTGGCTTTTACCAATGATAGTTTTATGTGATGCTTTTTTTCAGGATGATTTTAATCTCCAGCTTATGTTGGATGATCAGACGTACGTCCTCTCCTGTCCAGGCAGTCCTCAGTTTCCCTACGTCCCCGTTCCTGGTCAGTCTCCCTATATCCCAGATCCTGTCAGCCATGCACCCACCTCTCCTCCTCCCCCTCCTCAACCTCCAATCCAGGAGCAGATTGCTCAGTTTCCTGACACCCCCCACTACCACTATCCTGGAGTCCAGTACCCCCTGCTTCCGCAGGTCTACCCTCCTGGCCGACAACCTGTCCACCCCCCTCGACCCACTCCTGGCAGTCCTCCTGGGCACCACCAGCAGCAGCAGTCCTACCACACGGTGCCTGGCAAGAATCCCTATTCTCACAATCCCATCTACCCCTTTGGCCAGTTTGACGCCCATAATCACATTTGCTTCCCATGGTCCACATCCCAGCTCTCTGCCAGCTGCCCCCCTTACACTGACACCATGTGCAGCTACTACCCTTATCCCTATTATCCCTATTACTATCCTCACTGCTTCCCACCTTACCCCCCTGTGCCCCAGTATCCAGTGACTCAACCACCAGTCACCACCACTACAACTCCCACCACCACAAGTTCTACAGCATCTCCCACAGCTGGACCCATTCCACAGACCCGTCTCCAGTGTGTTACGGGGGGGGTGGTTGTCTTCCTGCCTTTTGCTCAACCATACTCCATCCAGGTCAGAGGTCAGTGTTTGTGTACATAACGGCTCTCTGTGTCAAACACAACTCAAATATCCATCTTCAACAGAAAAAATCTCTTCCCAGGCCTAATGTAAATATTTCTTTATCCATGCTAGCTGTATGGCTCTAGCGAAGGCACTGTTGAGTCTCTCTATTAGTCCACCATTTTGGTCTAGACTAAAATATCTTAACTGTTCAGTGGATTCAGAAGATTAATCCTAATGCTGTCTTTAAATGTGAAGCAATTCAAAGTCATTGCAAAGACACAAATTTGTGCCGGGCGGTGTGAATTAGTCATTTAAAAACTTCAACTCTTGCACACTGTCTCTTAAGGCTATCAGCCTTAAGATTCTCCTCCTGTCAAGACGTCAGTGACGACCTCTGACGTCTTGACATTACTGAATCAGTATGGAGGGAAAAAAATATTGTATCCGTCTTTGGTTACCCAGAACTCTACTGTAGAGCTTGGTGAAAATCACAGAGCACCTCTGGATGGTTACATGAACCCATATCAAAAGGACTTCCACAACGTATACAAAGCAGCAATAGTGGTTATTTCAGCCACAACTGATGAAACGTTGATGGTGTCTGGAGGTAAGTCACCCCTCCCCTCTGCCACGTCTAGTGCAGGTGACGCAAATAAACACAAGTGTGCCCTGGTGGGGTTTTCTCGTCCCCCAGCAGATTTCCCATCTATCTTGTGAAATATCTCTATCATCAACATTTAGTGTAGACATCAGGTTTCCATCATGATATATCCTAATGACTTTGGTGATCCCCTGACTTGTCTTATAGGGCCACTTATAGGGACATTTCAATTAAATACTCCTAAAATTCATGACACCCATCAGCCTCAGCTGTTCTTTGTGTTTCATGATGATCAGCAAATTCTAGCATGTTAACATACTTAACTATGACGTTAACATGGCAAACATTACATCTGCTTGAGCTCAGCATATTGGCATTGTCACAGTAAGCATGTTCTTAGCATTTAGCACTAAGCACTGCAGTGTTAAAGAGCAGTCTTGTAGAGACAGGCACAGTAAGAATAAATGCAGTATGTGGAAATGTTATGCGTTTGTATTCTAATTTGGAGAAGAGATCTTCATGTAGAAACTAATTTTATGATTCTTCTGTGTGATTATTTACCTACAAACTCAGCCTAGAAGTTGTAATTATGATTATATTGACTATTCTATCCCAGATAAGAACCCACACTGGTATCCAAACTGGTAGCTTGCTCAGAGACTCCCATCAGTGTTCCTAGATTAGCTTTTACTTAAATGAACATATATTAATTGTGTTACAGATATCAAAGATCTAACATAATTTGTTTCTAACATCAGACCAAAGGAACACATGGCTGGTCGTCTCCGGGCCTTTGTCAGAACTGTGTGGGTACATGCAGCAGATGGCCGTGGGCTCTGGGGTAATCTTTTACTCTCCTCTGCCTGCCTGCCACAGCCAGTTACTGGTGAGATTTTCCATAATGCCTCGTCACTGCATGCAAGTGTGTCATCATTTTCGTCAAAATTGCTTTGCTGTAATCGTGTCCCTGTTTTTAAAGAAATAGTTTCTTTGATGTAGTTCAGTTAGCTGATGACAGGGGGAACTTGTTAGAACACTCATTAAAAAATAAGATTGTATCTTTAAATTTGAAGTCACCATGAAATGGCATTGTGTGATCCCTTTTAAATCAGGACAAACGGTGACATAAACGTTGGTATTTGAGATGCTCAGTTTCACAGATGTTCTTGGCAACCATAAAGTTGCATGCTGTGTTCACACTAAGCAACAGAGCAAAAGGCTCAGCGTCGTTAACGCTCCAGTGTTGGTGTAATTTGGATGTTAGAGATGGTGATTTTTGAATGTGCGGTTTGTGGTGGTGACTTTATGTTTATATAGTGCAGAAGGAGTGGAGCAAATACTTCTAAAAGCATCAATGCAGTCCAAAGAATCACAAAGTACAAAGTAATTTTGGTATTGCTGACGCTGGTGGTTTGTAGCACTTGTGTTGTCACTACAGCAATTTATGACACCAGTCCTGCTTGTATACAGAACGGGCAGTTTTACCCAGTCAGCAGCTCATATTTACGATCAATCCCATATGGACTGTATGCAGCATTTGCTCTGCATACATCCGTATTGGGTGGAGACTTTTTCATGTTATGTAGATTCAAGCCAGCTGGTAAAAATAATTTTCCAGACTTCATACTGACTTTATTGATCTCTTTCTCCTTAGACTCCTACGACCCATTCCTTACTTCTGAAGTATTGGGACATTTCCATGGAGCAGTATAGAACTCTGGACCTGCAATGCCCGTATCAAACCATCTCTGAAACTCCTGCACCAGTTACCCCGCCGGTGTCCCCTACTCCAGCAGTGTTCCCTACTCCAGCAGTGTTCCCTACTCCAGCAGTGTTCCCGGCCGCACCGGTGTTCCCGACCCCGCCGGTGTTCCCTACTCCAGCAGTGTTCCCGACCCCGCCGGTGTTCCCTACTCCAGCAGTGTTCCCGGCCGCGCCGGTGTTCCCTACTCCAGCAGTGTTCCCGACCCCGCCGGTGTTCCCGGCCGCGCCGGTGTTCCCTACTCCACACAGCCCCACCAAGGACAAGTACAGCTTTCCTGATGTCCCAAAGCCTAAAGTCTTCTGCTCCTCCCGTCAGATGATTGTGGAGCTCCCCTCTGGTCCTGTCGCTGGAGTAGTTGTTCAAGGTGTGTGGGTGGGGGTGTTCCAGTGCTGGTTGTCATCGGTGCTGCATGAATTGAATTTTAGGATGGGGGGGGCAGGCAGGCTTGGTTTTGACTCGGCTGCATTTAAACTCTGTGCCTTGCTATACTGAGAGCTATGATTGAGCCACTTTAGGTTTACACAAACTAACTTATTGTATGTTTCCACATGTTTTTTTACAGACACCAAAGGGAACCAGATGAATGTCCAGAATGCCCCAAAGCACTGTGGGTATTCTGCAAGAAAAGGCAAAGATGGCAAAATAAGTTTGAGTCTCAAGTTGGACTCAGGCTGTCACATGAGTTTGCAGGCAAGTATTGAATTAGATTTCACACTGAGCACATGACCTTTTGTGTAATTAACCGTTTGCTGTTCCCATTAACTGTTGTACAAACAATTTTCTCTAAAAGGGTAAAATGTACATCATCACTGTCGTCTACATGACAGTAAATGGGATACGGGAGGCTCAGATTTCCTGTCCACTTGTCGTCCCAGGGTCTGGACGAGGTAAATGGATTGTATGTTTACGTCTCAGAAGGGCTATTCAATTTTGCCAAAGGGCCTTTTCTCCCAGCCATTCAGGGTTATTTTAACTGATGCTGCTGACATTTGTCGTGGTGTCCCTCAGAGTGCAACCTTCCCGGTGAACAGCGTCTCCCCTGCGGACTTGGCTCTGTGTCCCAGCCACAGTGCCTCTCCATGGGATGCTGTTTCAGCCAGCACCCCCCTGCCTGCTACTACCCCATGGATGGTGAGCTAAAGTTTGCGTCCCCACTGGTATTATCACGCCACTTAGCTGAGTACAGTGGCACTGTTTTGGATACTGAAATATAAGCTGTTGGATGTGTGAAGAAGTATATTCAGGGCCAGCATAGCGTGAGTCAGTGGCAGTGCTGGCAGTGACGCAGGATTAGAAAAGGGTATAAGATACCTTGGGTCTCATTATCAATTACCTCCTGAGATTTCTGACCTTTTTGTTTCATCTGACCTTTACATAACTGCGTGCATGTTTGTATCCTCCTCCAGAGTGCACTATTGACCGCCACTTTGTCTTCTCCGTGCTGGCCTCCCTCACGGAGCCCCCTCTTTCCCCTGCCATGCTTGTTGCTGCTGGTAACTCCACCTGCAAACCTCAGAGAGTGACTTCCCACTATGCATTGTTCAAGATCCCGATGGATGGCTGTGGGACACGGAGAGTAGTAAGCTTTAATGAATTAAAACTTTATCCAAATGATTGCAAAGTAATCGCTGCTAGTCTGGACTGTTGCGTTGTTGATTTAAAGGCCTTGTCTGCTGAGGAGGATTTGCTAGTGACCACATACTTAATTGCATGTCCGATTCTGCCCTGCCAGATGATGGGGAAAACGGTGATCTACATGGTGGAGATCGTCAACCAGGTTCAGGCAGTCAGCCTCAACTATGGCACCATCACAAGGGATTCCCCCGTCAGGTCAGAGCATGTTGCTTTTTATTAACAGAGTACAAGTTACCTGTTCAGAGTAGGTTAAGGGCTTCATTCTGACCAAACACTAAATAAGGGTTTATAACTGATTAGTTAATTTATTGTTGGCTTAATAAAGCTAAAGTTAGATTAGTTAAACCTGCAATGCAATCCTTTTTTTTTGGCAACTTCAGGAAAGCGAAAACAAGTTATGAGCATATTGACATATCATCATCTTTTCAGTTTATGCAGCAAACTTGTTGGAATGCATTTGCTTTTTGCACATCAGGCAGTTCTGGAGAAACGTTTGGAGTCGTGTTTGTGTCCACCTGATGCTAGGGCTGCTCAATTAATCAAATTTTTATTTCGATTACGATTAAGGCTTCCACTGATTATGACCACAAGATAATTGTAATAAATGCGTTCCGTTTCGCAATGATGCTCTCGTTTTGTCATGTTATATATCCAGAGCATCCCTTTCCTTTTACATCTGTGCACTTTCGCCCCTCCCTTAAAGCCCGAACTCACTCTCAGCCAGGCTGTGGCATACATGTTTAGTTCCGCTTGAGCCACGATGACTTAAGACTCGTAGTGTGAGCGGTACCAGAGCAGGACCGGACCGGTACTTTTATAATACAAAATGCCGCTGTGTGTCTCCGTCCAAAATCCGCTCCGCTCGTGCTCACATGCGCTGATGCAGACCGAGTGTTTACTGACCAGTCCATCTGCACATATTTGTAGTAAAGTTTCAGTCATGTTCTCTGTGTTCTGCTCTATTGTGATGACTTTGAGACCGCGCTCCTTGAAAACATCACGCCATGCGTGTGTCGTATAACAACGTGATGACGTATGTACAACAGGCAATCGGGTCAAGGCCCGTTTGGGCTGGAGCAGTGTGAGTGCAAACCGGCTTGGGACCCCCCGTGGGGGGGCAATCGTACCGAGGCAGGGTACAGATCGACTGGCCCTGGTGTGAGCGCGCCCTGAGAGAGCCTTGGGTCAACAAGAAAGCTAAAAACAAATCTGCTGTTTGGAATCGCTTCGGTGTCATGGAGTCCGACGTGGAACAACAACAAATACTGTGCAAGACTAGTTACACGGTGGTGTCTGCACCACAAGGCAATACGACCAATTTGTTTAATCATCTCAAAAGTCTATGACCAAACAATACAGCAACAAAAAACAGAAAAGTTTTTCAGTTGTATTATATTTAAATTTAAAGGAAACCCACTGTTAAAAAGATGTTTTTTTTTAAAAGTTCAATACATGCATGTTTCTAAAAATCAATGAGTAATCATGTTTAATAATCGTGATCTCAATATTGACCAAAATAATCGTGATAATGATTTTTGCCATAATCGAGCAGCCTACCTGAATTCTGCCAACTCTGTTTTAGTCACTGCCAACTCCCGGGGGAAACATCTGGTTCTTTGAGTGATGGTTTGATTCCAGCTCGGGGACTTGTCAGTATTTATTAGTTTCATGATAAAGGGTCAAATAAAGCCAAAAATAAATGAATCAATCAAAACAAAAGCATGCTTTCTATTCCCATTCTCAGGCTGTTTGTGGAGTGCAGGTTTCTGCCAGACACGGTTCTGAGTGTGAGCTACTTGGTTAAAACTCCCAGCCTGGGACCTCAAGTTCAGACCCAGGGGATGTTTGGAGTCCAGCTCAGGATTGCCAAAGGTAGATGGTCTTCATTTCAATACTAACTTGAGGGTGTCCCTGACTAAGGATTTACTTAGTTGTATCTGTTTGGTCAAGTCTATAATCCCATAATCGACTAATATTTCTCATTGTGTTTAAGCTTTACATAGGAAAATGGTAGCTGTTGTTTCAGAATAATGGACAGAACTGTGTGTGTAGTTTGCAACGTTGTTCATAACGAAACAACAGGAAACGAAGGAGCATTCAATAAGAGAGGGATATGCAAGAGGTAAATGTATTGGGCCACATTTTAGAGAATAATTAATAAATATAAATATAAGATATCTAGCGCTCTGATAGTGCCGAGTGCCCCGATTACTCAATGTAGGCCAAATGCTTTGATTTTGAAAAAGGCATTTTGTTGTTGTGAATGATGAATGATTCTTTGTTACATTACCACATTTTCCTGTCACTAAAAGATTCACCTCTGAGATTCGCACCTCAGATTGAATAGTTGACTATTCAGGCTCACCTTTCTAACTGCTTTGCTGAGTTAACTTGATGATCAAATTATTATCAGCTCAACTATCTTTTAAGTGGGTGTAATGTGGTCCAAGAAATGACCACCTCCTCTCATCCCAGACGCCGAGTACAGCAGCTACTACGCTCAGTACCACCAGCCCATGCAGATGCTGGTGAATAAACCCCTCTACCTGGAAGTGCGGCTGCTCAATGCTCCGGATGACAGCTTGGTGCTGTTGGTGAACTTCTGTGTGGCCTACCCCCGCTCTGGAACGGCCGTGTGGCCGCTGCTTTACAACGGGTACGTCGAAACATCTCCTCTATGAAGAGACGGTCAGCAAAAAAATATTGCTACTAAGGAAGGAACAAAAACATTCACTGCACATAAATATGACATTTTTAAAGTGTTTTTCACTGTGAGGATATAACAGTGGAGATGAAGGGAAGTACACATATGTCCTATCATCTAATTGGCTAACCAATTGAATGTGACTCCCTAGATGTCCAAACCACTTGGACCCAGGCATGCAGCAAGCTGTGCTCTCTGATCCTCCACCACCATTTCCTCAGGCTCAGACCCGCCGCTTCACCATCAACACTTTCCAGTTCCTTCCTGATGGTGAGCTGAAGGACCCGGACGAGGAGGTAAGGATGAGCAGAGACCCAGTTCTGTTTTGACAGTTCTGTCACTAACGATGGCGGGATATTATGTACATCTAACTGTATTAATTGTGTTCTTGTATTAATGATATCTCTAATAGTACTATTAATTTCCCTCCAGTGTTCAAACTCTGAAGTAGAAGTCCCGTTGAAGTGTTGGGACATTGCTCTTTAGTTTGACATTTTGGGAAATTAGCTTATTGGCTTTCTTGCCAGTATATGGATGAGAGGATTGGTATCACTTTGAAATTTGAGGGCGACATGAAGCTACAGCAATGAGACTGGAAACATGGTGGAACGGCTCATCTGGCTTCGTCCACATGTAAGAAGTCTGCCTACCAACAACTACTGAAAAAATAACGAGTTGTGGATTTGCAGGGGGGTTATATAGTGCTGGTAGGGGGATATTTGTTAACTATGGACAGACCCAGACTGTTCCCCATTTTCATGCTTAGCGACACTATTCAGCCGTTGGCCATAGCTGTATATTTAATGGAGAAATATGAGAGTGGTATCAATCTTCTCTTCTAACTTCTGGCAAGAAAACAAAAAAGGCATGTTTCCCAAATCGTGTCTCTATTGCTTAAAGCATATAGTTTTAATGTGTTGTAGCGAGGGGCGGAAAAAATTAAAACGTGCAGCTGTCTGCCTGGAGTGCCTGTGAATTCCCCCTGGGAATCAATGAAGTCTTATCTTAGAGTGGCTGTTGGCATTGGACCTTTTTTTTCTTTTTGTTTATAAAAAAAAAAAAAAAAAAAAAACGTGACTGTTTAGTAAAAGTATATGGCTTTTCATTCAGCGCTAATTCACTAAGGTTTTCCTTTTACTTGGCATGGGCATATAGTCCACAGAAAAATCCAAACCATTGACAGTTGTATCTCAGAATCTCTAAAGTCAGCATTCATTACGAGGACATGTGGAGAGGCCATTTTGTAAACTGCAGATTGTGACCAAATCTCATTTGGCAGCAGCTGTCTGTCACAGTACGCTGCACAGTCTCCAGACTGGACGTGGCATCAATTCCTGCTCTACTTCTGCACTTCCTCTCAGATCTACTTCATGTGTTCAACTGAAATCTGCTCCCCACGTGACGGGCCATGTGTCGAGGGCTGCTTTGGCCAGTGACGGTGAGGAAAATGAGCACTCTGTCCACAAACGCCCACCACGCCCTTACAACCTCTGGACGGTCGCATGAAAACCCCCATGAATGAGCCCCATTGCAACACTCCTCACTGAAAACCGCCTGGGAGGCGGCAGCAGTATGACAGCAGGGCAATGACTTAATAATGAGGAGGGGGGTTGTGAATTATTTATTAAGACTGATCCATTTCCTTATTTTCAGTTACGACATGGAAGATGCTTGAAGTTGGTTGAGATGGCGATGATCTGGTAAGCAGTACTCGTGTGTTGAGCTCATGTAAAAGTACACAGTAACTCTTCCATGCTGAACACATCTCCTCTCTTCTTCCCCTTTTCAGGCTTCAGACATCACTTGTTGAACCGCCAATAAAAGCTCTTGAAGGACACTGAGTGTCTGTTTTTTCCTGAGCTTGCAGCCACTTGGGTTTACAGCAGGAAGTGGCACTCACACAGAAAACTGGGAGGCAGTATTGTTTAAGTGAAGACTGGGCCTTGTGGACAGAGCATGCTTGAGACCAAGAGACAGGTACAACACGTCTGAAAGGGAACTTCAGGATATTTTCACCTAACTTTAATTGCACAGGCATGAGCAGATTAACTCGGTCGGGGGCCCCGAGACAAAAATGAGTGGTTGTATCCCTATAAGTCCCCACTGCGTAATCTGTACGGTATTACTTTGCTGGAATATTACATAGCCCTAGGATTGTGTGGTAATTTGATTAAACTCATTAAGATTATGCATCCTGTAAGAACAATATTACAATTATAATATAATATTCAAAGTTCAACAAGTAAACAATGTGTCTGCCATGTGATCTGGGTTTTAAAACCTAAACAGACACGCATCTGTAAAAAAAACCCCATTAAGAATCCTTACATACAGGTACAAATGTGAATACAAGAATACAATGTAAGAAATAACGTGGCATTTTGGGGAAATGCACTCATTCAGATTCTGCAGGGAGCTAGAAGAATGGTATCAGTGTTGTCTGTCTGTCCAGTAAATACGGAGGTTATGCTCCGTCAAAACATTTTGACATGTTAACCGTGTCGGAGAACAAATGTACTGGGTGACTCCGAGCCCTGCAAGACTTTTGAAATCCGCTTCTGCTGGTTTCATCATTTGCTCCAGCAAATTGCCTTGTGTTTGACGTCTCATGGTAGCCTCTGACCACTGGGTGTCATCCAAGCAATAAAAATGCCAGAGGAACATAAGGTACTCCGTGCTGCATGACTCACAGCTGGGCTAGTGTGAAGACCTTGGCCTGTGCGCTGGTTGTGTAATGAGTTAGGAATGAAATCTTGTGGAGCTCCACTTGATAAGCCCGCCCTCTGCTACGCCGCCATGTGATGTGACCAGCATTTTTTAAATTGTGCACCACTATTTATAAAGAGCTAATGGTATACATGTCCGGGTATGTACTGGAGGAGATGGTCTCTCTGGAGCCGAAAGACCTCCCCTCCTCCCCGCTCTCTCCCCCTCACACCTCCCCTCGGTGAAATGTATGGAAGCACTGCGGCACACTGCGTGTATTCTGCAGACTGCATGGCTGTGTGGCGTTCAAAGGGAGAGCGGAAGATAGGAGGAGGGGAATGACTACACCAAGAGAGTAGGAGGCGGGGGAAGGAGGGAGGGAGGGAGGACAATTTCCTTTCTGTAACACACACGCTACAAGATCACACCGGGAAAACGGGGAGAGGAAGGGAAATTATCGGTGAGAGAGAGCGAGAGGAGGAAGGAAACACCGCAGCCCGTCCGTCTGGTGGTTGTTGTGTTTTTTTTGGGGGGGAGTGAGAAATCGCCTTTTGTTTTAACGCAGACTCGCGGACGAACATGGGGGCAAGAGAGAGCTCCTGACGCGGATTGACTTTCAGTGAACCTCTGCTCTGCTGGATCGGGTCTGTGGCTCGTAGACGGGGAGGAACAAGGCGACGGGGAAGACATGTTGAGGGGCTTTTCGTCTTGATGTTGATGTTGCGCTCTTAAAAACACACTCAGACAGACAGACGGCCGCTGGTAGAGAGAGAAAAACAACTCGTGCAAATGGAAATTTGGCGGTAGGTTATGCTCAGGAGCTATTGTTTTGATCGTTGTTTGTTTAATGGGTTTGTTATGATCTGAAATAAGGTAGGCCTCTTAGGCAGCCCTGCAGTAGGCTAAATAAATACTCGGTCAGCAAACAGGCTACAGAGCTGTGAATTAACCCGACAGACCTGCGTGCATTTTAGGGGTTATTTGCCCGCTATTGAACCACCGTGTTTTGTAGTAAAATCAGTGGTTTTCCTTTTAAACAAACGTGGTGTATTTCTGTAGGCCAGAGAGCCAAAACATTTCCAGGCAGATCAACTCTTCAGGGGGTCATACAAAGGCCCGGTAGAAAATACAGTAAGGCATTAACAGGCTATTTTACCTGCAGAGGGGATCCGTCCTTTAAGGACAAGGCTGCGCCAGAGTAGCTAGTCTAACCCCCCCAATTTAGCTGAAGGCAGGGGACAAAAGAAGATTTTTAAATGTTAATGTCGACCGACGTTGCATCCATCATGCTGCCTGTGTCCCGGGGTCTCATGGACCGGGATAGAGAGCTGGACGCCATGGCCGGGGTGCACCCCAACGCCGGCGGCGCCCCGGTAGTCCGGGGCATGAAGCGCGGAGACCCGGAGCCCGACGGACAGGCAGCGGCTGCTCTGGTGGACTCGACCGGGGCGGAGTGCAAGCGTCCCCGGATCGACGGCGCGGGAGGACTCGGCGAGGTTGGCCAGGTGAGCGAGCAACACTCTTTGATCCAAACACGGTAACCTAGCCACGACGCGTCGGGCCGAACGCGAGTCCCGTGCGGGGACCCCTCGGTGTTTTGATGCGTGGTGGTTATTCAACCGAGTGCATTTATATGAACCCATAAACACGGCTATTGTTGTGGTTGCGTTAGTAGCGCGCGCACATGTCGCGGTTGTACCTGCAGACAGCGTAGCTGCAGCGGAGAGGCCTCCCGATGGCCCCCGTTGACTCCGCTCCATTAGCAGCTCTGCAGGACATGCCACCACGTTTCACAGCTGTAAATGACTCCGTGTTGTTAATTCACTTTTACAAGGGGTTACAATAGCAGGCATGTCAGTCCACGCCCAGGTGTTCACTGGACGGTTGTATAATGTAGCATTGCAGCCCAGGCATGTACCTGAGGATTAAGGAGGAATTGCATTGGTCCAAATTTTAAGTTACATTGCAACCGACATGCAGTTGTCTCCAAAGTCCCAAAATAGCATCTTCTGTTTTGTGAATTTAAGTAAAAACCAGACCGTCTCAACTGAGGGCGGGGAATGTAAACAAAGTTGACCTTTTTATTATGCAAAAATGCCAGAATGGTGTTGACAACATTTGGTTTGCTTGTGTAATCTTTGAGGAAGATGATGGGACAGGAGGGCTTGTTTGAGGTAAACAAAGGCCTCCAGCTTTATTAAGGGGGCAATCAGCCCAAAGCTAATCAAACTAATTACCTTGATTCTCAGACCCCTGCTTCCATCACCATCATTGGTGCAGTGTTTGGCCTCACATTCTGGGCTCCAGTCAGCAAATGTGCTAGAACCTCTTAGTCCTATTCTAATTCAATTTCAGTAATATCAATTTACAGTTTCCCCCCATCTCTGTGACCCAAAATGGTCAGATATTTCTTAATAGAGCAGCACAGGAGGATGTTCTGGACATCATCACGGTATATTATGTAGACTGAAGCACTCCATTGGAGAACTGAAAGCTATTTCTCCTGCATTGAAAGCGCCAGTAATGGAGGTGAATTGGCCTGTTTTCTCCCGTTTGGGAGAGTAAATGTTTGGCTCTACATCGTCATGCAGTCTGTGAGTGCTGACAGACGGGCTTAGGAACGTAATGCACTTAAAAACAGATGTGAGTGGAAGTGTGTGTGTGTGTGTGTGTGTGTTTGCGTATTTGTGTTGGAGAGAGAGGCGTACAGATCAATAGCTCCAGCCCCTAAAACGTATTGAACGTGAGCTGGCTGGACAGTCCGGAAATGAGAGTGGGAGAGATGCCCCCTCCCTCCCTCTCTTCCTCCCCCAACCCCTCTCTCAGTTGGTGCAGGAACAGATTTGCCCTATCACTGGCAGTAAAGAGGCTTTGTTTCCAGCTAATGGGATCACATCTCATACTGGAGGGGGCATTATAACCACACTGATCCTGAGATCCTTATCTAAGGCAGAGGGTTTATACAGCACACATGCACACATTGGTATGATCCAGATGAAGATTATTTTCATAATTGATTAATTCAACTCAACAAAATTTTCAAGCATAAATGCCCAAAATGTTTTTTATAGCCTCTCGGATACGAAAATATCCTGTTTGTTTTTTTATTTCCTAGTAAATTGAATATGTTTGGTTCTGGATGGTTGGTCAGACAATGTAAGACATTTGATGACATCACCTTAGGCTTTGGGAAATTGTGATGGCATCTTTCACTGGCGACTGATAATTTATTGAGGATTAACCAAGAAAATGTCACCTTGGACTTTGAGCAAATTTGATGGACATTGTACAATGACATGCTGTGTATGTGTAAATGTATATATGGTATTTTAGAAGGAAAGTGGCTTGAGTGACGTTAGTTTCCCTACTTATTAAATCGGAGCACTTGGCTTTCAAAGAAACGTCTATAAAAATGCACAAAAGCACTTCTGTGAAGTTAATCTTCAGAGGCGGGTAAATGATGGAAAATATTCCAGCAAACAGTATCCTGGCTCTCATAAAGCCCCGTGTCTCCAGTCCTCATTTATTTATTTAAAAAAAAAAAAACATTTATTGCTGGCATCACGACTGGAGTTGAACTCTGACCTGTAACTGAAACCAACACGGTGGGGCGTGGTTGTGGTAAAGAGCAAGCCATTTGTACTACTGCAGCCCAATAATGGGATCTATCCCATTTGGCCTTTGGTGCTGCTGTTTTTCTCATTAAGGCATGATGTCATCAGAATGCGGGGGTGGTAGTGCTCGCAGAGTCAAATCTGCAAAGTTTTCGCAGAGCAGCATTGCACATACAAATCAGTGCAGCTTGCGCTACATGACTGAATGCTCAGCTAACGCGGGCAAATAGGTCTCGCTGAGTGCATTCAACAGTATGAGTTCAAATGTTCACGGCTGCTCAAAGACATTAGCTGCTGACCTCCTGCCGCTGACACTGTGCCCGTCCAATAGTATGGATTTTAAATGAATGTTAAGTTATCTGCTGCACACAGCACCAGAGTGCTCCCAATAAAAAGCGACACATTTTCAGTCCGTTTTTAATTCCTCTGCAGCACCGGGAAAGCCCTGCATTCTTCCATATGACGGGGGGGGATTCTTGAGAACACCTTGTGTCTCAAGCCCGAATCAGATTTTGGGAAATGTTGAGAGGTTGTCCGTTTCAATATCCATCTGGCGTGCTGCTGAGCGACTCATGTTGTTGTCACTCTGCGTAGGATCCGGAGCTCTCTCTAACCTAATAAGGTCTTGCCCGGGGTGACAGCGGCGAGGACAAATGACTTGATTTGGACATTAATGTAGGTGGATCACCCCTCTGCACTTTCATTTCAGCCGGCACTGAAATGGAAAGAAAACGTCAGCAAGAAAAATGAATTCTTGCTGAGAGTTGAACATATTTTAGTATTTCTTTTAGCACCTGTTTTTCAGTGATGAATGACCAGCAGCGGTCTGTTGACTGAATTATGTTTGAGAGAGACGCCTTTGTGGTTTGGTGCTCTGCTCTGGGGCAGATTTGATGTCCTTTAAGTGAAGTTACCCTCACATGTCAATTGTAGTTAAGTGATTTATTACTGTTGATGTGGATGCTGTTAAAAAACAAATATAAAATTATATTTATTCATGTTCATTTAGAACCCATGCACCAGGCTCAGAATAATTTTTTTCTACTTAGTTAGACGTGGAATGATATAGATTGGGGGTAGATAATACAGACTTATATATAGGCACATTGTCGATGTGTATTGATTAATGACGAAAATAAAAGATTTATGATAATTATTAGTAGCAGCTGCACACACAATTCACATAAAAACATCATTGCCCTATGCTCATTAAATTGAACAAATCCCTGCTAAAATGCCAAAAAAGAACAGCAGACAAAAGCATAGAAAATGGGCATGAACGTGGTCTCATGAAGTCCAGTATCAGGCTCTAGTTTCAGTGAAATGATGTTGCAATGAAATAATCATGCAGCATAATCATAATGAGCAGTTGTGCAGTAAATAATCACTTGCATATACTTATTTTTATCCACCAATTAATTTCAGATCTGATTGGAGAAGATAGCGGCTTTGACTCGAGCTGCAGATCAGTTTGATTAGGTCGCGTGCGATCCGCTGGCCGGTACGGCTACATGATTATAATTATGCCAGAACTGTCAAGCTGGCTTCCAAAACCCACTTTGCCTGCAGCCAACATGCTCCTGGAAAAGGCATGTGTAGGTTTACTGTGGAAAGTCTGAGGGATGTGAAGTACATTGAGGGGAAATAAACTTCAGGTCCTCTGGCGGACTGTTTGGAGGCTTAGCACGTAAGTGCTCTGTGTATGAAATGGATTCACATCCTCCTGAGTGTATGGAGTGCCCTGCTTTGCAGTTAGGTAGGATGACTCTCAGAGCAGTGAAATGTAGTTCCTCTTCGACTCCTCTTCAGAGGAGCCGCAGTCCCAAAGGCACGATAGGAATAGATACGAGTCTTGTGACCAAATTAGACATCACACGCACTCACAAAACAATCACACACAGACAGACAGACAGGCACCTACCACCACCTGTAGTTTTTGGAGAGGAGTAGCAGGGTTCATGTGTAGGAAGGAATAGTGTCGCCACGTGAAGGAGAAAAGTTGGAACCAACTGAGCCTCTCGTCCCTCACATGTTTTTCAGATTTTATTATTACAGGGTCGTCCCTGTTTCCAACCTCCCCCTGAGCTCCCCCTCCCCCCCTCCCCGTTTCACCATCTGTTGACTTCAAGTCATTTTGTTACTTTCTCCTGATTGCTCACCCGGTATTCCCCTACAGTCTCTTCTCTTGTTTTAACCCCCCCCCCCCCCCCCTCTACCATCACCCAGGCAAGACTCAGCTGTGCTTCATTTGTCATCACCCCCCCAAAAAACATTTGAAGCACAATTAACTGTACAACATCGTCTTGCTTCTCATGTGCTGGCGACTGGTGTTGAGAGTGATACACACTCGAGTCGCACGGCCTCCATGCAGCGATCCCTCCTCTCATTCCTCCCAATTCCTTAAGGAAATTAAGCACATGACTCCGCTCATGTATGAGTCATTGTCTTAGCTCCCTCCATCTCTTCTCGTCCCACAGTTAGTTTTTCCCCCCTTTGCTGTCCATTTCCTGTTGTATTTCCAGCTCTGGTTCCTCCCTCAGCCTCTTGTGAAGCGAAATCCAGATGTTCACAGATGTACTCCCTTCACTTTGATTTGGCGTACCGACCCATAAGTCTCTTTTTTGTCTCCCCTTCTTTTAGAATTGTTTTGATCCTCCACAGCTCGGTGCCTCCGGTGCGTTGTGTTTAGAGTTTGGCCTCGCTGTAAAATAAGGTTTATACTTTATTCATGTTATTCAAGCCTCTAAGAGGTGATTCATTATTTAGAGCTTCTGCCTCTCAAAGCCAGTTCACTAAGTACATTTTTGGCTCTGAGATAGACTCGCACAAACTGCATTTTTCAATTGCTGAGCTTCCTTCTTCCCCTCCCCCTCCCCGACCAAGTTTCTTGCATTTTGAAACATTGTGTTTTAGCGAAAAGGCCCCATGGGGTCCAAAGTTAGATGGCTACAGTATTAATCAGGCGAACTGAAGCTGTAAAGCGCGCAGAGCAAAGTGTTCCCCCCGAGGACAGAGCAGATGAGGGACATTGGTTCCAGATGAAAGGAAGATCATGGAGGGGGGAGGGCAGAAAGAGGAGGGAGGAGCCGAGTTGTTTTATAATCTAGCGATATGAAGCCACAGACAGGCAAATCTGTTTTCCCCCTTCAAAGCGTATTGTAATTGCTGCGTAAAGCTCCCTTTTATATCGGAGTACATTAGCATAAAAGCTGGAACACAGTGTTATGAGTACAAATAAAGCCAGTTACAAACTATTTTTGGGAGAAGCGACATGATTTCTGTTTATTTGTCTCCAGACAATTTTTTTTTCTTAACGCATCTTGTTAAACCGTAATTACTCACCAGATGTTTGATGTATCCGTCTTCGCTCCACACAGCCAGAACATTGAGAGGAATGTGTCGGAGATTGCATCAGGACTCATGATGCCATTTCACACCAACGGGCTTCATGCTTGCTGACACTCCTGACCTATTTATGATTTAAGAGCCGTGGTGAGAGCTCGTTCTTTCTGCCCGTCTTTCATCTCCTGCTCGCATGATCTCACTCGCCCCCGTTATCACATCTTTACAAGCAGACAAAAGATCCGCTGGGTGGAAAACTCCGGAGGAGATCGCAGGAGTGTGTCACCGGGCGAGTTAATTTGATTAGGAGTCAGTAACACCACAGAACTGTAAAGTCAAATTGAAAGTGCGAGAGTAGAGGCGCGTGTGAGTGAATGAAAACGGTATTCCTCTACAACATGCATATTTTTGCTTTGCAAATTAACTGACCATGTATCCAAAAATCTGCTCTCTTCTCTTTCAGAACAATGACCCTTTGACCCTTGGTTACCATGGCTACCCATCTCATGGTCAGGTAAGGACATAATTTCATCTCAAAGATGCTCAAAATCCATGTTTTATATCTGGTATCTCTCTCCTAGTCATAAAGCATTAACATGACTCAGTGAAGCTCTCTAAACCACAAGGTGGGGGTGTGGATTATAATATATTAGTAGAAGAAGACATGCCTCCACACCCTTCACTCTTCCTGTCTTGCCCTCCCACTACTTTTCTTTCTTTTCTCAACAATCGACAATATCATTAATCATCTTGGAGCTTTTTTTCGCTCCTCAAACCAACACACACACACCCATATTAACTGTGTGTGTGTGTGTGTGTGTGTGTGTGTGTGTGTGTGTGTGTGTGTGTGTGTGTGTGTGTGTGTGTGTGTGTGTGTGTGTGTGTGTGTGTGTGTGTGTGTGTGTGTGTGTGTGTGTGTGTGTGTGTGTGTGTGTGTGTGTGTGTGTGTGACTACAATCTGTTTACTCGTGTTTGTATTAGCCTGCTGATTGTGTTATTAGACTGTTCAGTTTATGTGGTTAATCCTTAGATCATCCTCCTCTCATCCACTCATCCTCTCATGCTCTCCCTGTAATCCCCTCGTCCCTCGCTCGCTGTGGCGATGCCCAACAACCTCTGACCGCTTATCTGCACTTTATCTGTCTTAAGCCATCCCTTGTACGCTCTTATTTGCTTGAGAATAAATCAAATAAGACTGCGGCAGTCTGTTGTACTTTTTAGCCAATGATGCAGAAGCCAGGAAGACAATTAGCCAGTTTTTATTTACTGTTAGGTGATACCGCTTTGAACCGTTTCCTTGCTAATGAATTAGTAGCATTCAAAGAGTAATCCTAAACGCTAACACATTTCCTTGTGTGAGCAGTATTCATCGGGATGTAAACAAGTCAGTCAAGGGCTACTTGAGGGAATCGGAAGTGTAAACCGGCCTTTGACCAGGAAAGAAAAAAAAGGCAGAGAAGGGGAAAAAAAACAATGCTGGGCAGTGGAGGCTCCCACAACACTGAGGTGCTAAACTGTCAACAGCAGTGTGAAAATGATGTGATCAAAAGCTCCTGAAAGGAAGAGCCTGGGGAGCAGCAGAAGCCCAATATGTGAAGAGAGTGACGAGGCCTTTTCAGACACGGGATAGGAAACTTTCCCATCATTCTGTCAAAGCACACACACAAACACACGTGTATATATATATATATATATATATATATATATATATATATATATATATATATAAAATCTAACAGGCATGAAGGACACGTGGACAGCTCATTAAGAGACTAATTAAAACATAAGATGCATGTTTGCTCTCTGTGTGCATATTTAAACCTTATAACAAACCATTTAGTGTTAAAATGTAACTATTTACAGTCTGTAATTTGCTCTCTTCACTATGTTTACTTGCACCAAATATTCCGGTGTTTGCCCTTATTCCAATAGACAATATCAAGGCTAATCTGTTTACATGGCAAATAAAAGTGGATCTTCCACCAACATTACCACTGACATGCAGCTGTGCACACTCACTGAGCACAGCCTCCTTCTTTACTTCCTGCAACCCTCTTGAAAAGGTCGGCGTTGTGATATTTTCACGTATCCAAAATCATCCAAGTCCTTCGTAATGCTTACAAGTAGGTGTTTCTCCTTCGGACTGCAGCTTTGTAAACTGTTGGTTTGTGTACAACGTGTGTGTGTGTTCAGTGTGACCATGTTGGAGGACATTGTTGATCGTCTTTCCCTTTTTTTAATAATATGAAGTGATGAATCCTCTCATTCCGTTCCATTCTGTTGCATTTCTGATAGAGTAGCTGCTCACGTCATGTTTTATCGTCTGTCCCCAGTGGTCGATACACGTGTCATTAAATGTGTCTGAGAAATATATCTGGCTCTCCAGCTGCTAAATGCTCCACGACACTGTTCTGCAGCTAGTCGCTGACTGTGTCCGTCTGCGGTTTGGTTCTGGGCAGTGGGCTTTTGGCGCTTTTCCACTGGAAACAGCTGTTTTATGCTGCTGGAAACCAGGATGATGGGAGCGCAAGTGAACCAAAAGGGTAAAGTTGTGGGCTTTAAAATCCGAACAATGAGCTGAAAGATGCTAAAACGCTCCGTGAAGCTGAGAGGAATTGACACGGCTTCTATGAGCCTATTGTCAATACAAACACTGATTAGTGAACAGTGATGCATAGGTCATGACGGGGCCCCGGTGCATGCTGGGTACCAATAGGGAAGATTTTTATTGTGGATCTGGATGAAAATCACTAGCAATAAGTTGATTTCGGTGAATTATCAGGATAATCGTAGATATTGTCGCAAGCTTGTGTCTGATTTTATACAAAAATGTATTTATCCATGATTTATTCAGGGAGACCTTATGATATATGACCACCTTATTTATGATGATTTGTTTTTCACACAAAAGACATCTGTGATGCATTATAGCATGTTTATTACATATTTTGATGATTATCGGGATAATATGAATCACAATTATTTTGGCCAGGATAATCGTGACGTGCCTTTTACATATCGTCCCATGCCTAGTTACTAGTGATGAAACACATACACACACACACCATTAGACATATACACATACGACACCAACAATGTGTTGGATTTTACGGTTGAATGAGCTACTTAGGCTGCTATGCTCTTTATTTACGCCCCTGTTGTCATGACTGTAATGTGTTCAGACTTGAGCGGTGTTGGAAAACGTTTCAATGTTCGGCTCAGTCCGAGTCCGGGCTGCTCATTCAAACATGAGACGAACATGTAAATTGCCGGCACATTTATGTAACAAAGGGGAGAGATGGAGAGAAAGGAGAGTCTTCACTTCCTCTCCCAGTGGTACCAGCAGCCCCAGTTAACTCACCTACATGGAGAAGGAGAACAGAAGAAGAAGAGAGGGGGAGGAGGGAGGGAGGGAGGGACTGCGACATGAGAGGGAAGCAGAGGGGAGGGGAAAGTTTGCAGGTGTGACACAGGCAGAGAAGTAGGAGGGGGGAGGCGTCAGGCTATCTGGGTGAGGGAGGAGGAGGAGGAGGAGGACTAGAGAAGAGACAGAAGAGATGAGCAGGCAAGGGCACAGCAGCAAAACCGAAGGCTGGGGGTAGAGGGAGAGGAAGGATCGAGTGGGAGAGGGAAAGAAAAGAGAGAGACACACACACACACACACACAGAGAGAGAGAGAGGGGGGGGATAGGAAAAGAAAGCAAGCAAGCAAGCAAGGGAGAGTGACAGGGACAGAGGCCAGCAGAGGAGGAGGAGGAGGGGGAGAGAACGGAGGGGGATTGGCATGGCAGACAGAGCGAGCGGGGGCAGAGAGAGGGAGATTTTGAATCTGTGAGACAGACAAGAGAGACTGAGCTGGTGAGGTGACACAGCCTCGGAGAGGGAGAGGAAAGCGAGGCAGCGTGAGAAGAGGAAAGGAGAGAGGAGCGACGACGGCTCAGAGTGGTTGCACGGAATACGATGATGGGACTGTACTATCCTTCCGTGTTGTCGGTGAGTGTTTATCTCCGTCTTTTTTCCCATCCTCCCCCGTGTACGCTGCGTGTCTTTGCAGAGGCTCGGGCTCCACTGTACGCGGAGCGGCATCAGAGCGGGCGGCGCTGTCACTGAGCATGAAATGTTAATTAACTACTAACAGATGAGGACTCTTTGTGACCCCCTTAACTAGAGTGGTCCAGTCAGGGCACTTCAGAGCACTCGGCACCAGGTCGCAATGAGGCACACAAACTAGCGTAGTAGGCGTAGATGACGGCGAGATGCAGGCTCGGAGACTGCTAAACAATTGTGATTGGCCACGGTGAAATGCACGAGCGGTGATTTGTGTGTTATTGAACGGCGTTGTTGTAGCATCTGTTCTCCTGCCCAGAGCTAGAAGCTCACGCAGTCTGAACATCAAGAGCCGCCGCTGCCAGAAACATCGCTCTGCCATGTATTATGTATGCTTAGAAGATGCATGCGGTACAGCATGTTAGTCTGCACAGCTGGATGGAGCAGTATGCTGCGGTGAACTCTTTAGGGTTTCTGAGTGGAAAACAGTGAAGGAAAAAGGGGGGGAGGAGAGGTATGTAAAAAAAATAAACCCTGCAAAAGTCTTTCTTCTTTATTGCCGCCGCAGCTGTCTCTGTACGTCGCTCCAGCCCTGTGAGCGAAGGGGACAGGTGTCCTCAGAACAGTTGTCTCTGTCTTTATGTTTGCTTCTTTCTCCTCCTCCCTTCTGCATCGCTCCTTCAGCTCACAACACCTCCTCACTGTAATTTCTGTGTCACACATTTCACAAACGCACAGAAGCCGAAGCACACAGTGGGCTGCAAAGTTGGTGCGCAGAGGTGTCTCGTTGGTATCGTTGCATTCCGCTTCGCTGTGAGTCAGTCTCTCGGAGTGTGCGTTTCTCCCTGTCGTTGCCTGCGCATGTGCTTCTCTTTCAGCTGTACCTTGGATTCCTGCTCTCTTTACTGTTTGACCTCTTTTCTCCCTCCTCTTGCTCTCCCTGGGGCCCTGGCAGCTGTTATCTCAATGTTTTCCTCTAAGAGCCCCTGTAAGAGGGGGAAGGGCTCGGAAAAGAGTAGGAGAATAGGAGTGGGAGAATAGAAAATTGATTTTTTTAAGGTGATGGGACACCCTCGGGCGGTTGCCAGGGAAGCCCGTGGACGAGGAAGCCGAAATAATGCCGAGATGGACAAATGAGAGGAGTTTGGAGAGATGGAGGCTGATGATATTGGGTCAACTGGAGAGAGCTAGTTTGCTCTGTGATGCAATTTCAGTCCGTAGAGCTGACATTGCAGTTACGCGTGTGTGCAGAGCTGCCTTCTGACAGCGGTCATTTATAAGCTCTTTTTTAGTGTTGCTGTATGCTAATATTGCTGGCCCTTGCTGCTGAGTTGGAGTAGCAGACCGAGTGCAAAAGACCAAAATGTTTTCTCAAGCCCCACCTAAGCGTGTGCCCTCAGGCAGGAGGGGAGACGCCTGCCTGCTGCAAAACTACACACACCCACCGCCACGCTTTCACAAACTGTAAACGGGTCATGAGGTTTCAGCCTCCCTCCACCTCCCACCCTCCACAAATCTTGTTATTGATTCTTTGCAGGGTTAACAATGATGGTCGGTAAATGATCCCAATGAGCTGTGTTGCCGTGGCAACTTGCATGAGTCATTCATTTTGTACGGATTGTTAAATGGTTCGAGGACTGAGGAAAATGTCGACTGGAGAGCCATGTAAGGTAAACACCTTTTGCACTATGCAAAAAAAAAAAAAAGATGTTAATGAATTTGCCCGAACCTGGAGTTGCTGTAACGGCTCCGGCTCTTTGCAGCTATTTACATCTGTAATGGCTCTAAAAGCACTCGCTGTGAGGCATCGGTGTGGAATTTAAAAGAACCTGCCTTTTGAAATGGATAGGGGTTGCCCTTGCCGACTCTTTGGATGGCGCTGTTGACAGTGACAACACCTTTTCTAGCGCTGGCTTGTGTACATTTTCAAGCCACGCTCGACAACCAGGCGAGTGCGTTATTATAACAGAGCCGAGCTCTAAACAAGCTCAACTCGTTTCACGGCCGTGCCTAATGTATTGAAAGAGGCATGTCCACGTTGGGCAAACACACATCTGTCTGCCAGTTTGTGTGTTCACCTGCACATGTGTTTGTTTGGAACAGCGTGTGGCTTTTTAATGAGGAACAAATGTGGACAAATAATGTCATCGTCTCTTTATGTTTTGTTTTGGAGTGTTTGCCTTTCATAAAATGCTGCAGTGGAGCCGAGCGGCCCGCTGACACAGCTTCTGAAGGGATGACGGGGACAGTCAGGGATCATGCTCGTGTCCCTGTGCATGTTGAAGGGGGGGGTCTCCCAAAATTAGTGTTCAAGGAAAGGGAGTCGTACGTGAAACCATACAAGGCAAAGGATGGGGGTGTATTGGGAGGGGTTTAATTTGACAAGCAGACATGTTACCCTATAAGGAGATTGAGGCGAGCAGGGGAGGAGGAGCCCAGGCATCGCCGGTATCTTGTTGCTATGAAGCAAATGGGCTTGATTGACATTCGTGGGGGCGGGACGTATGCAAGGGTCCCGTCTGGATTTTATGAAGCGTAAAGAAGCGAAGCACACAGCCGAGAGAGTGGGAGGAAAGGGAGAACGGCAGCAAGAGGAGAAGAGCAAGAGGGGGAGGAGGAAGAGTGATGGAGGAGGAGGAGGAGGGGTTGACGTGGGATGGAATAATTTAACAAGAGGGTGTCTCCTGGCTCATCGGTATGCCACAGACACGCCGTAAACGTTTCCCCAGCTGTTCGCAGCCCGGGTAGCATCAGCACCGAGTCAGAAGCCAAGATCTGAGCTGAACACAACTTCCTCATTTAATACAATTATTGAGCCAAAATGTGAGCTGCTGCTAACAGCATGAATCACATTTTCCAGCCTCAAATTTGTTGAATTAGGCTTTAGACTAATGGCTGGAGGCCTGAGAAAGTAAGATACCAAAATGTCATTATTCATGTGAAATGACCCAGTGTTGCCCTAGTTAGCTCCTAGCCATCTTCCTCTTCCTCCTCCCTCTCCTCGTCTCCTCCTGTAGCGTAGTGCGACTGCTGCAGACGAGCACATTTTATAACATGTCTCCTCAGACACACTTGCTGATGCTAACTGACCCGAAAGTAAGCCAGCTACAGCTACCGCTCTGAGTCACTGGCTTTGCCTGGCCAACGCATACACTTACACAACCCTTAGTGCCTCAACGCCCCAGCGACAGAGGAGCGGAAGCACGCACACGACATATACACACAAACACAACGTCCACAAACCTGAGTGCTGGCACAAATACAACAGCTTACAGTCTGCCGGCCTGCAGGGCAGCACCTTTCTTCAAATTGACCAGGAATGCCCTCCTCCTTTTTGTCTTTGCCTTGCTCCTCTCATCCTGCTATCTATGTGCATTTATTCAGCAGATGCTTTTATCCTGATGCGAAGCACAAAGGCCACTCGCAGTCAGCAGAAGGCCCATAGCGTGGCAGTTTGAGAGAGCGGAAAAAACAACCACGCAGGCACACACTATTTTTGTAGATACCGGCCTGTTGACACAGTGTATCAGGTAGAGAGAGGGCTGTTTGAGATGCCGCTAAAATGGATCTCCTCTGAAAAGGCCAATCGTCGAACACAAATACAAGGTTGTTTTTGGCTCGTATTCCCGCTTCTATTTTGGTCTGGCAGAAGGAGCAGCAACAGCCGGGGTTGTCCATTCCCCTGCTAGGCTGTAGTCTGTCTCTGTGCATGAGCAACAACAATGAGGGATGTTATGATTGATGGGGATGCAATGTGATCAGTGGTATAGACTGGAAATAATATATAGAGTGTTGCAGCCGAGAACGCCTCAATGCCTAAGTGCAAGTAATAAACATTCAAGTCACTATCATTCTGTCTGAGTTGCATCACAACTTGTTAAGTCCAAGACTGACTCATGAGTAGATGAGTGAGTTGTGTCATGAGTCATAAATGTTGGGAATGGAGTACAACAACACTGGAGCCGTGATGAACATTTTAATTCGGAGGGTGGCTTTCCCAAATCATCTGACAAAAGGTTGAATGTCTTTTAGTTTGTGATCGTCTCTGCACCAGTCATGGTTGGAGGGACCCCGAGTTAAGTTTCCCAGAGTTTCCTCAAATGTTTTCCTTCCTCCATGTTTGTGATTGTTCAAGTTCCAGACTTTTTGTCCCATGCAAGTCTCTCCATTCTGCAGCTAGTAGCACACGTAGCAGTGCCCGACAACTCCAGATTTTGAACGAGACTAAGCGTCTATAGTCATGTCAGTGATTCTGAGAGCTGTCAGAACTCATTCTTTTTGTTTGGAAATGTACAACGTTGTCCCTGCATTTATACTAAATCACCTCCCCCCCTCTCGGGGACTGCTGGCTTTTCACCACCTCCTTTGAGCTAGATGCTAACATTCACGACCTAGCTTTAGCCTGTTAGCGTGCTAACATTTTCTCATTTGCGGAAAACCCAAAGTATAGCGGAAGCTGAGGGGAAGGTTTTTGCAGGTTTTCGGTCATAAAGTATGTAGTCTAGATAACAGGAAGTGAATGCTCGGGATCAACACCCGGAGGAAGGAAGGACTTTACTCCTCCCCTTCCACTTTCTGTGTCTCCGTTCTCAAACGCGAAACAACAGCAGCAACCTCAGAGCGAGCAACTTATACACAGAAAATGAGTTTTAACAAAGTACATCTCTTAACTCTGGCAGCGGCATGCACCAGTGACGTTGACTTTCCCGACGTACCGATCCGTTCCACTTCACACAAGCTTCCGTGATATTGGTTGAGTCATTCTTTGCAAGAGCTACAAACAGCTAGCAAATCGTCTGTGTTTTTAATGAGTCCAGTGAGCTCAGTATAGACAGGCTTCACCGCCGGGTCACTGACGATCAGATTATGTTTTTTGTTCTCATCACACAGTCGACATACGTATATAAGGTAGCAGCTTCCATAGTTTAGCACCGCCCAAGACCATTGTGATTGGTTGAAAGAAATACAAACGAGCCAGAGCGTTTTTTTCCCCCCGATCCCGGAGATGCGATAGACTGTAGCCAGACCCTTCTACTGTGGAGACGGGGCAGGCAGAACGAGACTATAAAGTATGTGACAACATGACATTTTGACATGGTGATTGTGCTACATTGACAGTTATGGACCCACCAAAGTTCCTTCCATTCAACCTGAGGGCATGGATGTGTGTACCAGAGTTCATGACAGTCGTCTGGGATATTTCAGTTTGCACCGCAGTGGTGGTCACACCAGTACCGTCATCCAGAGAGCTGCGTGGCTAAAATGTTTCTACAAAAACATTTTTGTAGAAATGAGGTAAAAACATTCTACATGTATGTATAGACACAATGCATCGGTCAACTTTCCCTTTTATAGCACGACAGAGGAGCGGCATTAGCTTCCCAATTTCTGTTTGTCATCCAGGCCGGCTCTTACTCAGTGACCCAGAATGACTTGCTCCACCCGCTATCACTTTTACGTCCGCAAATGCAGTTAATCTCGGAGGGGCTGATGCAAGGCGAAGCCAACCTGTGTACCATTTAGCACATAATGTATTTCCTCTCGAGCAGTTAAAAGCCTGATCTAAACTGACTAATGTTCCTCATTTCTGCTCTCGTCTTCGGTCGCTCTCCGATATAATGAATTCAGGATGTGTCATCTGAGGATTTCAGCTCATGTTCACATTATTAACATCAGTGATGTAACACTGTTACAGAGAGAAAATTCTTCACATATTAACTATTTTTTTTTGTCTATTTTTAAGCTTGTGTTCATTAATGGAGCATATAATTATAACTCTTATTAACAGAAAACACATTAATATGATGTAGAAATGTAGGGAAACACTGTGAATCTATTCAATACAGTGCTGTTATGAAATGAGTGTTCTTTATGCAGAAAGCTCAGAAGACTGAGATTTCTTTTAATACCTAGATGTATATTTACTTGCAAATCAATATTATATAATCTTAACATTCACAAGGCATAATGACTAACTGTGTGCAGATAATGAGCAAACATGTTCTGAAAACAAAGGTACGGCCGTCGTGCTGCTACATGAAACCGAGGCAGGACAGGAAGGCAAGGATGTGAAGGATGTCCTCACTTATCGAAATCTCCATTTGGATGCTTGTGGACAAGATTGGAAGAGGTTCATACAGCTGCGGGGTTTTTGAGGAGCGGACACAGCTGCTGTTTCAAAATGTGAATGAAATTAAACTTGGACTCTGCGGTCAGTAATCTGGCGGCCGCGTAGCTCGAGTGCTGGCATCTGAAGGTGGAGAGGACACCTCATCACCTGGCGGCAGAGCAGCAGAAGCAGTCGAGGTATGAAAAGAGGATGTGTCCCGGACGGCAGATTAATGATCACCACATATTTAGTGTATGTTGTCGGGGGGAGGAGGGAGGGACATGACAGGATCCCTGGCTGTGATGACTCTGCTGAAAACAGACCAGCGCTGCAGTCACGAGAAGCATCTGATGTAGTCTTGACGGCTGGAAAAAGAGGAATGAGAACGGTGGTTGAGCTGCCGAGAGCTATTAATTAAAAGTAATCGATTGTATAGTATTTTACTGTATTACATATATTTAACACCGTGAAACACAAATATCTTCCAAACCCTTTTAAATACAATTAAAATCCAGGCAAAGCAAAAATGTCTTCTGAGTTTGTCACACCAGAGAAAAAATGTGTATTAAGCATGGGTATAAAATGATACTTCAAAATCAAAACTAGTATATAGAGTATTGCAAGCATGATGTATTTCTGAAGGCTGACCTCGGAAGGAAGAATACCTTTTGGAATTCTTTATTGGGTTTTGGATGATTGAAGTGCTCTGTGGCACATTTTTATGATACTTTTGATCAGCAAACTAATCTTCACAAATTGGAAGCGTGTTTGCAATCTGCAGAAGTAACAAGCTAACGTTAGGCTATAATTAAACGGCACCACGGTCACATGAGCGAGGATGTAGGCGGACTAGTCGGCTTGATGGTGTTTTGTAGTGTCATTTAGCTACTTGTGAGCAACCGCCTCTTTTCAGTCACGTAAAAGCTGAAAAAAATTACAGCGAGGGGTGTTTGTTGGTGTAGTTTATGTGGTAGGACAAAACGTAGTTCAGTCTTTTCACGTTTACAGCTATTTTATTCTATGTATAATGTCTGTCAGTTTCATGTTTTATTTATAAAAGTTAAGTAAAGGCTTTTTTTTTAGGATTTGAAACCAAATGTATATACATTTATTTTTATTATTCACATTTTTTTCTGTGGTAAGATAAACACATTTATTTTTGCTTGACCGGGCCTTTAATGGATTTGAGGTCTGATGAGTAATATTTATTTTATTATTCAAAGAGGGAAGGAAATGTAACAGTAATAATAATGGTTATGGTTTCATAAAGGAAGCTAGAATTGGTGCATAAATCAGGTTTTTAATGTATCTCTTAAATACACATGACACCATTATTTTCTTGGGTCTGATCCAATGTTGATGAATTGAGTCTGGCCCAGCAAGAGGTGGCACTTTGTTAAAATGTGACACTTTATTTATAACCGTTGTTCGTGTTTTCAAATCAATTGGTAAATTGGTTTCACCTGAAGATTTCTTTAAACAGCAATGTGAGTTTCAGGATCAAAAGATGCACAAGGAAAGAAATAATGAATAATATGTCGACTGCACGTGTACGCACTCGCTCACTAGCAAGTTTCCCTCTCAGACCCGGTCAGACTGCTCTCATGTTACAGTATCGATGTGATCCGTGTCGACCGAGCGCACCCCCGGTTCGTCACTGAGTGGAGGGGCTCGACTACCGTGTCACAGGTGTGACGCTGAGAAAGGTCAAAGTGGGGAGACAGATGGGGCGCGCACACACACACACACACACACACACACACACACACACACACACACACACACACACACACACACACACACACACACACACACACCCCAACTCCCACTCCCACACACTCTTAACACTCCCAAAGGGACAGAGATCTATTGTGCAACTCAGATGGTCATCGCTGCAGCCTGTCACTCTCTCTCACTCTCTCTCTAACACACACAAAGTCAAGGCAGCCAAGCAGATGTCTAGTAAGCATGACTCTCTTCGGTCGCCATATCCATTTTGCCGTCGGAAGAAAATTACAATTAATTGTGAATTAATTATTTCTAATGTTTCTACTAATACTACTACATCTAATAATATTAATAATGAAAATGATAATGATGATTAAAGGTAGGAGGTGAGGATGAATAAAGTACTCAACCCGCTGATACAGTATAATCTTCTTCTATTCGCATCTTTAACAACCAACCGTTGGCTTTTATTATGTTTTCTTTTTATAATCCATGTCTTCTTTCTGAAATGTTTTTTCTCTATTCAGTTTTCTAGGTCTTTAGTTCTTATTCTTTAATGTATCTTCTAATATATCACTCTAATGTATCTTAATGGCAGACAATGACTGCATGCCTCCGTCTTGATAAAGGTTATTAAACCGTTTAAACACCAGGGACGCAATGTTTAAGTCTAAGTGCCTTTCAAAGTCTGATTGTTGTTTTCATTTGCCATGCTCGCGGCAATTAAATTTAATTATATAAATCACAAATTTGGGAGGACTTTGCAATCTGTTCAGAGTACAACATCCTGTCCATGTCCCAGGATCCTCCATCCGAAAAACTCCCTAAAACCCCTTTAACAGGGGAAACGGGAAGAAACCTCGGGGAGAGCAACAGAGGATGGATCTATCTACCAGGAAGGACACAAGTTCAATACATGTCCTTTGCATAGAATAAACAACAAAGATGACAACATAGTCGATCCATATGATAGAAATGATGCAATGAGAGCAGTAATGGTGATGGCAGACAAAATAACTAGTAGAATGATTACCACTTATGCTGACAGCAGCAGTGGGTTCAATTTAAGGATGATGGTGATAATACAGCAGAAATAGTAGCATAGCAATAATTGAAATGTGACCGAGGAATAAGAGCAGCAGTAGGTGTCGAGCTGGTCCAGCTGCACCTGCAAGGCAGGAAAGCACAAAGACTCCTGGGAAGACGTCAAGTTAGTAACAAACATTAATGCGACATGAATGGTCCAGATGGAGGGGGGGGGGGGGTGGGGGGGGGGAGGAGCAGCTCGGTGTATCAGAGGAAGTCCCCTGGCAGTCTAGGCCTGTAGCAGCATGCATGACATCCCCAATAGCTTAATTCAACAAAACTTGGGTGACCTTATGACCGAACGCCACCAGTGCGTGTGTATGTGCCGTGTTATATGGTAAATTCCCATCAGCCTCGGCGGTCCTTTAATTTGGTTATGAGCTTACTTTGATCATTAAATATCAGCACGCTAACGCACACAAGCAAAATGCCAAACAAGATTAACCCTACAACCGCTAAACATTAGCATGTTAGCATTGCCACTGTGAGCGTGTTACCATGCCGACGTTCATCTCAACGCAGCAGAGCCGAGCAGCATGACTGTAGACTTTTGTCTTGGCTATAAATACATTTACAAAGTTGTTTTTAAACCAAACCAAAGATTTTCTCGGCGTGTTGCGGTCTCGAATTGATCGACCATTCAGCGTATTTATTGGCGCGCTATAAAAAGATCTGAAGACGGTGATGGTTGGTTTATCTTTTGCAGCTATGGATCAGAGGCAGGGCCATGCTTCTTCTATCACTCATCACCTTTTATCATCCCATCCCCCCTTTCTCTCCTGCTGTCTCCCTCCGCTCACTGACTATTACCATTTAGGGTATCCATGCCCCGCTGCCAACAGTTAGTGTGTGTGTGTGTGTGTGTGTGTGTGTGTGTGTGTGTGTGTGTGTGTGTGTGTGTGTGTGTGTGTGTGTGTGTGTGTGTGTGTGTGTGTGTGTGTGTGTGTGTGTGTGTGTGTGTGTGTCCTACACACACTGCACTGCTGTTTTTTTTCTGGGGGGGGGGTAATGATGATGTTCACAAAGTACTTGGGCAGGCTTCCTTACGAACAGTTGGTCTTTGTGTGAGTGTTAAGGTGTGTGGGTGTTTGCGTGTCAAAGGTGGTTTGTGTGCAGAGGCGTTTGTGAGTGTGTGTGCAGGCGTTAGACACTCACCATTGTACAACACCGAGCATGGAGGCATCTGACCCTCAATAATAGATGTGGCTGCAGTGAATATTTAATGGGTGGGGGGGTTTTGGATACATGCACACGTTTACACACACACACACACACACATGTAGAACTGGAAATATAATATCGATGCCTGTATGACTTTTCGACTGAGGCCCTTGGGAAAGTGGTCTGTGTGTGGTTGGGGTGATGCTCTCAGTCAAAGATACTGTGGAAGTTAGTCAGCCGACTACTCCGGCTTTCACTCCTTCCTCACCCTTCTCTCCCTTTCTTCCAACAGGGCTCTCAGGATAGTGCTGGCGGTCAGGAGGGACTCGTACCTCCACCTTTCTCTGCATTTCCTCCACCTCCACCGCCGCCCCCCCAGAACGGCCTGGCCCTGGATTACGGGGGCAGCCTGTACGCAGCGGGGGCCGTCCAGGGCCCTGTGGAAGCCGGCGGAAGTAGCGAACAGCGGCGCCAACGCTGCCAACAGCCTCAGCGTCCAAGTGAGTGCCGTCCTCTTCCTCTGTGCGAGCCGGCATCAGGTCTCTGCCTTGATGGTGCTGGGACGAATATGTGGTATAGAGTAAGATATAAGTGCAAATCAATGGGGGGCACCAATCTGACTTTTCTTGTTATCTCATGATTAGGGATGGGACGGTATAGGATTTTATCATGGATGCATTTCCATTATCGAGATCATCAATCGTAAATATCGTCACAAGTGACTTGGAAATAATGTATAGCTCACCATCATGGTAGAGAAGTAAAAAAAATAGACCCTGATTTAAAAAAAAATACAGGATACTTATTTGTATTTATTTATACTTTATTTATGATTTTTGATAATCTTATTTAAGATGATCTGTAAATAATTGTTTTCGTAACAAAAAAGTAATTCCAGTATGTTGTAGTGCCATTTTAAGAGTTTCATCATGTTGCTATTATTTTGGTCAAGATAATCGTGAAATGAAATTTTCAGTTCGTCCGATTCCCGGTTACCAGTTTATTACACACATGCTGCTAAAGTAAATGCATAACATTCTATGCTGTTCAGTTTTGATTGTAACTGTGTCATAGAGGTGTTGATTGAACTATTAGGAATGTGTTTGCCATCTTTCTGAGGGGGGAAAAGGCAAATATTCTCTGGTTCCAGCATCATAAATGGGAGTTTTTCATATCATCAAGTTTAATTCTGACATTTTCTTGAAAAATATTTATTGCTGATTGTAGAATATAACTGTCAGTAGATGGGAACTTATTATTTGCAGGCCTTCAGCTGCCACGTTAATGATAAACTCTCCCTTTCTCACCTGTCCGTCTGTCCCAGCAGGCAGATGGCTCCTCCCAGATTGATGGTTCGTCAGTTGTTGGCTCAGGAGGAGTCGGGGGGTGGGGGGGAGCATCGGGGATGATACAGACGCCAAGGGGACGCCCAAACGCCTCCACGTGTCCAACATCCCCTTCCGCTTCCGAGACCCCGACCTACGGCAGATGTTCGGGGTATGTAGACCGCAGCAGTCCCCCATTTTTCCAGTGCGCATCATCACAAAACAATAACCCAGAAAAGTAGCTTTGGATTATAGGCATGTGGTTGATAAAAATAATGACTCAAGAGACCAATCCAGTGACGTCAGCACTGTGTCCTCAGGATTTCTGAATTTTTTTTTTAATCCTACCCTTGAGTGGGATTTCAAATGAAAACGAGGCTCTGTCGTTTCTGTTTTTTTTATTAATATATTAACCAAAAAATAAAACCATGACATGTAATGTCATCTTGTAGAAAGATCATTTAAAGCCAGGTTTAAAATTCTGGGCCTAATGCGCAAGCTTTATTTGTCAGAGGAATGTCTCTAAAATGTGGTGCAGAGAAAAGAGCAGCAGAGGCAAGGAAGATATGGTGGAAGAAAAGACTGCCAAAGCTGGCTGGGTGCCAGCTCATCATGGTTGACGAGTGCTGACACCCTGTGGCAAGATGCAGTACAAGACCTGCATGCTTGTTCAGCCTCTTCATCTCTCTTCTTTCTTTTTATTTCTTTCTCAGCAATATGGCAAAATCCTCGACGTGGAGATCATTTTCAACGAGAGGGGATCCAAGGTAGGAAGTTGGATCGTGTCATTTTTTAATAACCGTTCACAGAAACGAGCATACCGGCTATTTTCAACCTTCTCTTGCTCTTTCCCCCCCCCTCTTCTTTTTCCATTTTCCTGTTTCCTCTGCTCTCAGGGCTTCGGTTTTGTAACATTTGAGACGAGTGCAGATGCAGAGAGGGCCAGAGAGAAGCTTCACGGCACGCTGGTGGAAGGACGTAAAATCGAGGTAACTCACCACCGTCGCCCCGCCCTCTCCCCCCCCCCCTTTTTATTTTTTTTGTTGAGACGGCGACCATTTTCTCCTGTGTTTCCCCTCCATGTCCAATAAGAATGAGTTTGTTCTGGTGGTTTCTGCGCCAGAGAAGGTTTCCGGGTGGCTGTATGTGTTCGACTCTAACCCCTCTGGCTTCACTCCAGCATGGTGCAGTGGTGCCACGCGCACAGACGTCTATTTGACGGCACTTCCTGTCGATGTTTATGCTGTCGTTGATGTTGATGTTGTGGGCTGTCCATTGCACCTTGATCTTAAAGCTGTGTGGTTTGCGAAGCATGCTGTGTGGAGTGGCTACACAACAGGCATGGCGGTGAGACGTCACCCCGACGCGGTCGCTGACGCTTCTGTCACAGCATGTAGGATCTGTTCTCTCTTCTTTTTGGTTGTCCTGCACCTTTTTTTCCATTTCCGTCATCACTTCTTCCATGATCATGATGAGTTGGCCATTTTTGGTTCATGGTTGTGTTAATGACTGGAAGGGCAGTTTAATAGCCTCTCAGTTATTTTTCTATCTGGGGAAAAAAGTGCTTGCTGGTGTCTGTATGAGGCTACCGTATGTTGCATGGATGGATGGTAAGATATCAGATATGGCCGTGGAGTTTTTCACTCTTCAGTTAATATTACACGGGTCACTCTGGGCAGCAGTTATTTTTTTATGTGTTAACGGACTGATGCATGATGGGGAGCAATTTCTGGGAGCAGTTTGAGTTTTGGAATGAGACTGCCGTGAGAAGTGTGGTGTCATTTCTGATGCTTACAAAAAAAAAAAAGCTTATATTTCAGACGTGCGATGAATGGTAAAATAAAAAAAAATGTTTTGTTTACACACACACTTGCATCCACCACTGCTGAAACGAACACCAGATCTCATGGAAGAGCATTTTGTTGTGACATCTTTTCTTTTCTTTTTTTTTTTAAGTTGTCAGCATGAGCTCCGATTTCAGTTGCAAATGGCCTTGGAGATCAGATACACCATGCTTCTGCCATTTGCTCTGGCTCTTGATTTTAAAATCACGCTTTATTTTTACTTGCTACTAAAGCTCTTCTGCATGCACGGTCTCGAAATGTCTTGCACTCTTCTCGTGTGTGTGTGTGTGTGTGTGTGTGTGTGTGTGTGTGTGTGTGTGTGTGTGTGTGTGTCGGTGTGTGTGTCGGTGTGTGTGTGTGTGTGTGTGTGTGTGTGTGTGTGTGTGTGTGTGTGTGTGTGTGTGGTGTGATTAAAAATATGGAGGGTGGCGAGAGAATGAACGTGGAGAGAATGTGATAGATGGCTGTCGTTCCTCTCTTTTCTATATTTTTTTATTGGTTCTCCTCCATCACTCTCCACTCTTTTTCACCAGGCCAGTCTGTCTGTCCCCCCCAGTTTGTGTGTCCCCCCGTATGTACCTGTGTTTCTGCTGTCCATGTCCATCCCTCCCCCCCCCCCCCCCCCCCCCCCATATATCTGTCCATTTTCCGTCCCGTGATGTAGTCAGTTAGAATTAACATTGGAGGATGAGATTAAGTCTGATTTTGAGTGATTATTTTGTCAGTTATTTGACTGTAATCTGGGCGGTATTAACGGGTAGTTTCCCTCCCGAGGTAGATTAAAATGTCCCACATTCTCTCTTCCCATTTGTTTGCCCCTTTATCAACTGTTATGATCTGTGTTTGTAGTGGGTTTTAACCAGCAGAGGCTAGATTGTTGTCAAACGGCTGATACTTGTAGGTGACTGTTGACACGTGACCTGTTACATCACTTCCTCTCTACCACATGGTGGGGGTTTGCTTCTCATTACCTCGTTTTTGTTTGTTTTTTCTTTTTTTTTAAATTATTATTATTTGGTTCATCATTTCTTTCTTACATATATTTTCTCTATTTCCCTGATGATTTTTGTATGTTGTTGTTGTTGTCAGTCTCCACGGTAACTGCTCGCGTGTCCTCACGCCGTTTCCCTGGCAACGGTAAGTTGTGTACACATGGCATCATCTTTGAATGACCCCTCCCCCCCACCCCATCTGTACAAATATTGAAATAAATTGCACCCAACACCCAAATGAAGGACTCCTCTACTGAAGGGGGCTTGATTGATTGACAGAACCTGATTGGCTAATCCTGTGATTGATTGGGGAGGTGGTGAATGAAACGATTACGAGATTAGCCATTGATCGCATGGCATTATGAAGGCCACCACCTGTATAACTGAATGTACTGCATCTATCTGCAAGTGCAACAACTATGACTACCACTTCTTATGCATTCATTCCAATCACCTCTCTAACTGCATTCAGCATTTAATTCCAGAGCTGTATCCTGCATGGTTTACTCTCTTTCTCGTCATCTGAATGACGCCATATAGTACTATGTCATCTCTCTGTGTCATGTGTCAGCCAATAGCTGCATTTTTTGCACCTTAGTGGGACAGCATGCTAAAGCATGAGTGCTATGTTAGCTTTCCTGGAGAGAGGATTATAGTTGTCTGTATATCATGGTGTGCTGTAGTACTTGATGATCACTTTCTGTACCACTCTGTAGGCCGCAGTTGTAGAGGTATGGCTGTATAGACTTAACATTCAAATTGAAGACTAAACATATGTATGGGTGAATAGTGTGCGCCCCCAAAAGAGGATGCAAGCTTATTGTACTTCAACCTAAATCTGCTCCATATATGCAATATGTTAAAGCATTTGAGCCTCTTTTAAGAAAGAAAACAAAAAAGCTGCCATGTATGAATTTGTAGACGCCAGCAAAGCAAACTTGTAAATGTCGGCAGCTTTTCTTTGTTCTGATTTCTGTGACGAGGTGTCCTTGTTTTACATTTTGATCAGTTTGGTTCTGGATGGTGTGTTGGTGGTTGTGCGTGTGCTTCGAGGTCTCTCTGGTGTGCGACACTGATCTGGAATGCCTGGCAGTGTGGCACAACCACAGTTTGATTTGATTTTTAAAAAAAATATTTACATTTTTCTTTGAGGAATGATATTTGCATCCCCCATCTAGACTTTGCGCGTTCTCTCTCTCTCTCTCTCTCTCTCTCTCTCTCTCTCTCTCTCTCTCTCTCTCTCTCTCTCTCTCTCTCTCTCCTTGCTCCATTCATCATTTTTCCATCGTTGCTGCTGTACATTTAGATCCAATGTAGGCAAACGGTCGGATGTATTTTTGTGTATCGCATCTTGTTGTTTCTGTTTGTTCATCAGGAGAATTGCACATTTGAATGGATTGTTCACTCTCTCTCTCTCTCCTCTCCACGTCATGTATGTGTTTTTCTGTGTCTCTTCATGTGGACTGGCTCCTCCTCCTCCTGCATCCCTCTACATTTCTGTCTTTTCTCTGTCGTTCTCCCTCCCTCCCCTTTTCTGTATGTTGTGTATTGGATTGGGAGGGCTGCCAACCTTTTTTGATTGGACTCTTGCTGCATCTGATGCTTGCTGATTGGCTAGTTTTGCTCACCCTCTGGTGATGTGATGCGCTCTTGATTGGCTGCGTGTAATTTGTGTATGAACTCCTTTGATTGATGTTTTTTGCATTGTGTTAAACTGATGAATCTGCCGCTTAATTCACCTTCTTTTTCCCTCCTTTTTTTCAAGAGGTAGCAGTATAATGGCCTTGGATTTCTTTGTGAATGCTTTTGTTCTGAAATATTTTGTCGTTTTCTTTGTTCCGTGTGCCAATGGTTGCATTGTTTGTGTGCAAAACTGCCTGAATTACTCATCAGGATCCTTGTTTTCAATGTCTTTCTCCTTCAAAAGAAGCGCATGCATCAAATACCATCACTGCTCATCAACAGAATTAACCTCTGTCATAAGTAAAACCTTTTTTCAAGTATAGTGACACCTCACACTTAATGTCAAATATGAAACCTCTGATCATCATGTGCATAGTATCTCCCTCGTGTGTCTAGAATACATTCAGTTTAAGAAAGCATAAATCTATATTGTGATTGGATCCTGCATCATTTTGTTAATTCCTCAGTGCTTGTTTATCCGTTAAACTGGGCCGACTGACGTCTTTCTCTGGTGTGCAGGTGAATAACGCCACAGCCAGAGTGATGACGAACAAGAAGATGACCACCCCTTACTCTAACGGAGAGGGCCTCGCAACTCTGCCCTATGGTAATGCACATTAACCTCTTTTAAAAAAAAAATATTGTCAACTTTGGACTGTAGAACTTCATACCACATGATACATTTGTAATCACATCTGTATATGGAACGGATCAGAGGTACGTACTGAGGAATGCAAAACCATCGACCATTACTCACTGGTTGCAGATTGAAACGGGTCTTTACTCTGGAACTCAAGTCTGCGACTGAAAATAGATGACTTTACACAAAGGTGCATTCAATGTGATATTATACTTAGGGATTAACCAAGAGAGAGGAGTTGTTGACTCACTTAACTGTGATATTGTAACGGAAGTATTGTCTTCTGTAGCTGACCCTGCTCTGCTGCAGACCCCCTTTTTATAAATGCATTAATATAATTTTTTATATTCTTTTGTATGTAGTTGTATGTCTCTATGCAGAATTACATGCGCTGTCCTGTCACAGACGTGCCCTGTGCAGACAGATTGTCAGGAAGCTTTATACCTCCTCTCTTTTTCTCAACCAACAACAAACTGACCAGCAGAGATCAGCCTGAACAAACGCTCAAATCATAAAATGTCTGGTGGCTTCTGTCAAACGCTGATTTAAATGCGCATTGCCATTCTCTGTTTACTGTAGCTGGATGGAAGTTGAGTCCCATGGTGGGAGCCATGTACAGCCCTGAGCTCTACACAGGTATGACAACAAGGATTGGCTTCATACTTGGCGAGACCTATGGAGACGGGATGCACAAATGATATATTTTATTATTACTGAAGGCGTTTATGGAGATGTTGTACCTTCCTGTCTCTCAGTACCCGGGTTTCCATACCCAGCAGCGGCAGCGGCAGCAGCCGCCTCCACCGCCGCCGCGACCTTTCGAGGCGCTCATCTCCGGGGTCGTGCCCGGCCCGTCTACAGCGCCGTCAGGGCAGCCGTGCCCCAGCCTGCCATCCCTACCTACCCGGGGTAAACACACACACACACACACACAAGCGGAAATAGAAACCGTAAACTGCTATAAAACCAGACATAATGTTAGGCATAGGACTCTCTTCTAAAGTGCATGTCTTCACGTAGTTAAACATATGAATTGTGCATGCTGTGTGTTTGAATATGCATTTTATTGAGATTTGACAATGACAGTTTGCTAAGCTGAAATACCATTTCCTTGTACCTCAAAGGTTAAATACCTCAGTGAGCAAATGTCATAGTATTTCCTCGTTAACAGACATTTGTCTCACAGGCCGAACTACCCGTAGTATCACTCCAAAGTTTGTGCCGTTGTATACAAAGAGGTGGTATTTTTGTCTTGCATGTTGCACGGTGTGTAATAATCTCACCCTTTCTTTCTTTTTCTCTCTTTCACCATCTGTTTGGCACCATTCTCTCACCTCTCTCTCTCTCTCCCCCCCAATCGTCACTTTCGTTTGTTGTTTTTTGCAATGCCCACATGGTGGCGCATCACACCATTTTCTTTTTTGTTTATTTGTTTTCGCCTTTCCACCACCGCTCCTCTCTCCTTTTCCTTCCTCCCTTTCTCGTCTCTCTCTCTCTCAGTGTGATGGCCTATCAGGATGGCTTTTACGGTGCAGCTGATCTTTATGTAAGTATACCTCCCTCTCCTCTACTGCCTCACTCCTCACCTACGTCTCCCCCCTCTTGCCTGTGGGTTTTTAAGTGTGAAACGGCACCGACCAAACCCATAGAGACGTGTACTTTTGAACTAGAGACATTTTATGGTTCCCCTGACTTTATTATCCCATATTAAATAAATACATTACAAACACATTGATCACTTTTGTTTTCATATAATGTACAGTCTCGTATGAAACGGCCCCTCGATGATGCGCACACTTTCACCGAAGTGTTCATTCACGAGTAGACTCCTCTAGGGTTTGTCTCTGTGCATTTGTGAGTTTAGTTTGTACCAATGTGATTATGAGTGTGTGTGTATGTGTGCGTGTGCCTGCGTGTGTGTGACCAGGTTGACAATAGCTGTTTCTGTTCTCTCTGTAGACTAGTGTTTCAGGACATTAGTGGCAGATTGCCCCAGGTAGGGTTGACACACTCTGTGTGAGAGCCAGTGTGCATCCTCCTCGTCTCCAATGACTGCGTGCTGCTAGACATTATTGACCATCTGAGATTGAAATGCCTTCTCTGTCTTCTTCTACTAACTCACTGGATTCTGACATGGGCGGAGTTGCGGAAGGGGGAGAAAAGAATTAAGTTGAATTTGTGAAGAATAAAATGTCCATTCACAAATTATCTTCCGGAGAAATGGATGTTTATTTTTATGGGAAAATTAGGTGCAGTATTTAAGGTCAATATCTGCACTTGTTATTAAGTTTTCAAGTCAATTCCATGAGGCATTTTGCACACCAACCTATTCTCCTCCTCAAGACATTTTGTCTTATTTTGGATTTGTCCCTAGGTGACTCCCCTCAGCATCGAATAATTTAATGCTTTTCATTATGTTCCTTTGTCAACATTACACTTCACAACCTTTATATTATTTGACATTGTCACCACATGCATTTGTTCCAAAATCACACATAAAAGGAATTATTAAAAATGGGGAAAATTGAGATTAAAAGAAAAATCAGGTGTCAGGTCTTTCCCCCCCCATTAACTCACTATAAAACTATTTATTGCATACAAACTTGACCCATGAATTACGTGTCAGCAGGCTGCATTGCCATGGAATACAAACAGGATGGGAACTAAATAAGACAATAAAACCTGAGAGTGAGCCAGTAGTCAGGATGGATGCAGGATCAGCAGTTAATTCAGACCCCTTCCAGGAATCTCCCTATCTGTTTCACCTGTGGCATGCTAACTGAATCAGTGTCGGCATGCAGACATATTTACAAGGCTGACCCCCCCCCACCCCCCCCACCTCCCCAGTCCGCCCTCTATCCTCCCTCCTTCTCCTTCTATAAACCCTTTTTTGTGTCATTCTTTATTGCACTTCTTGTTGCTCTGTTCGTCCTATCTTCTTTCCTCTGACATTAGCTCTCCTTTTACTCCCTTTATTATTACAATTCTCTTTTCTTGCTCTGCAACTCTTCCTCGCCTACTTTCTACATCAACTCCTTCCTCCTTTCATCCCCCTGTACATGTCCCCTTCCTCCCCCCTCTTCCTCAGCCCAGCCTTCCTCCCATAGCAGCAACTGTGTGGTCCTGAATGTGGGGACTTGGTCGTGACTGATCCTTTAGGGTAGAATGCAGCGGTGTTTGTTTGTTTTTGTTTTTATCGGGATGTTTGGCCTAATACGCTGTACGTTCTGAGTTTGGGAAAGCATGCTGTGTCTGTCAGTGATTGGTCGCTGGCCATGTTGAGCGTTTACGTGCGTGAGTGAGTGCGTGTGTGTCCTTTTTAATCCGACTGGCTGACTGTCTTCTTACACCTGTATTTTTTTTTGTCTGTTCATCAGCTGTTCATCCAAACATAAACAATGACACAATCATCTTGCGAACCCTTCCCCTTTCTTTAACAGTGTGTTTTTGGTAGGGGAACCGGGGCGGGGCACACTTATGGGTATGAACTCTCTCTCCCTCCATGTCCAACGCACAGTGGGGGAAAATATGCACTTTAATGTCGCACAGGGGAAACGCTGCAAACAGCTCAACACATAACGTACAATTTCCGATGTTTTTTTTCTTGGTTAGTCATGGAGAGAGAGACCCACACAGAGCCTGAGCTACATCCTCGTGAATGCTGTACTGCACCAGATTAGCCAGTTTTGCTGACTGTCTGCTTGTTAATCTTTTCGCTCTCTTCTCAGCAGTTTTTCCTCACAATGTAACCCTTTAGATTAACTACTAGTCTGTTTGTGTGTTGGAGGAAATACGGCAAACCTTTTAACAAGGATTTCCTCTTGTGTCTGTTTCGTCTCACCTCTTCACTTCATCGTATCTCTCTTCTCCTTCCATCTCCCTCTCCGCCATCGCCCCGTCACAGGGCGGCTATGCAGCGTACCGTTACGCCCAGCCAACTGCGGTAGCGACTCCTGCGGCGGCGGCGGCCGCAGCAGCAGCTTACAGTGACAGGTGAGTGGGCTGCCCAGCACACCTGGAAGATGTTGCCTGCTTGCTTGCGGCACTGTCCTCTGTCGCTATGTAGGAAAGTCACTTTATTTAAAAAGCATGGTTAAAATCAAGTGCTGTACAGTTATCAATTTTGGGTTTCTTCAGAATATGATGTGATACTTCATGCTGGATGTTTTTTCTTGTAGCTACGGACGAGTTTACACAGCAGACCCCTACCATGCTGCGCTCGCCCCGGCTGCCTACGGTGTTGGAGCCATGGTAAGTCCCAAAAGCCTTCATATTGTCTAACATTCAAAGGATAAGGTAAGTGATATTCTCTATTTTTCTTGTTGTCAACAATTCCCATGAAAGTGCAAAGTGTGTTCGTCTTTCAATCCTTTATAACTTCCCCTTTCTGCCTGTGGTTCTCCCCAAGCCCATCAGCTTTTACCAAAGACGTAAATATTTTAAAACGGGGCACAAACAGTTATATATATTTTTTTTTATCATTTCCTAAAATAGCTGACTGCTGTAGTTTTGAATGCTCAAAGAGGAATAAATAGTTTATTTGTTAGAAAATGTTTTTAGCTGCTTGACACCCAGGGGCCCGAAAAGCTGGAGGCTTTCTGTTAACTTCATGAATACGCTGTTTTGTGACATCAAAACGCAATATCAACTGATGTTATTAGGGCTCTTTAAGAGGGTCTTTGTATCAAAACCTAGTTATAAGACTAACTTGCTGTCTTTTATTTAGATAACTGCACAGTAAAGATGGAGCTAGGTGGTATTCCAGCTGAGAAGTAAAGGTTGACACAGTGGGAGAGTTTTTGTCCAAATGGCCCATAGCGGGCTAAAGTGGCTGTGACCCGGAAGGTTTATGTGGATTGATTTTGAAATGAAACTACAGGAGGTGCAGCTCATTGATGTGTTAATAGTTTTTGGACAACAACCAAAGGTCTGTTGGATGAGATGTATCTGGTTAGTGACTACCCAGGAAATACTCCATTCATTGTTGGTTTTGGTCTTTTTATGGAATTGATTGACGATAAGGAAAATATGGAATCACCACACTGATCATTTAAACAAACGATGTCATTTTTAAAAGACTATCTAATTGTTTTGTCTTTTGCGGTTTCACAGGCCACACTGTACAGGGGAGGCTACAGTAGATTTGCCCCTTACTAAAGACACATTTCCCAGGAGCTCCTCTCTTCCATTGAATTACTCTGAAAGAGCTCCCTCTGTTGTCGTGGAGGTGGACTGCACCCAGTTTTAAAGTGTGGAGTCGACTCAACAAGATATTTCAGATCCCAACCCAGAGCAGTCCCACGTTTTCTTATATACGCTACTACAGAAATAGAGGAATGCTGTATTAAAGACTGACAGATGGCCTTTACATTACAAAAAAAAAGAAGAAGAAAAAAAAAATAGGACTTAAAATGTCCACCTTCCCTAATGCACGGCTGTATTATAGTCCCCTCTTCTTAATCCCTCGGCACTCAGCAGCACAAGACTCGCGATGGAGCCCAGACGTTCTTCCAAAGGCTGTGTGGATAACTGACATTTAAACAGCTGTCAACCATGTATGAAAGAGCTGAGCGCTGTGACGCACACACACTCAGCATTTAAGGAAAAAGAGAAGGAGTCAAAGTGTCCACAACACGACGGAGCGCTAGGAAGCAGGAAGGTGCGTCGAGAGAGACGAGTCACTGATGAAAAAAAAAAAAAAAAAAACACCCACCGACGGGGAACTCCTCCTTAACGTGGGCAGATGGCAGCGAGAGAGGATTTCCATCCTCACCGTGTGTTCTTGCAGAGGGCGACCGAACGTGGCGGCTTGGAGGGATGATGGGTGCCGGTTTATAACGCTACAGAAAGCACGTCCGAAAGCTGTAGGAAGGGAGGGTTATTAGAGCTGTTCCTTACCTCAAGTTTTCTTAGTATGTGGAAATGGTGAACCTTTAAACTTAAAATTGTTATGATATGCAAAGAAATTAGTTTAGAGAAAAAAGTTACCAAATTATTATTATTGTAATTATTCTCATGATTATTATTATTATTATTATTATAAAAGCATTATTTAGTTTGACTCAGCAGCCTCTGCTGCTATGGGGCATGTAGATCCAACAGTGAACCTTGGGGTTAAAAATCAAAAGAGCATCTCTCTTCAACTATTCCACCTTTTTTGACTATATGACACGACTATAGTCTCACATCATCATTCTAATGCACAAGATTTCACTCCACTCTGTGTGCGACCACTACTAAAACACTAAAACTACAAAAACTACAACACTAAAACATCGTCTTCTTTAATTGATTTTTAGCTTTAGATCAAAACCAAACCCATCCACCCACGACCCTGGGGTTCAAGTATTTTGACGATCCTTTAATGTAGAGATTTATTATTTGGATTTTCCCCTCATGCTCCATCTTTTTATAGAGCAACGTCCAACATTGAATGAGTCTTCCTGAAACATACTTTTAGTCGGTAAATGTGTTCGAGATGCTGCCAGCAGCGATTACTGAGCAAGAGAGAGTTTGTGTCGGCGAGTTAAGAGAAATTATTTAAATGCAAAACACCTTACTATTGTGCATATTTCTATACCGTTGTATTCTATATTTCCAAAACGTGGCTTTTTTTTGGCTTTTGTTTTTGTTCCAAAGATTTGTAGAAAGCACATTTTTCTGCCGTATGTATAAATATATTATCTTTGTTATTGTTATTATCATAATCCTTGATAATCTTATGGCTGTTTTTATTTACATTTCTTTTTCATCTTCAGTTTGTCTTTTTTTAAATTTCTCTAAGTGTTGTTCCTTCTCCAGTAAGGTGCAAGTTCTATTTCAAGTTTTTGTTGTTGCTACGGAGTAAAGATCTCAACCCAGGAGCGTACCTGAGAGGCGACAAACTAAAGGTATGCATGTATCACTACCTTTGTCGTCTTGGTCAGTCCAAGCTACGGTTTGTTTTTGTTTTGTTTTTGGGTGATTATAGGATCCGTGAGCATGACATTTGACGATTTCAAAATATACAGGAATGGCTGGATTTTTTTGTGTTCATATTTGAGACGTTTGGAATGAATGTACACCGGTGTGTAGCACTTTGGTTAAACCAACTGTGTTCCTTTCTTTTTGAGTTTTTCATTTGAAACAGACTCCTTACATTTCAGCGGTAAAATCTGTCCACTCGGCTACCGTGGTCGCTCCAGGTTTCTTTGAAGAAGTCCATTAAAATGTCTGAAAGTGTTATCTCTCATACAGAAGCAGGTGATAGTCCAACATGGTGAAAGACAGAATGTCATTGTTTGTTGTTTTTTGTTTTTTACCTGTTAACTAATTTCAAAACTACCTTTGTTTTTCATTTGTCAAATTTGGAAAAACAGGTCAATACGATTTTTTTTCCTATTAAATGTGCTGCTGTTTGATTTTCTCATGACATTTATCATTTTATTTGTAATATCTCCACATTACTACAGAATGTGCTCTGGACAAAAGAAAAAAAGAAACATAGCCAAAGATGCTAACTTACTGTCCCCAGCACGTTCTGGTTCTCAGCTTGAGAAGTGCTACACAAAGTACTCAAAGATGGACTTATGAAGCCACTGAAGGCATGGACAAACCAGCATGAGCGATACTTGTCAAGTTAAAAAAAAAAAACAACAAAAAAAAGTTTTGCATGAATCTTGTGTCTTTCATATTTGACTCCTGAGCAGCCGAGCCCAGTTGCGTTCTTATTTACCACTAAACTCCATGGAGGATGACAGGCAGCTAGCGGTTTGAAGCTAGCATACACAACAAAGAGCACAGCGCTGTTTGGCAAAAAGGCCTGCTGACAAACAAAATGGCTGCCGCACAAAATAACACGTGGCATCTTCATTTTCCTGTCATGGTTTTCTTGCCACTATACTGTAGAACTATGTGGCCATTCTTCATAGTTGCTATGGTTTCTCAATGAACAGTCCTCTCCCTCTGTCATGTCTATATCCCCCTTGACTGCCATTATGTTTTTTAGTTATTGAATGTCCATATAAAATGTTTTATATAAAAATGTTTTGTTGTGAATCGAGCCTTCAGGTTGCTTTCTTTTGGACTTCCAATTATTTTGTCAAATGAGTGTGTGAGAGTCCATTGTATTCATTTAAATTGATTATTGATCACCAAGTCCATATACATTAAATCCACAGCAGATTTATTTGGCCGCTTGATGCTTTAAAGCTTATATGGAGACTTTTTAAGAATGTTGCTAAGCAGATCTAAAGCAACATTCATTTGGAGCCTCTGGTCCATCATTCACTCTACTTTTAGCTTTGTTTTGGTCTCCACCAACTCTTCCAAGAAATATCTGGCTCTTTAAGCTCAGTGCTTCACTTTTTGCTTTTAGCTAATCGCTAACCTTGCCTCATCCAATGTTTACTGCTCGGTAGGTAGCATTTGCATTGAGTGGGATAAATAACAAAATATATAACAAAAAGCTTTTTATTTAAAAACCGCTATTGACAATAAAACATGCAGGCTGGAAAATAAAAACAACACTTAAGAGTCACAACTTTAATCCTGTACCTCTGGACAATATAACCCACAAACGCCTGGATTTTGTCTTTAGCAGGAAATGTTACAATCAGCATTAACTGTCGGGACGAATGGCTGCAGTAGTCAGATGTTTTTAGCGGCTCCAGCTCTGGAGCGATGCAAACATGACACCCGGGCAGCCACGCTAATTTTTCGCCCATCATCCGTGTGCTTGGTCATCTTTGCCACATTTCTGTCCGTCTCCGTCCAAGCAGCACTCGAACATCGTTCCCCAATTATAGTCGGCACAGAGTTTCGAAAGAGAGTTGAAAAAAGAGAAGTAACATTTTTAGTGGCCTCCATGTTTCTTTCTGCTATTTTGACCCCATTTTCTGACACTTTCATGACAGTGGACATGACGCACCAGAATAAAAACAGAAAGGGACATTTGTGTGCTAGCGATGGAAAAGTTTATCTTCAGCAGGTGTTCCCCCTCTTAAAAAAAAAAAAAAAAAAAACCCAGAACATGCACGCTAATTAGGTGGGAAAATAGTAGGCTATAAGATTCTACCATGCACCACCAAAGGGGATGGGGTTGACCAAACATCCCAGTTTACCAGGTGGCCTGTCCTCAGAGGAAACTGTCTCCAAAAATGATTAATCGCAAAAACAGTATGCAAAGTGGAACGAGCCGAATAGTCGATGTCTCAACAGTGTTCTAATTGTTTTGGCCAACAGAGGGGGCTGCTTTGAATGGAAGCTTCATGTAACTCTTGTTCTATTAGGCTACTTGTTTGCGATAGTTTTAGTGAAAACTGCTGGGGGAAACTGGCCGGAGCTACCTTGTTTCAAATGAATCCACAACATCACCACAAACTTCTTTTCAAGTGAAGTTAGTTACAAGTGTTTGAGATGTGCTAATTAGGTTATAATGTCACCGTTAATTATATAGATAGATGGTCTGCTTTTTGGATGTCTACATTTGGGATTTTACCACCCAAACTCTGATTTTGTGGTTAGAAAGTAAATGTTATCAGCACTATTTGGTGCAGAGCATTTACTGTATTATGTAATATGTAGATTGAGTGGTTTGACTTCCTCGGGTTTAATGTATTGCTTTGCAGTCATGCTAAACTCAAACCCACATTCTAAAACAGTTATGTAACGGGTGCTTGGGGTGGGGATACTTGTAACAGTTAATTTAACGGTTAGCGAACACAGGGCAATTGTTTTGTGCTACATTTATAAATAAGGTTATAAGAAGTAAGTGTTTATTTTTTCTCATTTTTAATTTGGGAATCAGAGGCGTAATCAGAGGAAGGGCTCCCTCAATTACAATTCTCTATGTTTCATCTAGCAGGGTGCAGCCAAGACGGCTATAATTGGGTTTCTTTTAAACATTAGGGCACCAAGGGGAGACCTCGCCCCATGCCACCTCGCTGAGTCTCATTTATATCCCCAGCAAGTGTTACAGCTCACCACAGTAGAACAACACACCTGTCTTTGACATCAACTCATATAATGTGTGATTGTGTAGTAGACATCCAAGTGAATTTCTACCTGTAGTAGACAAATGTGGTTTAGCACAAACAACTACTGAGTGACCAAAAGTATAACTATACCATACAGATAACTAAATAGACTGTATAGAGCATTTGCAGTTTGACCATTTAGCTTATCGTGTGCTCCATAGTTAACTATAGCCTAACTCACCATGGTTTAATCTGACGCGGTTTACCAAGTTATTTAGTTCCCAGCAGGCATCAGTGCTGGCCACCAGGGTTCGGGTTGGAGGTGAGGAAAGGGTCTGATTAGAGGCCATTTACATGATTTTATTTCAGACGTAGATTAGTCCCAAACAGTCAATTACCTCAGAATTGGCCTTGCAAGATAAGGGCTGATTTAAAATAGTAGATGGTGTTCAACCATGAATTGCCATTTTGTTCTATAAACTGGTGAGAAATGAACACCTGCATTCATGTATTTTCATCAAAGTGCACTCGTATAAGCCAAGATTTCTTTGGGGAATATATTTATTGACAGTTATAATTACCATCCAATTAATAGCGTGTACAAAGTGAAATTCATAGATCATAAAAATAGAAATACATGTATTTATATATAACATAAATAGCTGTACATTAAAAAGTAATAGCTGCAAAGAGGAGGGTCATGGAGTAGAAAAGGCAGGAGAGAGAAGTAAAGGTTTGGTGGTGACATACTGCAAAACACTGATCAAACCAGCTTATAACAGGTTCTGTCCATCGTCTCTCAGAAATACACAAGCCGAGCACAGAGTGTGGGGGAGGAAGTTTGGGGTTATAGTTGTTGAAGCATGGAAACCTCAATGAAGCGTCCGTATAAATAAATAAATGATCATTTTAAAAATGTGCCAATTTTTGCACCATCTAGGATCAACTTTGGGCATCAATCTTTGTTCAATGTTTCCCCCAAAACACACGCATGAGCCAAATGTGACCGCAGACATCAGGTCAGCTGCTTTGGTACATGAAGGAGAGCAAGGCGAGAGGGGAGGAAAGGAAAGTGAGTGCAGGGATGGAGAATAGTTGAGGTGAAAATGTTGTTTGGTTTCTAGACGATTCCATATTTCGCCAGGTCGCTGAGCTCCATGTCCCCGAAGGCTTCCCACGGGCAGACCACTGTGATGTCCGTGCCTAGACCCTCCATGCCGGGGATGTCGTCTCCGAATCTGGAAAAATGGGAATGTTTCACTTGAGTTTTTTCATTTGATATGTGACTTTCAGTCGTGGGGGAAAAAGCATTCAAATCCTCCTCACCCCTTCTGGCCTGGTTTAGGGGCTTTGCTCTTGAAGGTACGAGCGGCCCTCTGCTTGAACTTGGGAGGGGCCTTCTTGTCGGTGGGAGCTGCAATGCCTGCGTCTGCCATCTTTTATGCTCTGAGAGAAAAGCAACAATTTAACGTTAATTGATGTTGATGCATAAGACCCTTGCTCCTCCCACTCCGAGTCCAGATGATATAACATCCCCAGGTATGGACTAAAGATCATAAAGCTCTATTTTCTATTTTTACACCTTGGCTTTAAAGATTACTCTCAGCCAAGACTGGTCATCTTAAGTTACCTAATACCATAGTCGGTGGGAAGTCAACACACGTCGTGAATAACTAACGAGTCTAAGGAGATTTTGCCCCGAAGGAGTAATTTTTAGTCTACTTTAATCCGACCTTTCCCGGACCTCCGTGCTAAGTCTCGTCTTAGAAGGAAGCTCAGCGCTGCTGTGGACTTTAACACAAAGCCACTTTGACCTCAGGTGGCATTTTTTGAACACGCAAACAAACCAAATCTGTTATGAAGTCTCAGCTAATCAGCTAGTTCTTAAACTTCACATCCTAATTTAGTGACAGTATGCTCACGATTTAAATTAGCCACAGCCAATGTAAGTGGTTCTGGTGTGCAGATATACAGTGTATTATATGTAATGTTCTTTAATATGGCTAATACTGCAGCATCTGTGTTATCTCAACACACACTGATGAAAGTACTGAAGGTCATCTCTTTGTAATGTGTTTTACCTTCGGTAGACCAGGATGCTGATCAAATCTATTTCTTTGGTGGGTTAAAGTGGTTACCCAATTATTTAATATAAACCAGCAATTTCAATGGGAGGAGAGAAAAGTATGAAAAGATAATTGGTTTCCCATAATGCACACATTAGAATTTAAAGTCCTTGCTTGGCAGCAAGACAGCCCCATGTATTAGTTTTGTCTGTTTATGTTGTCTGTACGGGTGTGTGTGTATATAATATATATATAATATATTTATTATATATATACATTTTTTTCTATCAATCTTTTACACATATTTAATCAATGCTCTTTTCAGCAGATGAACAGACATTTGAAAAGAATTCATGTCAGAAGAGTTGATATTAAAACATGTTTATCTGAAAATGGCGGAAGGTCATTCTCCCCTAAAAACTTCAATTAAATTACATCAAATGCTCTTTCAGAAAATCAGGCTTTCCAAGAACTCCTTTATGCATTTCCAATACTTTTTTGTTTCACTTTAGTAAATGGAAAAACATGTACATACAGATTCTAAGGAATCATGTATGAGAAGTGAATGCTCAGATACTGACTCGTATAGTGATTCCAAGGTAAAAAACATCAAGTCTAGTACATGTAGCATAATGCTCTAACATAAAACCTTGATGCAAAATGGAAAGTTGGCTAAAGTGTGCAGCTGAGAGAAGATCAGAGTTTGATCTTACCTGTTTTTTGAAGTCTCAGTTGGCTTCTGGTCTCTCTGGTCTCTCTGGTCAGTGTGCATCTTCGCCCCAGTGTCTACTTATATAGTCCCTCCACTAATCTGCCTGACATGCCCCTCTATGATTTTCTGTCCTCTCCGCTCTGTTAGATTAAGGAGGGGTCTCATAAATGTGTGTCATGCCATGTGAAGACGTCTGCAACGTTACATAATGAATAATCTCTGGGGAAAACTAAATTGGATGACGTGAGTTGTTTTGAGATCTGACTTTGAGTATATGAATATTCTTTCCTGAATAAGTGGATTTTTTAAACAAATAATTGACTATAATTGGTGAATAAATAGTCTACTACCACAATACAACAACACATTCAGTTCACAGTTGGGTTTTAAAACATGAGCACTGTGTTGTCAAAACTCATTCTCAACCTTAAACAAAAAACAATTTGACAGAAAAATATTTTTGAACTCAAGGTCCGTTAATTACTCCAGAGCTTTCACCCACATCTCACTGTCTTCATCAGCTATTTAAAAAGACGTTGAATTCAGCTTTTCTCTGCCAAATAACATAAAGTAATCATGGCGTGTGAATTTAATGTCTGACCACAATGTTAAGGGTTAAATTGGCAGATGGTGTGTCTCTTTTTAACGTGAGTCGGTGCCATGAGACCAGGGATTAAGAGCTGAATGCGTAAGTGTTGTCATAAGTCATAGATCACAGGGCTCAGGGCTCCTCTGCTCTTATGTCACGATCCTGGCAGGACACGTTTGTTGACAAACAAGATGAAAATAAACCCTAATCTTTAGTATTTTACAGTTACTGCAGTGCTCTGCGTAATATGTCTGTCTAAACATGCCAGTAAATAAGTTGCATAACTGGGAACTAAAGACTATATATTCCGCACCAGACATGTAGACGTTTTATCAGAAAAATGTACTTTACATGCAAATACAACTGCTCGTGATGCTGAATGGCCTTTTAGTGATGTAGTTGGAGATGCTTTAGATTCTGTCTATATGACTGAGTAAAATACTGCTTACGAGCATATCACAATGTGTTTTATTTCAAAAATAAGCAGCAGTTACATGTGTCAGGTACATGTACAGGAGTAATGTTGTAGCAGTGTTTCCCTGAAATATGGAGTAGAAATATAGAGTAAAATGCTCAAGTACAATTCAAGTATGTAAATATTAAACTCAAGCATGGTACTTGATAAAATGTCCTCAGTTACATCCCAGCAGCGGTGTTTTGTGGAAACACAAAGGAACAAGGACAGAGCTGTCCAATGCAGAGAAGTGAGACTTATTATTTATAAAAAGCTGCTGATTCACAGCTTGTTTTCATCTCCAACTTATTGAGGGTCTGTAGTTGTACACTTTGCATAATACATTTTATTACTTTTCTGCATGTGATGGCTCCCCTTCTTTTTTATTTAATCCTATTACCACTAACATATTTAGGGAGCCTTTTCCTACTCTTTGTAGATACAAAGTAAAGACAAAGGACATTGTTTTGCAGACACACTGGTGCATGGTGATGTATGTGGTGGGCTGTGACAGATGGACGGACAGACAATTAATATAATCATCATATTTTTGGGCTTTGCTAGTCTTGCTAATTACTGTCACTCACTCCTGCCAATAAATGACACCTCCACAATTCACTCCAATCCTCACGTTGGCAGATGCATCGATAGTAATTGTGTAACTAACTACACCTTGTATTTATATCTCCTCTGCTTTATCTCGTCTATTCGTGGCTGAGCTGGGACAGAATAGGACAAAGCAGAGTTGGCAAATGAAACCCAGAACATCTGATGGGATTAGCCACTCTGAGGCCTTTAAAAGGGGAAAGTCAGACACAGAGGAATACCACAAGCAAGAAGCAAGCGAAGCTCATCAGACAGCAGCAGAAACCACTTTGAGACTTCAACCAAAGGTGAGATGAAACTGCCGTTTTCTCAGCTGTGGTGCAGCTTTGATAGCATGTCATGCTGCAGGAAGAGGAAGACAGAGCCTGGTGGCTTTATAGCTTCTTTCTTGAGTATCGTGGCTGGAAAGAAGCAGAAACAAGATCTGAGATTTTTACTGAGAAGACTTCTTAAGGAGGAGTTGTTTGTGTTGTCTTCTTGTTGGTGCTGATCGAAGCCCAGTCTCTATTTCTTTATAATGTCTTTACTTCATGTGTTTGTTTTTGAACTCTGGCTGTGCTTTTTAAAAAATCAATGCTTTATGTATTTATGCTTCGGTGTTTTATCCGGATGCCAGCAAGCATTTTATTTGGATTTTACTGAGATGACGCCTCAATAAAGGAGGATTATTGGCTGACGGTAGCAGAGAACCTGCAGAGGCTCGTTGATTTGTATAGCACTTCAACAGCAAGGTCATTCAAAGTGCTGAGCATAAGACTTACAGAGGCACGACGACAAGATGTAGAAATAAACACAAGGAAATAGAAAAAGACACAGAAGTAGGATTCCATTTTGTAACAGGAAAGTTAAGCAGTTATGAATAAATAGTACTAAATTTAATTTAATACAAAGTTTCAAAGAACTGAGAGTTTCATATATTTTGTTCTCCTTTTCCAGTCACTAATTGAAATGGACAACGTAGCCGTTGCCGTTCCCGCCGACAAGAAGGCCGCTCCCAAATTCAAGCAGAGGGCCATGCGCACCTTCAAGAGCAAAGCTCCTAAACCCGGCCAGAAGGGGTGAGACGGGTTTAACATCACACACTCACAAAATAGAGACAAGTCTTTTCTTTCTGTACTCATCGTAGCTTTGTTGTCTCATTCACTCAGAATGGGGGACGACATCCCCGGCATGGAGGGTCTCGGCACAGACATCACAGTGATCTGCCCCTGGGAAGCCTTCGGGGACATGGAGCTCGGCGACCTGGCGAAATATGGAATTGTTTAGTCGTCCTCCCTCCTCCTTTCCCCGTGTCGACCCTATTGTCCCTCATGTTTTCCAACTGTTGACTGAGCAGCTGACCAGCTTGTATCTGTGTGCTCTAGAGAGGAGGCTGATAATGATTATTTAAAGATTTGACCTGGAGGAAAGAAAAAGAGACCCGGCTCTCTCTCTTGTCTCATGCACTTTATACCACTTCTCCATCGTCCTCATAACGAGTGATGTCAGCCGCTCTGGAGCTGAGCTCGTACTTTCCTCTGAGGAAAAAAAGAAATCCAATGGTGTTTATATTTCGTAAGAAAGAAGGTTTGATATCTGTTATTGGGATGTCCAGTTTTGCTCTCTTCCTCTTCCACCCCGTCTCTTCAAAGCAGCTGATTTAACGTGCAAAGATGTCTATTTTGTGTATTAGCTAAATACAAATATATTTTTTATGAGAAAGTCTATACGTCATTTCATTGTCTAATGAAAAAGATTGAGTATATCTTTGGATTAACAATTCCATTAACACAATAAATGTGACTATTTTCCATATAACATCTGCCTTTGTCCTTCCTATCAAAACACCACATGCTGCTACACTTGTAATTTCAATAACCAATAATTTAAACATTCCACACTCATCAAATATGTATTTCTTTTATAAAAACACAAACAGCTACATACACTTAATGTGGCCTCTTGTGTCAGAGTATACTTTAATAGTATAATTTGTGTATAATTCACATACTGATACTGGTATGGCCACCATCTTTCAGATGCCACGCTCACATGTTATAGAAACGTTACATTATTCAGTCAAACTGTAAAAATAAATCTGGTTTCAGGGACAGAGGGTGAGGGAGAATAGAAGAAGATGACTAGAGCTGGTGTTGCCGTGGCAACCAAAGCTTCTTATCCACAGTAAATACAGTCTTATATTTGTCGGTACAAAGAAGAAGAGAAATGTTTGACATAGAAGATGAATAATCTTAATGTTAATACAAACATCACATGCCAATAAACATCACCTGTGAAATCTGGCACTTTTAAGAAGGAAAAGACAGAATTATATTGTTTTTATATATATATTGTAAAAGCTAGAGCCTCCAAAATCATAATGTGAACACAAGAGGATTAGATTATTAAGTGCTACATTATTTTGTCCACCACATGTCTATCCCATATAGTCTACAGTATTTTCCCCTTGTCTTTGGAGTACAATGTGACCATAAGAGGGACCCAGCAGATTGTTCATTTGAGGGTGAACTTTCTGCCTTGTCGTATACTTTCTCATTGCATGCTGGAAGATAAACCAGGACTACAAGGAGGCTGCTCTTAGCTTAGCATGCAGGGAAGCGTTGTCTCTACCATGTGTGATTTATTAAACCAGGTATTTATAAAAGGTCCGATAACGTCAGAGCTTATCAATACTCTGGTCTTTAATAATTTAGCACCGGCTCCCGTTTAATACCGGGTTTCAGTACCTTCTCCTAGTCAGGGGTCCCAGCCGAGGTCTTGCCATCTTCCCTGTTCGGCTCACAGGTCACTTGCCCCTGAATTCCTCCTCTGGATATGAATGCACATTATGTCCCTGCACCAATAAGCTGTTTGAGCCTCTAAACAGTGAGCAAACAAAGGGACAGAGCCTCGTGCAATGTGGCATACATTTAGCAAATATCAGTTCAAAACCTTTGGCCACTTCATGAGCGGGGTCCTGGTCGACCCGTGAGGGGTTGCAGGAAGACATGGCTTCGATTGACCCTACTGGTGCTACGCAGATATCTGGTTGTATCTGCTGAGGTTAGTGGAATTTCCACACATGTTCATTCATATTTACAGCAATTACCATCCTGATCTGACCGGATCGTGTCGCAGCAAATCACATTTGGTTTGATCCGTGTGAAGTGGTGTGAATGAAGCTCGGCAGTCTGGTGAAATTCATCACATTCAACTTTATTCCTCCATCCATCAGTCTTTGTAATCATGTTCATCTCACTGTCCCTCCTCTCACTCAGCCACAGCCCCACATCCCCCCTCAGGTCCACACTAACGACGGAGCCAAAAGTTTTGACCTGATGCTTGCTATATTTATGTCACATTGCACGAGGCGCTGACCCTTAGTCCGCCTGCTGTTTAGAGGCTCCAACAGCTAATTGGTGCAGTGACACAAATGTGCGTTCATATCTGGAGGACACACAAACACACACAGAAAGCACCAACAACACTATTGCCAGGCGAGCTGCTAAATACTGCATTGAGGCGGTGGTGAGGACCAAATGGAACATTATTTTCATAAGTCTGTTTTAAATAGTGTGTGATCACCTGAAAGTGAGACTTGTTGTGTTTTAGCCCTTCATATAGATCCTGTCATGTTTTTGGTTTTTCCTGGTTTACTTTCCTGTTTTATTTGTAGTTTCTGTCTGCTGTGTGTTGGTTTCCTGTCGTGTACTTCCTGGCCCTTGTTGTTTCTGGTGTCTTGACTCCCCCACCCTCTCGTGTTGAATATCTACCTGCCCTAATGTGATTCACCTATATATATACAAGTAGTCTGTGTGTTCCCCCTGTCTCTTTGTCAGTCCATTGTGTTTGTTACCCCATCGTGGTTCACTACATGGTTCCTGTTAATGTTCAACATGTGTTCCCATGTCCAGCCTTCCCGTGTCCTTTTTCTTGGTCTTGGTTCACAGTAAATGTTCTTTTTGAATGCTGTTTTACCCTTTGGCCTCCCTCAGTTTTGACTTTTGTTTTGTTAGTTAAATAAATATTTTTGCCTTTACCTTTTTGTCTCCGCCTGCTTTTGGGTCCAACCCTTTTTACCCCGATACCTAAACGTGACGCATCCTCTCATAGACAGAGGTTCCTCTTCCCTGGAGTCCGCCACGTTGCACCGCCATGTTTCTACAGTAGCCCAGAATGGACAAACCAGACACGTCTAGAGAGGGCCTTTCACCGTAGGTTATCTGACAGGGTGGAGGGCTGAGTAAAGTTGCATTCAGTTTTTTGTTGGGTTTCAACTTTGTGTAATAATAAAGACAGATTTGTATAATAGCTGATGAGTTGGTGTGTGTATTGGTACATTATGTTTTTTTTTATTTACATGAAACCTCTTCATATTCTCTGTCAAACTTTGTCTTTTAATTTATTTGTGGACGAAAAATAACTGACTTTACTCACTGAGTTTAACTAAGCAACTTTGGTTGCCATGGCAACAGCTCCAGTCATCTTCTATTCTCCCTCATCCGCTGGCCTTGAAGTCAGATTTATTTTTATAACTCGAGTGAATAATATAATTTTATTATAGTATGCAAAGTGTGTCAGCTATGACAGCTGACACAGTAGTGTGAGTTAGTGAGTTATTCAGAATAAGATATACTCTAATAAATCAAACTGTGAAAGACCCAGTATTTTGTCTCCTGTTTTCAGATGTTGTGTGTGATGTTGAAATCAATTTAAATAGTATAGCAGCACGTGGGGTAATTATGACAACGATTGATGCTCTATGGGAAATATTCATTTATTGTGTTGATGGATTGTTCCACTCCACTAACAAAATACAGAGTTAATCTTTTTCACTTTTGAAGAGACGGGGTGGAAGAGGAAGAGAGCAAAACTGGACATCCCAATAACAGATATCAAACCTTCTTTCTTACGAAATATAAACACCATTGGATTTCTTTTTTTCCTCAGAGGAAAGTACGAGCTCAGCTCCAGAGCGGCTGACATCACTCGTTATGAGGACGATGGAGAAGTGGTATAAAGTGCATGAGACAAGAGAGAGAGCCGGGTCTCTTTTTCTTTCCTCCAGGTCAAATCTTTAAATAATCATTATCAGCCTCCTCTCTAGAGCACACAGATACAAGCTGGTCAGCTGCTCAGTCAACAGTTGGAAAACATGAGGGACAATAGGGTCGACACGGGGAAAGGAGGAGGGAGGACGACTAAACAATTCCATATTTCGCCAGGTCGCCGAGCTCCATGTCCCCGAAGGCTTCCCAGGGGCAGATCACTGTGATGTCTGTGCCGAGACCCTCCATGCCGGGGATGTCGTCCCCCATTCTGAGTGAATGAGACAACAAAGCTACGATGAGTACAGAAAGAAAAGACTTGTCTCTATTTTGTGAGTGTGTGATGTTAAACCCGTCTCACCCCTTCTGGCCGGGTTTAGGAGCTTTGCTCTTGAAGGTGCGCATGGCCCTCTGCTTGAATTTGGGAGCGGCCTTCTTGTCGGCGGGAACGGCAACGGCTACGTTGTCCATTTCAATTAGTGACTGGAAAAGGAGAACAAAATATATGAAACTCTCAGTTCTTTGAAACTTTGTATTAAATTACATTTAGTACTATTTATTCATAACTGCTTAACCTTCCTGTTACAAAATGGAATCCTACTTCTGTGTCTTTTTCTATTTCCTTGTGTTTATTTCTACATCTTGTCGTCGTGCCTCTGTAAGTCTTATGCTCAGCACTTTGAATGACCTTGCTGTTGAAGTGCTATACAAATCAACGAGCCTCTGCAGGTTCTCTGCTACCGTCAGCCAATAATCCTCCTTTATTGAGGCGTCATCTCAGTAAAATCCAAATAAAATGCTTGCTGGCATCCGGATAAAACACCGAAGCATAAATACATAAAGCATTGATTTTTTAAAAAGCACAGCCAGAGTTCAAAAACAAACACATGAAGTAAAGACATTATAAAGAAATAGAGACTGGGCTTCGATCAGCACCAACAAGAAGACAACACAAACAACTCCTCCTTAAGAAGTCTTCTCAGTAAAAATCTCAGATCTTGTTTCTGCTTCTTTCCAGCCACGATACTCAAGAAAGAAGCTATAAAGCCACCAGGCTCTGTCTTCCTCTTCCTGCAGCATGACATGCTATCAAAGCTGCACCACAGCTGAGAAAACGGCAGTTTCATCTCACCTTTGGTTGAAGTCTCAAAGTGGTTTCTGCTGCTGTCTGATGAGCTTCGCTTGCTTCTTGCTTGTGGTATTCCTCTGTGTCTGACTTTCCCCTTTTAAAGGCCTCAGAGTGGCTAATCCCATCAGATGTTCTGGGTTTCATTTGCCAACTCTGCTTTGTCCTATTCTGTCCCAGCTCAGCCACGAATAGACGAGATAAAGCAGAGGAGATATAAATACAAGGTGTAGTTAGTTACACAATTACTATCGATGCATCTGCCAACATGAGGATTGGAGTGAATTGTGGAGGTGTCATTTATTGGCAGGAGTGAGTGACAGTAATTAGCAAGACTAGCAAAGCCCAAAAATATGATGATTATATTAATTGTCTGTCCATCACAGTCCATCATTATTATATAAGCTGTGAATCAGCAGCTGATCTGAAGCCAATACATTCTCACTTCTCTGTATTTGACAGTTGACATTTCTAGTGCTCTACTTAAGTACAATATTAACACAGCTTTTCTGCTTCTTCACATTTCAGAGGGAAATATTACACGCTTTACTCCATTAGTTTGACGCTTATAACTGTTACTTTGATAACAAACATAGTATATGCTTTTATGATATGATGCAGTATTGAACCACTAAATTACGAAGTAGTATACACTATAACTTGCTCCACATTGACCAACTACAACGTTAAAATGTATTGATTATAAAAACAGAATAATATAATATTCATGAACACTTTGAATGGAGCCATTTACTTGTAATACTTTAGGTACATTTGGCTGAGTAAGTTTGTTTTTTTTTAATTCAAGGCCGTTACTTGTAATGGAGTATTTTAAATAATGGTATTTCTACTTTTACTTCTTCAGCCACAATATAATAATAAAACATTTATATGTCTGATGGTATGGAATAAATAGTCTTTAGTTCCCAGTTTTGCAGCTTATTTACTGCCGTGTAGAAAGAGAAATATTACATGAAGCCTCACAGCAGTTCTAGTCATGTAATGATGCAGAGCACAGCAGTAATTGTACTCAAAATATAAAGTAAAAATGTGTAGGACATTTCTATTGGCTGTTCTTTTGCAAGGCTAACTGAATCTCACATAATATTTAGAAAGTACAGATATTTGTTTTAAAATGCAGATAGTAAAAGTAAAAAGTTGTACTCAAGTCATAAACAGATACCTGAAAATTATATTTATGTACAGTAACACAGTAGTTGTACTTGGTTACTTCCCACCTCTGATATTTTCACCTTGTTTGTAAACAAACGTGACCTGTGAGGATCTGGAGCATCTTAGAGCAAAGGAGCCCTGTGATCAATGACTTATGACAAACAGAACACTAAACCATTCAGCTCTTAATCCCTGGTCTCATGGCACCGACTCATGGTAAAAATAGACAATACTGAGACACCGGCTGCCAATTTAAACAAACAACTATTAATGTGATATGAAAAGACAAGTGTATTTGCATGGCATGCACACCTAGTAAGATAATATGTATATATACAGTATATATATTGTAGAGAGACATGAACACAACAAACAAACTTTTAACAACACAGTTTCTCCTACGCAAAACCAATAATTATTTTCAACAATTTCCATTGTTTATGGTTTAAAGAAAACATTAATTTACAGACATTAACAGCTGCTCGAAGACTGCTGTGTAAGATAATTACGTCTTCCCTGTGTTGTAATTTGTCAGTGCGCCTGCCCCGTCACCTTAAAATGAGATGAGTCAGGGCCGACGAAAGCAGTCTGGCTTTTTTTTTAAAGGTGGGAGTACCTGCAGTTACTGTATATTATCCTCTCGTGTCTATTTTTACTCTGGCTGCAGGATTAGATTTGCACAGTCACAGACTGCGCATGCACACTGATCACACTGACTAAATCCCACTGTGTAACTTATTTTATGTGCTAATTTCCTCTAATCACTTTCAGTCTCTTCTTTATGAAAGATTGATGATAGATTTATGGCTGTCAGGACCTATTTGAAGCTGCTCTGGCATTTTATCTGGCCAAGTGTCTGAGACATGGGCAGTTCTTTTCAGTATCAGACTGAGTTTATCCGCTGCATTATTTCCTTTTGAGATGCACAGGCATTACTTATTCTAACTGCTTTAATGGATTTAGTGCAATCACATATTCAACCCAGATTTTAGTCAACTCAATCTGCTACCTACTACTGAAATAAGATGGTTAAAGAATGTATGTACATATATTGCAAAAAGCTCAGGTCATCAACCTGAAATCTGAAGAATACAATTCTGAGATGCACATATTTATCACAGTTTCACATTAATCTTTCCCCTAATTGCAACCTGTGCATTCAGGGATCATTCACAATCAATGGCATGAGTTGTGGTTAGAAGGAGAGATGGGTGTTGGTGCAACATGTAGACTCTGTGTCTTACATCACAAATATATTCCAATTTTAAATCCCAGCAGCGAGTCTGCAACTCAGTGAAACAAAAAGGAAAAACAACTCTGAAGGCTGAGGGGCTGCAGAAGCTCAGCACAGAGCCTGGGATGCTTCAGGTGATGCCTGGCAGGTGCTGTCCTGTGGTTTTGTGTCAACTCTGTTGTTTGCTCTGACACTAAAGTTCAACTCCTCACTCTGAAGCTTGATGAGCTGGAAGCTTACAGGATGTAATAGGATTGGGACTTGTCCATATGGGTCACTGTAAACAGACACATACAGAGCCAGAGAGCTTCGTGTGAGTTTCATCAGCGAGCAAACCTGATCTGAAGTTGAGAGCTAAAATCAGACAACACATGCACACATTGAGGGGGTTTTTCCAGGGCTATTTTTTCACTTGAAATATGAGGTAATTTTTAAACATTTCAACATGGATCTGGATGCTTCCATATGTACTCAGTGAAACAAAGTCTGCATGTAGTTTTGTGTATTATATATAATTATTATATTTGAATACAATTGATGCATTCAGTATTTCAGATATACTCCTACAGTTCAATGATTCTGAAGTGTCCAGGTATTGTCTTCAAATACATTGTTTAACATTACAATTACAATATTGTGTGACTAAGTATGGAGAGTTTAAAAATACTATAGTATGTCACAAAACTCACACGACAAGCCAAGTCAATAGTATGTTGAAAAAGTAATTAAACGTTATTGTATATTATGTTGAAAAAGTAAAAAGTCATAGAATAGTATGTTGAAAATAGTCATTAAAGTCCCAATCACGCTGCTGCAGGTATCTCTATCGTTGCCCACGTGTGCGTTGAAGTCTCCCAGCAGATCTATGGAGTCCCCTACTGCCCCATGCAGGACTCCATTCAGGGTCTCCAAGAAGGCTGAATACTCTGAACTGGTGTCAGAGTAACAACAGTCAGAGCTTTCCCCCCCATAACCCGAAGGCGTAGGGTGGCGACCCCCTCGTCCACCGGCGTAAACTCCAACACAGTGGCACTGAGCCGGGGATTTCGGCCTGGCTCCAGATGGGGGCCCCGGCCTACCTCCAGGCCGGGTCACTCCTCTTATCCCTTGCTATTTCACAGGGTCTTTGTGAACCATTCTTAGTCTGGCCTTCTCGCCTGAGACCAATTTGCCGTGCGAGACCCCACCAGGAGCACAAAGCTCCAGACAACACAGCCCTCAGGGTCATAGGGACACACAAACCTCTCCACCACGGCAATGTGATGGTTCCCAGAGAGGTAGACAACATAACATTTAAGAAATAGGAAAATGTATATTTGCTTATTATAGGTTTTATTCATATTAATGTGTATTTGAGACAGAAGGAGAAAAAGTTTGGGTTCAAATAATTTCATGGATGGACCCCCCTGTTAAAGATCTCTGGTATACATTGTTGAAAAGGTAAAAAAAAATAATAGTATAGTATGTTGAAAAAGTCGGTGTAGTAGGCCTATGTTGAAAAAGTCATAATAAAGTAGGTTGAGTAGAATTGTATGTCGAAAGAGTCTTTAAAAAATATAGTGTGTTGAGAAAATTAATAGTATAGTAGGCTGAGAAAGTCATAAAAAGTCCTAATGTCCTATGTTGAAAAAGTCATTAAACAGTCATAGTATCGTATGTTGAAAATAGTAATTAAAAAGTCAAAGAATAGTTTGTTGAAAAAGGTCATAGTGTGTTGAAAAAAGTCACCAAAAAGTCATAGATTCGTATGTTGAAAAAAGTAATTAAACAGTGATAATATTGTGTGTTGATAAAAGTCATAACATAGTATGTGGGGAAGTAAATAAAGTAATTAAATGGTAATATTATGGTATGTTGAAAAAGAGATATAGTTGCAGTGAAATACCATCCTCCTTTTTTCTTGCATGTTTTGTCAGATCAGTGTGTAAAGAGTCCCAGTTGAATGGTGTTGTCTTGTCTTCCAGGATTGATCCAAGTTTCACCGACATGAAAATTCCTGTTGAAAACGTTTGTGGGAACAAAGGTCATTTGGTGGCAAGCCGCATTCAAAGTGTCCATGCCGTTAATTATGCATAACTTTAAGGCTTAACGTAACACAAATGTTGAAGTTTGCACGTACACGTTGCCCAGCAGCAGGGTCTGAGGATGAAAAGCACATGATGTGAGACTTCGCTGGCCTAACAGGGTTACAGGGTTAAAAGTTGTGTAAGTGATGGTTGAGAAACCGTGACAGCTTTAACCTGGCTAAAATATAAATACCAGTAATCCATCAGCGTCAGGTTTACCTTCATCACATCACTGATCTCACCACAAAACTTAACTCTCTGTGTCCAGGTTCACTTAGAGGAAGCATTTATTGGGACCACTCATGATTTCAGGAGGAGAAACTCAGATTCTTCCCTAATCCCTAATATCTATCCACCAACCTGCTCCATGTCTGGGAAACTGTAATCGACAGCTTTTTAAAAACATGTATAATTCAATAGATAGTCAAACACTCTTAAATGGACAGAGGGATTTTCCATTTGTATAAATTGTTTAACACAAATAAAAAATCCAGCAAATCTACCTGCCAAACTTCCACTTCTCCTAAGAAAACATGCTATATTCTCCTGATGATACTTTTACTGAAGAAACATTTTCAATACAGGATATTTACCTGTCACCGACTATTTTAGAGTGTGCTATTAAAATTAGTTAAAAAACAAACAACAAAAAAGGCTTAAGATAACTGTGTGCTTAAGTGTAACTGATAATGGGGAGACATCAAAAAGGTTAATTTTAAAGCTCAGTATTTAATTATAATTGAAAAATGTAAACCAAAACTCTTAACAAAGGCACAAACATGAAAATATATTAATTATAAAACCTACTCCATATTAGCAATTTCCCAAAGTTGTTTTATGTGAACTTAAACTTGTTACTCAGTAACAATACTACTGTTATTATAAAATGTAAATGTACAATTTAAAAAATACTTGCAATGTTATATCTTACATAAGTATGCATCTAAAAATATAATACGCATTTTATGAATACCTTGTAAAAATGAAATAAAACATCATCTGTGTGTTGTCTTCTATAAGACTTCTATAAGAATAAGTGTTTATAAGAAGCTTTATATTATCTGGTCGTCACCTGAGAAGAGTTGCAGAAGCACAGAAGTCATAAGTCTATGACGTTGGGTGATGCTCTAATCTCAGTATTAGTGTCGCCCTGTTTCCCTTAAGCCCCATGTGAACACATATCAGACCAGCCCTGAAAATACAGTGACTCAGCTTGATTTTGTTTATGGTTTGTTTATGTTTCATTATTTCTATAATTAATTTCCTTTCACAGCAACACATGAGGGCATTTAACTTGTAGAAACAGCGTCTAATTAAAATAACCTATTCTATCTTCAATATTTTTAGAATTATATGTGAAGAATATTTGGATTTTATTGACACACAAAATAAAGTTTACAGGGTTCATACCATCTTGTCCTCAAGAGTTCATTGTATTTTTGTGCATCTAGTTGTTTTTTTGCTGCTCTGTGGTCGACCAGACTGTAAGTTGCCAGAACCTTTTTAGCAAATTCCTTTTCAATGGGAGCCATCTTCAAAATCACAAAGTAAAACATTGTATTCCTAGAAATTTTTCTCTTTTAGTTCCGTTTAATATTTGCCATGGTGCTGTTAAAAATAACACGTGGTTGGGTGGTGGTTTGTGGGAGCTGCTGTTAATTTGTGTGGGTTTTCTGTCTCTCTAAGTTATGTAAGAAAATGTTTTTTTGTTTTTTCATGGCTCAGTTTTTGATTTTAACAGTTTTTCTTCTATTATTATTTCTGGGATCAAGGCAACAACATCATGGGTATTAAAAACACGATTGATTATTGATTAAGCTTTTATTTTAAAATTATTCTATACTAATAATAATTCAGATGGTTTAAAACAAATAAAAAAATCAAGGAACATTTTAAATATTAAATATATTAAAAAGATTGTAAAAATAAGAAAATCAAGGCAATAACATATATTCATGAATCAATATTAGATTTCAGTGTTTCCAAATGCCAAACTGTAAACCATACATTCAGTGTGGATGGATTGGATGGGAGTTGTGTCCCTCCTGTGGTGAATGTACCAAAAGGCAGCCTAGCTCATCTCTGGTTCTCCACTGGTCACACGGGCCTCCTCACTGGATATTTGCAGTATTAACCAGCCTGCTTCAGTCAATAGAGCCTCAAACCCAGGAGAGATTTATTAATGTAGCACACTGCAACACAAGACATTTTAACGTTGTTAAGGAGACGCTAACGCAGACGTTACTATAGAGATGCAAGCAAAGGTGTGTGATGTTTCACAAAAGCAAAGGTCAACTGGTCAGCACTGGGACCACAATCGTCCTCCACCTCAGATTGCCACACTCAAATCGTCCTGTCGCACAGTGACACGTAGTTCAGCGTTCCCACTTATCATGAACACCTGGCTGGTTCTCACGAAAGCCTCCAATCAGACCCCAGAGAAGTCGCAGCAGCAGCAGCCAGCTGCCATGTGGCGACCGTCAGAGCAGAGGTGACACGACTCCACGTACAAAGTCAAGCAGCTAGTCTTCTGGACACCCTCGGTTTGTTTTCTTGGCCTGAATCATTAGAAACATGCTGATCACTCTGCTCGTCTCCCTACTGGTGTCTTCTGTCGTGGCCACAGAGAAAGGTAAATTGATTTCAGTATACTGTGTCTGCTTGGTTCTTCTCTCTGCTTTCAATGTCAAAAATCAAACGTGCCTCAACTTGTTGCCACTCTGCTCATAAACGGTTGACTCGGTTTGGTTAGTCTTGTTTTATTTGCAATCACATTTCCTACAATCCCCAGAGGATGAATCCAAATCATTTCGGTGATCTCCTGCCTTTACCCCTAGTGCCACCATGAGGTTGAATTTTTTTGTTTTTTAGCGAAACGTCTCGACAACATTTGGATGGATTCCCATGAAATACATTCATGGTCATCAGAGGATGGCTCCTATTGACTGTAGTCGCCCGACTCACTTATCTAGTGAGGTATCTCAATTGGATTGCCGCATAATATTGGTTTTGTGGTGTTTAATTCAAGATTTTTGGATGAATAGTCATGAAATGTGCTACAGACATTCACCCCCCTCAAGATAATTTATAATAACTTAAGTGATCATCATGTCCGTATTGTTATTTGTCCAATACTTTGGTTTAGGATCACATAAAATGCTAATGACATTTAGCCGTATTTAAATAAAATGGTGAACATTATACTCGCTAAATTCAGCATGTTAGCCGTTTTCATTGTGAGGATCTGATGCTGACGTTAGCATTCAGAGTCACTATCGTGGCTGCAGACTCTTGATATCGTCCAGGCAATAACTGTAAGGTAGAAATTATGTTGAAATTGTGTATCCTGTGTTTGTCTTTCTAAGAAAGTGCCCTTCCCAGACTGACCGACACCAAAGCTGCTGAGACCTTCATCGACTCTGCTGAAGTGGTGGTCATCGGATTCCTGGAGGTCAGACATGAAAAATGCAAATAAAGAAAAAACAAGTCTCAACCATGGGCTCAACCCAGCTTTTAGACATATTTTAAACAAGCCCACGCCGGCTGCTTTATGGCTTTATTCATCAACATGTATGTGATGAACTAGATGCAATCAGAAGAATTAGCTGAGAGCGAGAAAGGAATACAGCATTTGTTTGCACCCTAGTGTTGGTGATGCTAAAGTCACAAATAGATTTGGAAAAGGAATTATATTGCCTGTGGCCACACCTTTGGCAGCACTGGTGCTACGAGGGCCGAGCGTGGCCAGCTGTCCCACAGAGGCGAGCCCTTTGGCCAGACTCTGTGTGCGGGGGAAGATGGCGGGCCACTTGACAGGAAATACATGCATATCTTAAAGACTTGTGGGATTGGCTTCATTGACCCTCTCGTAAACAAAAACAGAGAGACGGTTCATAGGAGGAGAATGGAAGAGAGAGCACATGAGGATAAGGCATAGTTGGATCATGATGCTGAAGGCAAAAAGAGACCAAAATATTCAGTGCTGTGACTCACTGGGAATGAACACATATTACAGACTGCAAAATGATAATATGGATTGCCAGAGCTCATGCAACACTGTGTCAGAAATAAACATGATTCACCTTCCTTTGAGTCAGCCTCATCTCGCTCCTCCTCATGAACTTCTGGGTTTCTCCCTTTCTGAAGCTCTCTGCCCTCTTCACCTTTTTTCAAATCCATCATGCTCTTAATTTATAAATAAAGTTGTGGTATGCAAAAGTTAACATTAAAAGATGAGCTCTGTCCTTTTGTGTGTCAGGGAGAGGAGAGTCGAGGCTATCAGGAACTCGTTGCAGCTGCAAAGCGAGTTGACTCCGTCCCGGTAGCCATCTGCACTGAGAAAGAGGTGTGGGCGGACTACAGCCTCTCCTCGGACTCCATCACCCTTTTCAGGAAGGTATTCTTCACCACGAGGCGTCTTTTTCAACAATAACTGTGAAGTGTGAGTCATGTTCTCACGATTGGAGCCTGAGAATAATGACAGGTGTGATGTTAACATATAAAAGGATCTGCTTTATTTACTCTCTTGCATCACAAATCTGCATCTCAAATAACAATGTCCTTCGGGTTTCCTGGCTCAAATCATATTGGTCAAAATCATGCATTACGATGTATAGCAATTATTTCAAAATCAACATCGACATTTTTGTGATGATCATAAAACAACATAATGCAACATGTTCCCTTTAATTTATACAAGGTTCACAATTTGCTTAAGAAATATGCTTCAATTAAAGTCTGAGTAAAGTTTAATCTGACAATTCTCTCTAAACACATCGTACATGTTAGAAAATAATTGCTCCAAAGATGTTAAAAACGTTGAACTACATGTTACTGAATTATGTAGTTAAATTGTTTTTCATCATTTTTGTGGTTAGGATTTTTTGGGCAGTTCTGAAATCGTGGCTCCATGACATGCTGGAGCCATCCTTAGCATAAACCCTCCCCGAGCTCGTCTCTTTTTTATACTTTTTTTTAAACATTCTAATTTGGTGGTGTGACAAACTCATAATCTTTGCTATTTGCAATTTGTTTATACTTTAAAATATATATTTAAAAATATTTGGTCTTTAACATCTTACAAATAGTCATGTGGTTTATATGTAACCAAAATCACCATGACATTTATCATGAATAAATCAGGGCTTCACCAATTTCTGTAATGGTTTTATGTTGCATCGATGACTCTCCACAAACTCTAAATTTACTTTACGTCTGGCTAACCCTCGCTAGCATCACAACAAGCTAGGCTACACGTTAGCATGCTAAAGCGAGTTCTTACAAATAACAAATTTTCCTGAAAGTATATATATAAGTAAATATTTGACACAGTATAACAGTTTACCCTGAGAAGAAATACAAGTAGTCACATGATCTCGCGACTTCCTACCAAACCATATCGAAGGACCCCAAACCGACGCGCGGGTAGATCACCATCGACAGCTTCAACTCTGTCCTCATAACGTATCATTTCAGATAGGATTAATCCAGTATTAGTGGAATGAATGTTGGCCCTCCATTAGTGTTATGAAGATGATGATGATGTGTGTCATGTGATCTCATCCAGGCAGATAACCACCAAGAGAACCTCGTCGTTGCCGAGGCCAAGAAGTTAGAAGTCGACGGTCTCGTGAACTTCATCACCATCAATGAGGTCCGATACGTCACAGAGTACAACCAAGTGGTATGTCCAACTCATGCTGTCGTCAATATCTATTCAATGTTTTTCTGGAGCCAGCAGCCGGCCTCCATCTGTCAAACTGTTATTTCTTCCCTGAAACTAAAAATATATCTTTATTGAACACAAATGCAAAATGTAAAAAGAGTAAAAATTGAAATAATTAAAGTAATAATAAAATAATAATAATATAGACACTTTTTTTTTACATTGATTTAACATTTATGTTGATTTAACACAACGTGGTGGAAGAACTATTAATATCTTTTATGTAAGTAAAAGAAGCATTAAAATATTGTAGAAATACTCTACGTATTAGGAACAAAATGTAGGCTACTTCGTATTAAAAGTTTCTCTACTTAATAGGCAGCAGAATGTCCCCGGTTAGTGTTATATTACCTTATTATATCATATTTATTTCTTGTATCAACATGCCAGCAGTCACTAAAGGTTGTTATTTGCATATACGGTTGGGTAGTTACTCCTTTGAGAATGCATCACTTACAAAAATAATTCCAGGAATATAAACGTATCCAGTATGAATGGAATAAGCAGGGCTGATACAAACAGAACAACACAACACAACAACTTTATGTGCTGTTCTCTCCTCAGACCGCGGTGGGCCTGTTCAATTCAGAGGTGAAGTCACACCTCCTGCTCTTCGCCAACAGGGGGAGTAAAGAATACACCGAGCTGAAGCAGCGACTGGAAGCTTTGGCCCCTGAGTTCACAGGCAAGGTGAGATTATTAAATGTACTTCACCCACAAAACATCTTCAAATACAACAGAGGGATTTATAGTAGAAGTGACACCTCTGTGGCTACTTGTTGTCATCTAGAATCAGCTACATTAAGTCATGAAAACTGTGTTCCAGTTCTTGTTTGTGCTGATTAACGGAGCAGTGAAGTCCAACTCGCGGTCTCTGGGCTACTTTGGCCTCAAGTCTCAGGACCTCCCACGGGTCGGTTTGTACGACGCCGACTCTGACATGAAGTGGCTCCTGCCCGAGGGAGAGATCTCAACTGAGCGAGTGCAGGAGTTCTGCCAGTCCTTCCTACGAGGGGAACTGAAGGTGAGAGGCCATCATGGCTTACCTATGAGTCACTGCTGCTGGTTACATGTAGTACAACCTGGCAGCTGCAACAGTGAAGAGTCAGATGCTGCTCATTTTACTCAGGATCTATTTTCGAAGGTGGCAGTGAAACTGTTATGTAGTCATGTACAACCAGAATAAATGCACAGCCTGCCGTCACTGTAAAGTATATGTGCTGCACGAGAGACAGGGGACCTTACACTGTGCACTAATTTGCTCTCCTACACCACACAGTGACGCAAGACAGAGGGGCCCGAGTCAGAGCCATTATATCGTAATAATATATACAATAAACTAGATGAACTAGATGGCATTTAAATTGGTGTACATATATATATATATATATATGATTGTAATACACAATGTGGTACAAGGCAGGCGTCATACACAAGAATTAACAAGGAATGAACGGATGAGGAGTTCATAATTAAAGGACAGAATTGCATTGTTCTTCAGGTTCCCTTACTGTTTCTGAACAGTTATTAACAACCAAGCAAAATCATCAATAATCCAAAAACTGTCAACCTTGACGTTACGTTTTATGTATGTTTCTCTCCCTTTTCTACAGAACTGTTGAGAAAGAAAGAATGTCTGTAACTTTTTAATATAGTCCCTGGACCTTTAACTATACCTGGCAAACATTGTTGATTCAAGTCAAAATTATTTTTAATTTATTATCCCCCAGATCACAAATTGGCCTCAAGGGGCATAAGAATCTGTAGAGCCTACGACACCTTGTATCTTTAGACCCGTGTGCTTTCCTTTTCACTCTCCTGTTATATTCTGATATATTCTGAATAATTTAAAGTTCTTGACAGATAAAACTAAGTGATTGTAGCCAAAATAAATGAAAGATGCACCAGTGATGTTGACTTAACTGAGGGCAATTATTAGAGCTTTCCTCTGATAATAGTAGAGTCGTTATATCTGCACTCCCTCTCGACTGTATTTCACTCATCACGCTTCTGTGTTTTTCAGGAGGCGAAGCAGGCCGGAGCAGAAGCCAAAACAGAGCTCTAGGACTCTAGAACAAATGTAAATTAATTAATATGAGTTAAATAAAAGACTAAATGCAAAGAGCATCTGATTGGGAATTCTTTCCAATGTGAAAACAGTATGGCTGTGTGTTGGTATGGCCTCGCAACGCCTTCCCTCCAACACAATGGAAACTATAAGTATAAGTGTGTGTATCATGTGTCCTCACTTATTTACCCGTGTGTTATGTTTTGTCTGTTTACGCGAGTGTGAGCCCGTCAGTGACTTGTGGTCCGGTGAGCGGACCACAAGTCACTGACCACAAGTTGCAGAGATCTGGCGGAGTTTGTTCGTCTGTCCGCTAATGTTATTGTCAGGACCACAACACAGCGACCTCAGAGAGACTGACAGAGAGCAGACTCGGAAGATACTGACCAGGGCAGCAAAGGTTCTCATACGATTCATGCAGGACAGATATGCATGGAGATGAAGTGAAAACATCATGATAAACATAAAAAAAAAAATCCATTGTAGATTAGCAGGGGATCACAACTCAAAGCAAAGCACCAAACTTGAGATGTAGTAAGAGGGATTTGCCTGGACGACATATTGGGCTCTAAATGCGGATAAAAGAGAAAGTTCTTAGCAATAAAAGCTCTATAAAGGAACAGCAGACGGGCTGCAGAGTGTAGACATCAAGAGTGAAAATGTTTGGGCTTGTCCCAGAAATATTTCTCTCAGGCAAGAAGGGAATTTCAAGGCCCAGACTGGGATCGGTGTAATTAGTGGTGTTGTAATGCCAAGTGGACGCATCCGGCGGAATCGGGAAAGCCTGGCAGGTGGACGTTTCTCAGAGACCAGATGGAAATATACAACGTGTGTCGCCTGCCATCTGAGTTTGTTTACTGCTGCATGCTAGATGGTTGACGATCGAGACAGAGTTACATAACGCACTAATGAGTCTCTGAGTGTCAGTGAGATGACTTTATACCATCAACACACATCAACAAACTGATCGATAACGCTCCTTTATCAAACAAAGTTAGTCCCATATGGCTGATTGTAAATGATATTACAAGCCCTTTATTCCAATATTACGAGAAACAATATGGTCACTCAAAACTTTATTAAAAATCACATTGATGTAAACTTCATGTTCATGATGTTGATAATCTGAGTCGGGGTTGTGGGGGTGCTGGAGCCGATCCCAGCTGACTGGGTGAAGGCAGGGTTCAACCTGGACAGGTCGCCAGCACAGACTAAGAACTGGATGTAGTCACCACGACAACACCCATTGTTTGTAGACTACAGTTTTGAAATCTCAAGTTCGGCATTTTGACTTCCATACAATCAGACATTTTTTTGCAAACAGAGGAGTCGCGCCCTGATGGCCAGCAGAGAGAATGCAAGTTTAAGGCACTTCCTGTTTGACTTTACTTTTCAGGAACCGTTTAGAGTCATCACTTAACCTGCGTGTCTTTGGCCTGTGGGAAGACCCACGCCGACACAGGAAGAACATGTAAACTCCACACAGAGTGCTAACCACTGCAACATTGTACCTGCGTACATACATATATATATATATATATATATATATATATATATAGTAATGAACTATAATAAAGCATTTGAAATATTGTAAAATGTCCTGAATAAGTAAGGCTTCTAAAGAGTAGAAGTAAGTTATGTAAGGATCTCTAGTTCGAATCTCAAATCATATTTATTGTAAGAAAACCTGACATTCATTGTAATTAACTGGCAGCAATTGGCAAGTAACTGACAGTACAGCACAGTAATTAACAGTAACAAATTGGTTAATTTCTATAGTACATGATTGTTTACTGTGATCTTCTAAAGTTCATTCCTGTCCAGTTACAGTGTTGGCAACAGGGCTGTTTCTGAGCTTTTTTACTTTTCTTACTTTTGAGAAATATGTGGTTTTCATAGGACAAACATATGATGATTTTATAGAATATGATTCATTACAGTAGATTAAACGACCCAACAGTATATAAAGTATTTCAAATTAGCATACCCTCAACATGCATCTAAAGCAGTAAAATGCAACACATACATTAAAGGTGGAGTCAGCTATTCTGGAGAAAGTCTGTTGTTAAGTGAACTCAACAAACAACAAAATACACTGGTCCAGTTTTACCGTCCCTCTCACTCCCACTGCATTTCTGTTTTTACATCCTTTCCCCGCTCCTTTCTGTTGTGTGGCCCGGTCCGACCCACTGCTTCTTCCCCATCTACAGAGCCAGCGCTGTGTATGATCAGTGCATACAGAGCGCTGACAGCTACAGACAGCTAGCGGACCGTGAGCAGATATGGGCTGAATTTTACAAAAAGTCTATTGTGTCTATTGTGGCCTGCTGCCACCTTTACCTTTTAATGTTAACTCAGAAATATTCAAGTAAAACACTGTCAGGGGCCATTTTCTGCACAGGGAGTACTTTTTGGTACCCTTTGATAATAATATTATATACTTTTACTCCAGTAAGGTTTTGAATGCAGGGCGTTTACCTGTATGGGGTATTTTCACATTATTGCTACTTTCAACATGTCACATGTGAGACAACTCGACTCATTCATCTTGTCCTCAATTTAAACACAAAAATCTCCAGCTGGCGTTCTTCCAGCATTCCTCTCAGTCACGAAATGTTTGTCACCTTACACAACTTCTTTTTCTGCCAGTCGCGACAACATGCAAAGCGAAAACAAACGAAGGTTAGGTTTAGCCAACAAAACCACATCGTTAGGTTAACATCACTTTGGGAAACGTGTCAGCCACCGACATCCACCTGCCCAGCCGTTCGCCACAAATCTCAATATTTAATACCACGTCACTAGCTCTGTTCATCACATGGATGCCTTCAATTTGTGTGTCCACCACGAAAAAAGGAACCTAATTGACTTCATGTTGTTTTTTCATGTCCCTGTACAAGAAAACAATAGACTAATATTGTGACTATTTCATGACCTGTCATGAGATCCATCCATCCATCCATCCATTTTCTAGCGCTTATCCTGTATTCAGGGTCACGGGGGGGGCTGGAGCCGATCCCAGCTGTCATTGGGCGAAGGCAGGGTACACCCTGGACAGGACGCCAGTCTATCACAGGGCCGACATGTAGAGACAAACAACCATTCACTCTCACATTCACACCTACGGGCAATTTAGAGTCACCAATTAACCTATCCCCATCCTGCATGTCTTTGGACTGTGGGAGGAAGCCGGAGAACCCGGAGAGAACCCACGCTTAAGCCCTGATTATGCTTCCGCGTAGTGATAACGCAACGGCAATGCAACGGCCACGCAGTTGCTTGGAGACCGTGATGGTTCTGCGTTGGGTTTACGTGTCGAAATGCAATTCAATGTCACACCGGTAAAGGGCGCTATGTTTTTTGTAAAGACTGACCGACCGACCGAGACTCTTGGCGTATATCGTCGTTAGCCTCGTTAGAGCGTATTTGTTTACTTTCCGGCTTTAAACGTCCACAATTTTTCAGAACTTGGTGTTCTATTTCTTTGTGCAAAAGCGAGAAGGTGCAAACAATAAAACGAGGTGCAAACAACTTTAAAAGTTTAAATGGCGGTGTTTATGAGTGGAAACCGGAAAGCGGTCTCTAGCGGATGTAGTTAGCGGACCAATCACAGCCAATGCCGCTGCGTTGGCGTTGCGTTGGCGTTGCGTCGCCTCGACGCGCGTCTAGGATTTTTGGGAGGTGCACGTCAGGCCCTTGCGTTGGATGTAAGGGGGGTCCGCAAGGACGTAAGGGGTCCGCAAGCCCCCTTGCGTTGTGTCGACGCGGAAGCATAACTTGGGCTTTACACGGGGAGAACATGCAAACTCCGCACAGAAGGAACCTGGGCCGACCCTGGAATCGAACCCTGGATCCTCTCGCTGTGAGGCGACAGTGCTACCCACTACACCACCGTGCAGCCCCATCCTGATACATTTGACAGAAAATTAAAATTATGCATAGCGGAAGTCTGCAGTAAGTGGTTATTAGATAGCATTAAAAAGCTGTTTTATGGCTCCATCGTTTACATCGTAGTGTTTATAATGACTTATGGCTGTAGGAATATTTCACTGGTCCTGCAGGAGATCTGCTATCACTTTTTTTAAAAACACTATTTATCATGCAGAACATTAATTTAGCATTAAATGCAAAAAAGGACACTTTTGGGTCCCTCAACTCCTCATCATGTCCAAATGAGGAACTATGCATATTGCTATATCTCTCACTTTATCTGAGTTGATTTTTTCTTTTATTCACAAAATCACAAACATTCAGTTGGTGTATTCAAGTATATTTAAGTCCCAGACACCTTGCTGAGGTTACGCATACTCTTACCTACAACAGAAATGGTTCTCTTCGAGCCATGAGCGTCCACACGCACACTGAGGTAATGGTTTAAAAAGAACGGTCTAAATGCACGCCTGTAACTGCTCATTTAAAGGTTGTTTGCTGCAACGTGGGATGCTTGTGTATCATGCAAGTGGAGCAAAGCCTGCAGGAGAAAAAGACAAAAGAAGGACATTTACAAACAAGATCCTTTAACAACGGTTGCAAACCAAATAGACTCTGTGTACACAACACACAACACAGTCTATGTGGATCACTTCAGAGGGTAAACTTCATCATCTATCCTGTAGATATTGGAGTGGTGTGTTAACGTGGGCTTACAGATATTGGTGGTGGGATTTTTGTGTTTGTTTGGTTGTGTGTTTTACTCCACTCAAGGTCATTAAACAATCTATAGATAATCTGAAAGGATGGGAAGAGATATGCAATATAAATAAAAGAAATACATGAATTATAATGTTGAGCATTTGTAAAGTAATGCTGCAAAATGCTCTTAAAAATAACCATCCAGCCTTCTATTACACACACGCACACACACACACACACATTCCCACTGACTAATGCACATGAGAAACAGAAATAAGAAATACAAATAAAAACAAAAAAAAAATGAATTCAAGATAATTCCAATAGATACGATGCAATAAAATATTGTAAAACATTGATACAATAAATTATACATTATTGGATCAAATTTAAGTTATGGCCATTAAACATTGTAATCAAAAGACAGGCAAGTTCATGTTTAAAGCTATTTAAAAATGGTTTCAGTCTCTCTCCGATCCACAGGCAGGCTTTCCCAATGGCTTGGGGCATAAAAGTGAAAAGCTGCCCACACAAAATTGTTTGTCCTGCATGTTGTGGAACAATGAAAAGGCTCCAGAAGATAGGTCTCAGGGGAAATGCTTTAAAAAAACAAGAAAAATACATTTGAAATCAATCAAACTGACAGAGAACCAATGAGGCGTGATGTGTTCTCTCTTCTGGTTCTGGTATAGTCAAGAGAGGGCCTTGTCAATAAATACACTTTATAGAGTTTATCACGTGATCTCCGTTCACCTGTGCATGGTCGTTTTTTGTCCAATTCCTGCCTGACAAACAGGAAATGTGTAAACCCACCAGGAATCAAAGGGAGCATTACTCATTGTCTAGATTAAGTGATTTCAGAGAAAGGACGCGACAACAACAGAGGTCCGCCACAGACATGCACCAGACGCTGTATCTCCTGCCTATTCAGGGATGCTGCTGCAATTGTTTTCTCCAACTGTGTCTCCCCCATGCACCGAAATGCAACCACAAAAATGGACACTGGACCAGACATTGAAATTACACGGCACACAGTCCAAGACAAACCCCCGACACCAGGAATAACGCTAGACTTTATGAAACACGAAGGACACCAAGGTCACCCTGCAGCAGCACTGAACCTCTCACTGCATGATGCATGGAGCTGTTTGGGGTCCATCAGAGAGAAATATATATATATATATATACGTGAAGTGATATGTGTGCAAAAACTTTTGGTTATCTAGTCAGTATTTAAGTGGCAAAACTGTTTAGGGCTAAGCTGCAAACTCCAAATACCATTTCTATAAACCACAGCTGAAGCCACACTTTATCTTTATTGCACAAACAGAAAGCTGCATCCAAACCCGCATACATAACGCTGTGCATCCAACAAATAGCAGCTGCTTATATTTAGCTCTACGTATATGTGCTGAAATACATCAAGAGAGGCTGTGTATTGGCCCACTGGTTGGCGTTGGTAAACCGGGGCCGTGCCTGGATCTGGCCAGGAGCTAGACCGAGACGGATCCCTAAATAGTGACTGACTGCGGTTCTAGTGGGACTCTGCTACACTCTAATTAAACTCTGTCGCATAACGAGGCTCACTGCTGTTCCATGTCACTCGATTAGTAGCCTGTGGTCGGCTCAGGCTATAGTTTGGGGTTTGTGGGGGTGGAGTGTAGCAACATAACAGCAATGGCAGAATTGGCAAACTTCATGTTGAAGAATCATCCCTGCACCGGGTCTCCCTGATTAAAATCCAATCCCATTTGAAGGGTATTTTATAGCGATCAGTAACACCAGTGGTTTGGACTTTGAGGGGGTTGTTGTATTATTTATACTCCGGTGATGAGGGGTGGGGATCGAAAATAATTTCAAGGGGATTTGGTGGATTGGTAAACACGGCCAGTATAAAAATGAATCGGGTAGACCTCAGGAAATGATTGACAGTGAATGATGGAGTAAATATGATGAAAAATACTGTTCAGTTTACCCAAAGGCCAGAGAGAGAAACTATTTTAAAATGCCGATTCAGTAATTAAATGTGCCATTTCTCTATGGGTCGTAGGAGTTCTTTAGAAGTAAAAAGAAAATATATCCGGGCGTGTAGATTTATGTGTGTGCATCGAAGGGGAATCCCCTGAAGTGAATCGACCTTCATCATGTTCCTCTGTTTGTCTGGATGGACTTCAATGGTTCAAGTCAAGGCTACAAACGTATATGTTTACATGCAGGACATGGCCTGTATGTAAAACAGAATGCCAGGAATATTTGTGGCCGTGTAAGTCTGTGCACGGGTGAATGAGTTTTTGGAGCGTGTGCCAGGGCCGTGTGGGTGTTATGAGGAGCTTTCATGACAAGTGGAAGCGGAAACGTTGACATCTGACTCCCCAGCCAATCAGAGGGTTACCTCCGGTCTGACAAAGGAGGTGGACTACAGTATATATTGACCTCGAACTGGGGGAAAGGCACAGAGCAAGGCATCGCATGAAAGCTAAGAAGGGCACGCAATCAAGACAGCAACTTTTCTGCAGCTGAGACTAACAACAGGGCACCATGAAGACTCTCACTCTCCTCTCCATCTGTGCTCTCCTGTCCGTGTGCTGGTCCATGGGAGGTAAGCTTGTCCCATCATTGCGGTGGTTTTGACCTCTATGTTATTTGGAACGATGTAAACAAACGAAACGACACTACAGAAGCTGTTATTTTCTGTGACCCCCAGCTATCGAACCAGAGGTTGTCGTGGATGTTGCTGCCGACACAGCGGACCCAGCGGCCGACACAGCGGCCGAAGCTGCACCTGCTGACCCCGCCGCCCCCGATACATCCTCCGCTTCAGACTCTTCCTCCTCCTCCTCCTCTTCCTCCTCCTCCGAGTCTGATTCCAACTCTTCCTCTGATTCATCAGCATCTGATTCTAATTCCAACTCCGACTCGTCCTCCTCTTCCTCCTCCTCTTCCTCCTCCTCTTCCTCCTCATCTTCTTCCTCTGAGTCCTCTTCTGAGTCCTCCTCCTCCGAGTCCAACTCTGCAGACTCTTCCGCCTCTGATTCTTCCTCTTCTTCATCATCATCCTCCTCCTCCTCATCTTCATCAGAGTCAGCTGAGGGTATGCAACAAGTTTTGTTTCCAGAAAGAATGTCTGAGTTCAGAATGACAAGGAAATTCAAGGGAGTTTGACTGTGTGATGTCTGACCCCAGCAGCGGCGGCGGCGGTGGAGGAGGAGCCTCAGGTGGTCATGAAGAGAGACCTGGCTGCTGTTCTCCTGAGGAGAAAGAGAGCCGTGGCAGCCGACCTCAGCCTTCTGCAGCTGGAAAGGTACAGCAAACTACTATGTGATCAATAATACACGTTGCACGGCTATTGTTTGGCTGTTTGCTGCAATTCAGTTTATTGTGCGAATGAATGTCCATAGAAATGACTTCCTGCAAAGTTCCTAACTAAGGTCATATAATGATTTTACGTGTTGGTCTGGTGTAAAAACAACTCAGAAGTCTTGGCTCATCCAGGCTGTGTTCTCTCCTCCACCATCCAGCCTGAGAGAGGTGTGTGAGCTGAACCACGCCTGTGACGAGATGGCTGAGACCGCTGGCATCGTGGCCGCGTACGTCGCCTACTACGGACCCGTCCCTTTCTAAGACAATCCTTCTTTTTTTCATCCACATGAGAACTGTTTTCTTTGTCATTTTGTAATAAAAAAAATGCAACAACTCCCCTGAATTCAGACAAGGAGTAGACAATCAAAAGATGCTAGATGGAGATTTTTTTTTGTTAAAGGCACAAATCCTTGCACAAGTGACCAGCTTTAACGGTCCTGTATGAAAAGGCCTCTTCCAGGCTTTCAAAGATAGGCACATGGAAACACAAGCCTGTGAAGTATGTAGTAGCCCACACTAGATAAATTATTCTTTACTTCTGTAGTATAATGCAAACAATGGTGCTTCAAGTGCAGATGTATGTTATTGTATTGGTGTTTTGATGTTGTGCTTTAGGCTTACTTTAACTAGAAGCAGTAGTTCTAGTGAGTAGTGGCTGTAGTAATGATGTACTGTAGTTTTAGTAGTAGTGTATTGATAGTGGTAGTGGTAGTGTACAGTGTGTGTAAAATGCACATCAGTTACCTGTAATGACTGTAACCACAAATTGCCTCTGGGATTGAAAAATAATAAATTATTTTGTTTTGTCCAATTGTTGTTTTGTCCTCAGTGGTTCTTTTGATGGTACTTGATGCAACGAATGACATCATAGGAGATCTGCAGAATATTCATTTCCTTCAGGTTCTTTTCTACGAATGACATACAAGTAGTGGAGAAAACTGCATTAAACGTTGGGTGCCACCTCTTGTGGTTGCAGTGACTCAAACCTTCTCAAAAACACCTGTTATACTGTGTTTTATACTGCCGTTGACCTCTTCCTGACTCCTCACTCACTACTCTGAAGGTAACACAGCCGAGGGCATCTCCGAACCCCGGGAGCACCTTTCTAGAATTCAATTGGAACTTATTTCCCCTTTGAAACTTAAATGTAAATTATGGTTACATAAATCTTGTCCATGCAGCCATGACTGGAAACAAGTAATTGGGAAGTTGCATTGGGTTAAGGGGAAACAGTTATATGGAAATGAGGAAGATGAGAGTAATGGTTTCATCATGACAAACAAACATAGTGCCTGGACTTGCTTAGAAATGACTCTAATAAATAAAGTATTCTGCACAGTGAAGCTCACCCAAGCTAACAAGAACAGCTTGTTCTTTCAGCACATTTCATTCCTACGACTAAATGTTGGACATATATTGCCTCAAAGAAGCCAAAGCATGAAAACAATAACAGAAGCAGATAAGATAAGAGCAGGGTGTAAGCCCCCACCAACAGGCCTGCCGTCTGCTCAATCACAGCAGCACCGACACGCCCGTCACATGCAGAAACGCCATGGCGCCAAGATGGCTGTGCACCGTTTTATCAGTCCAGGAGCTGATTGCACACTTCTGGAGTTCAACAATTAAAACAGGTTGCACCACACAAAGATAGTGGTGACTAAATGCATTATTTATATAACTGCTTTAGTTTGCAAAGCTCAGTGACAGAATAACGTACGTTAATAGATGATCCTGCTTTAGTAAAAACAGTAAAGTACCAGGGCAACAATGGAAAATACACTGTCACTTGTAGAAGTCCTACATTCATAAATCTGAGGGGTCGAGAGATGATTAATGGGAGAGGACAGAAGAGAAATCTAAGTTCTGCCACACAAACACATTTGGAGGTTTTTGCTGATATTTGCTTTACAAAAAGTTTACAGGGGAAATGTTTCTTTGGTGGACTAATAACAAGACATCTGAAACAAGCGTTCCCATTGTTGCATTGTATTTTATAAGCAAATCATATGTTGTTTAATGTCAATCAGAAAAGTAACGAGCTGTAGAATAAACAAAGTGGAGTTGAAATGATCCTTCTGAAAAATACAAAGTAGGATTAAATGGATATAGCTAGTCAAGTAAAGTACAAGGATATGGAATGTACATTCCACAATTGTTTGACACTATAAACCTTTGTGTACCAGCTGGTACTTGTACATTTAACACTACAACAGCTGCAGTGTGGAGCTTCATCTTTCTTGTTTGAAAGCGTTATGGACTTGCTTTAGGTTTCTGAAGACGCTTCTCCTCTGATCCAAGAGGTTTCTTCTGTGACTCCTGGACCCACCCAGTCCAAGTGACACTTGAGTTGTTGGCACTTTATGGGGACAAGCGGGTCCTGATCCAGTGAACTATTCACGTGGGTGTGAATGGGTGTTGTCTTCAAAACCTAAAGCAAATCCAGTTGCCTACGATAAAGCGTTCAAACATTACCTTGACCTGGATGACGGAGAACCTTCACAGATTCATCTTTAGGGTTTCCTCAACAGCTTTGACAACAAAGTAGTTACGACGTTACAGTTGCTCTAACCAGAGGATTTAAACCGTCCAGTTAAAGCGATGTATAGTAAAGTAAAGTACCTCAAATTACAAAGTAGCCTACTTGAGCACCGTACATGAGTAAATGCTCTGATTTTTATTGAGCGAGTGTTATATTTACTTTGCGTGAGTGTTGTGGAAAGTGTCTCGTGGTAGTTCCCCTCGATATTGACATATTGATAATCCATTTCATTTTGTTTGCAGAAGGTTTGGTGGCGTGACAGTAGAGCGTCAGCACAGTTTCCTGGACACCGACTGTGTTTCGTTCAAACACGAGAACCAGAATCTACATGACTCTCTGAAAGCCATGTGATTGCAAAACTGCAAGGTGTTAATAATCCTGATGATAATAATTATGTTGATAAAGTTTATGACACTTTGAGATATGGAGCATGTTTGTTTCTCCGAACTGCATGGTGTCAACTCGTTTATCAATAGTAATAATCATAAAATAATGTCTTCCATCCATCCATCGTCTACCGCTTTATCCTGTATTCAGGGTCGCGGGGGGCTGGAGCCGATCCCAGCTGTCAGAGTTCACCTGGACAGGTCGCCAGTCCATCACAGGGCTAAAATAATATCTTATCTTATTATATATAACAGGGTTCAATACAAGATAATGAGGTAACATTTAATACTGAGTGTAGTGGTGTCTGAGGGGAAAAAACATAATCTTTCAATTAAGTATGATTTTGAATCTTTTATTTTTAAATGGTTATTAGAGACATAATATACAACTCAACAATACACATTAAAAGTTAAAAACATTTCGGTAGATGCACATTCATCAAATTTCAAACTACATATTCCTTGAATACAATTATCTGTCTCAATTACAAATATTTTTTACACCTTAAAACGATGTGATAAGGATTTCAGTGTCCTTTATACACAGTAAAAACCAGATTTGATTAGTCTCTGTAGATAAACAAAGGACAAATCCGGATGAAAATGTGAAAACTTTGTGTGTTTGTCTGAACCAGCCTGTGGTTTTGTGCAGATGTGACGCTGACCGACTATGTAAGGCCATGGCATCCTCAGGAGTTTCACATTTTAACAACATAGAACATAATACCACCTTTGCATTGCTCTGCTCTAACTGTCCGCTGTGGTCACCAACTATTGACTTTCTCCAGCATTAGTTTACACGTACATTTATATTTCATTATTTTAGTAATCCTGTGAGATCAAATTCAATGCTATAGTTTGAAAATTTTACATTGTGATTTAATTATTAGAGCTAAAATTACAAAGAAATTTACGACAGCATAAGTCTGGTGATATTCTTTATTTTTCTTATTGCTTGATGATCTATTTGACTCTTAATGGGAACTTTTGCGATTGGATCTTGGCTACATTAACATAACAACCAAACTCTGCTTTGTTTCCCCGGAGACAGAGAGGATTGAGCAGTTTTGAAAACATTGCAATAGTCCCCAACAAATGCACTTTTCCTTCTATTGAAGTTATGTTTGTGATCAATTACAATGCTCAGCTGCTTTAGGAAATTATTCATTATTAAATTAAACTATATATTTGTGAGCATTTATGTCTTCAACAGGAGCCAACTGGCTTGATGCTTGATGTATGGAAATCCAGAAATTGATTATCTAGTTAATAATAAAGAATATTGCCAGGCCTATCCTTTAAAGGTCACTTCAGTTAATGCGATGCAGCTCTGCAGCATGTTATTTTCCCTGTCTGGCTCTTGATACGCTGAGAGTTGGAATATAACCATTTCCCACCTTACACTAAAGTTATAACATAAATATAATGGACATTTGAGAGTTTTGCCTTAATGTGTTTGGTCCTTGTGACACTATCAAAGCACTTCTTTGGATCATGCGCAAATAGTCACACCATATATATATATATACTCTCAAAGCCGCGTAATTTGTAGAATCTTTAGCTCTAAATTGATCTCATTTTCCACCTCCTTCTCTGCACTCATGGCGAGGTTATCATACACCTGTGTGTGTGGCTTCTCTTTACATTCCACACTTTCCTCTCTGGGGTCTTGGTCGCCGGCTGCGACCTTACAGCATTTGCAGCAGCAACAGCATTTGGCGCTAATCACGCCGACCACTTTGTCCCAGGGAGCCAGAGAGTGGGCCCAGAGAGGGAGGAAGTCCCAGGACCGCAGTGCTGCGGGCAGACACCCAGGTTTCCGTTTCTGCAGCATGTTGATGACCAAGATGATGATCAACATGATGGCCAGAGGTGCACTCACGCCCACCAGCACCTGCCAGCCAGCCAGCGACAGGCTGAAGATGAGGAGTGGTAAAAGGAAGAAGAAGGTGATGATGTAGACAGCCGCAAACCAGCGGTAGGAGGCGGTGATGTTTCCCAGGCCTTTCGCCAGCCGGATAGGGATGCGGGTGAAGGGGATTGGATACCATAGAATGATGCCTGAGATGTTGAACAGGAAGTGCACGAGGGCAATCTGGAATCAACAATCAACAAACTTTATTGATTTGCATCAGTCCTTATTTTTCTCCTCATTCAAATAAAGTGAACTCTATACATTTAATTGATACACTTTTCTTATTCAGTTGACAGCTGGCCAGCTGAGCATGTATGAAAAGATTAATCTTGTCCGAGAGTCAGAGAATTCCCAATAAAAATGTACTTTTAAAAATGTATTTTGAATCAGAATTTTCTAAATTGCCATTCTTTGAAAGCAATTCCTATTTTCCCTTTACTTCATCAAATTTTCAGGAAATCTTACAAGAAAAAATGTATTAGGAATTAAGTACCCATTCTTCATGTAAAACTAAGAATTTAAAGTCGCAATAAATACATTCTGAATTTCACAGTTATTATTGTTATACCTTATAGGTCATGATACATTTTTTGTTATAAAAGCTAAACATCTCCTGCAGTAAAATATGTTTAGACTATTTACAGAAATAAAGATTAGTAAACAAGCACCGACTTCTTCTGCCTAATAGTTCTTCTTCGTCCCTGACTGAAAAGGTATTCATATAAAGTCTGTTATAATGTGTGCATTTCTTTTGTGTGTGAATGACTGACCTGCAGAGCGTTAGCCAGCGTGTCTCCAGGACTAGCCATAGCTGCCAGGATGGCTGTGGTTGTTGTGCCAATATTTGAACCCAGAGACAACGGGTATGCTCTTTCTATGCTGATGACACCAATACCTATTTCAAAAAAACGTGGCATGGATTAAAAATTCATGTTAATATATAATATTTCCATACCCTCTTTTAGTCTATCATAACAGGAAATGAGTTGCATTTATTAGCTTCAGGTCTTGCTGATTCAGGAAAACATGTAAAGTGTGTTTGCTCCCACAATCCCATTATAGTGTTTTCATTAATTCATTGCCTAAAATGTCACACAAAGAGAGAAAGAGAGAAGAACGAGACACAGAAACATGAAGAAAAGTAGATTCCAATGGTATGTTTATGGGATTTTAAGTGCAAAATGGTACATAGATATAGGATGGATGGGAGGATGGATGAATGATTGACCTCACCAACAAGTGGAGTAATAGCAGAAGTGAAAACTGAGCTGCTCTGCACAATGAAGGTCATTCCAGCTCCAACTACAATGGCGATGTAACCTGTGACCCAGCCAAATGGGAAAGGGAAATCTGCACACAGGAAACATCAAACACAACATTCATGGATCACTTACCAACACGATCACATCAAACTCATTGCTCTTGAGTGTGCTGCTCACCGGTGTTGAGGATCTTCTTGATCACTGAAGCCACCTGTCCCTTCAGCATGGAGTTGAGCAGCTTGACAATCAGGATCAGGCAGGAGCAGAGCACCAGCAGAGAAAGAGCCAGCAGGATCAGACCCACCGCCAGGTCAGGCAGATTCACATCCACAAAGAGATGCGTACCTGTGGACACGCAGGAACACACACATGAGACATGATGACACAGCGTGGATACGGCAGACGGTGGCTTTATCCTTCTAGTTTTCAAACTGAATTCATGGATTTTTTCCTGGAATTCTACAACAACCTGAACACACACACACACACACACACACACACACACACACACACACACACACACACACACACACACACACACACACACACGAGGATGCACACAGGCCGTAGCTGCTGATGTTAAACACGTTTGCTAGGCCATGTGATATGAGTCCATGTATATCTTGGGGAGAATATTACACATTTGCTTAATTTACAGATTTTACTTTTTTTTTTATTTTGGTAAAAAAAAACAAATAAATCAAATAAAATACTGAGAAAACTATTCTTACATTTCTGCACATTGTACGTTTGGGAAACGTTCTTCAGTGTGAAGGTGTAGTTGCCATCGACCCAGCAGAGAGACGGAGACGTGCAGTTCTCCGGACCAGGAACCGTGACATTCATTGAGGTCTGAAAGGCAGTAGCAGTTTGACAGTAGGGACTTTAATCTTCTTGACGTTTGAGGATATTTGCTACCAAGTCAACACGCTTCGGTCTTACTGTGTTGGTGAAGGTTTGGCACCACTTCTTGATGAGACTCTTGTTTCTGGCTTCAGGGTCTCCGGTGGCAATCCCACTAATCACAGACTCATCCAACTATGTTGGAGAGAAGGAAGGTGCAGAAATGTAAATCCATGACAGAGATGATAATGTTTTATTCTGGCATCTTATTTATCTGACACTTTGGAGCTTCAGGGAATAAAACAAAACACATCATTCCAAACACAGAGAATATGTAATACTGCTTCATGGTTCATACTGCATCAGATATAATAATGTTAAAGGGGCCCTGTGAAGGTTTCTTATGAAAAAATCAAAATAATGTTCTTCCTCATAAAACATTTTGCAAAGCTGAGTTTGTTTCTATATTTTTAAATATAACAGTTCTTCCTCCCTGCCTTTGATTGAACATTGCAGTGTTTCTTGTCACATTGCCATGATACTCCTGAGGGTCGTTTTAATGTCCTAACAACAAACATTTTCTTTTGACTTGAACAATAAAGGTAGTTTGTACGCATCAGAAATTTTACCTGTATAATTGACTCAGTGAGGACGTCAGTGATGACATTTAACAGGTCTGGGGCTTCTCCACTCTGAATGTTGAAGGAGTCGATGATGAGCTTGGTGACCTCGTACAAATAACCCGTGGCGACTTCCAGCGGCAGCAGCACCAGCACAGAGAGCCAGTTGAAGAAGTCGTGCACTGTGGCTCCTGCAAAAGCTCTGGGCACATTGTGAAGGGGGGTACATGAATGCAAAGGGAAATTACATATGATATTTATAAATAAAGTATTATTGTTGTCCAGGAATAAGTCATCTAGCTAGAAGGTATGTAAAACTTTATAGTAACATTAATCTCCAAATATGGTGATTTTGTTATTTTTCAGATAAACTTGATGATCATGCACTATAGGAAAAAAAAAGTGACTGCACACTTAGGCTAGACGTATTCACTGTGATGAAACTAAAAAATTAAAAATAATAAATCGGCATTTCTTGGTTGAAAATGGCTGTTCAACATCTACTGTTTACACTTTTAATCTGCAATATTCGTCATTTTTAGAAAAAAGGGCAGGATTTCATATAGTACGTGAGATAATGAAAATTTATTAGTTGTAAATTCCTCCCAAACTCCTGCCACGAACCTCAAAAACTATGTTTTGTTCGTTATTTACAAGCTGGCATTTTGGATATGTACATGGTTTTCACAGACAGAAATGAAATGCTTGTTACTGATGCATCTGTTGTTGGATATGACTGTTATAGCAATAAAAGATGATTCATCAAAGTCAGACAGTAGACACTGTTGCTCTGTGTCCAGATTACCTTTACGTATTCTTGCAGTTCACAGAAGAACACAACGTTCTTGAGATCGTTTGTGGATTCCCCTTACAGGGAAGGAGGCAAATCCATCAAATAGAAAATGATTACCTGCGGAAGGTGCTGCGGTCACCGGCCTGCGTCATGGCAACCAGCGTGTTGGTGACAGAGGTGCCAATGTTGGTGCCCATGATGATAGGAACGGCCACCCGGACCGTTAGCACTGCCGACGCAACACAGGTCTCCTTCATCATCATCATTATCATTCATGCATTCGTACATGGATGTGTGTGTGTGTGTGTGTGTGTGTGTGTGTGTGTGTGTGTGTGTGTGTGTGTGTGTGTGTGTGTGTGTGTGTGTGTGTGTGTGTGTGTGTGTGTGTGTGTGCTTACATCCAGAGGAGACCATGCTGACAACTATGGAGGAGGAAGTAGACGAGCTCTGGACCAGCAGGGTGACCAGGACACCGATGACCAGACCAGCCAGAGGGTTGGACAGAACTGTGTTGTCCTGAAAGATGTCACCTGCTGCTTTACCTGGACATGGTGGACAGAAAAATGCATGTGCACCTTCAGAACAATATGCAGGTGGAGAGTGATTAGACAGAATCTAAAGCAAGAAGACATTTTCAAATGTCACAGAAGAAAAAGCACAGAATATGCTGCTTCAGTGTCAGGGTCCTGTTGTGCAGGCTGGATCACTATCACCACTGTCACTCTGGTCATGACTTACTGGGAGATTTGAAAACAAAGCCACCGTAACTGATGCTAGAAACTACTTTTCCACTTATAACAAGTTAAAAAAGACAAGCCAGCATGCGACTTGGTCACAATTACAGTAATCTGTGGCCTCAGACAAGTGTCGCTGTGTTTACCTCCAACAAGCTGGAAAGCTGAGCTGAGGATGTCGAGGGAGCAGATGAACACGTAGAGGAAACCCAGCAGCAGGATCGACTTCCCCACCGACACCAACACTCTTAACACCTTCCCTTTGGTATCCAGAGCTGGGACAGGCACCAGACATGAATGGGATTTAACACAAAAGAGAAAACATTATTTTAAAAAAAAGATTTGGCCAACTTTGTTTTATGGGCCTTTTTTAATTTGTCATAGCAGGAAAAACACAGGTGTGATTAATGTTTAATGGCTCTGTGGCATTAAAGTGCATCATCAGTGTCAAAAGGAGTGTTGAGCGTTATAGGAAAACTATCCGTGTCTACAGTGTGTTGGCACAGGTTGGCTCAGCTGTCCATCTGGCTATTGTCTATCACACCCATTAGAATGTATGACCTCAATGCTTCCTAAATAATCAGATCAATAACACTGATTTGATTTATAGTCCATCTAATGAGGCAATGATGACTTCAGTTCAGCCAACCAGAGGGATTATGAAAAGTTATAATCACCTTTGGATGATTTGAATCAATATAGATGTAATGTTTAGTTGAAGTGATTATAACTACACATGTCCCTGAGAACAAAGGAACTCTCCAGCCCACATTAAATCTACTCAAGTGGGCAGTGAATACTGTTTATAGTGCTGTAAGAAGAGGTTATATGCTGTGAATGTATTAATATATGCAGCTATGCACTTGTTTATTTAACAGCATGAAAACAGTGAACTTGACAACTCCCAAGGTTATGCCACGACGTTCTTAATCACATCTACAGTCTGTGTCTGTATTCCATCTGCAGGCATGTACATCTGTTACTTACTGACCGAACACATCTAATCAGGACACATGAAGTACATGGATAAGACAGCGCTGCACTCATTGTGTTACAGTTGTCGTCCTCACCTGACCACGGGACCCCGCTGTCCTTCAGCTCCGGCAGGTCCCATGGGTCCGGGTCCTCCGGTTCCTCCTCGATCAGAGCCACAGTGGAGTGTGCAGGGCTCGCTTTGACCTCTAGGACAAACAAGACGTTGTCTTATTTTGTGTAGAATTTAAACATAAGATGTAACCGTCATCTATATGTATATATTAATGTCTGTTACAATTCATACAAAATTAAAAATACCGTTGCTCTTATTTCCACGTCTCTGCTTGAGGTCTTCATTGCCATTGCTTTGAGCAGCCATTGGCTAATAAAGAAAAATGAAATAAAAAAGGTTACATGAGGATTTAATTCCAAAATACTCTTATTATATTTTACAACGGTGTATTAGGGCCGCTGGAGGTTAAAAAAAAGTAAATTTGCTCTTCCTCCAGTGGCCCTAATACGCCGCCGTAATATTTAGTGTGCTTAAATTTTATTTGTCATTCACTTAAAGTTGAAGTTGAAAACCAACACTTTTTAAAGAGACTGCAGTTAAATCAAATATGTCAGCCTGAATGTTTGCCAGGTGCCATCATAATGGAGGTCAGCATCATATTATGTCATATCACCTTTGACAGAAATCAGTTATATCTAAAACCCTGTTAACTGTTAGGTTCAGAAATATCACACACACACACACACACACACACACACACGCACGCACACACACACACACACACACACACACACACACACACACACACACACACACACGCACGCACGCACGCACGCACGCACGCACGCACGCACGCACACACACACACACACACACACACACACACACACACACACACACACACACACACACACACACACTTTCCCTCACATGCCAGAGTATTGATCGTATCATCACATGCTCTAGCTGCAGTAAAATTCCATTCACACAACAGTATGACACAGAAAGATTCTACCGGCTTTAAAACGTGTTCCATTGACTGAGAAGTTAATCAGTTTCCTATTTGAACGTATACATTAACAGTGTATACAATCATCTTAAATATAAATAATATAAATACATATAAAATGTATGTTTGTTTTTAATTATTTGTTTACAATAGTTGTTTGTTGTTGTTTCCCAGATAAGTTTTAGATGTGTATTAATACAGTGTCTACCAGTCTTTCATTGGCTTTGGTCCATTTTGTCACTTAAGTTGAGAGTTTAGGCACACACACACTTTGTGGTCTGCAGTGCATCTATTATATTCATATAGGAAACATACTTTAAAACATTTTATTGAGAAGTATGATTTTGTACATCATACCATTAAAATGTGTTACCATCATCATGTTGCCATCATCATAGTAACAACTCAAATAATAGCATCCTCTATATATCTTAGCAGTATGTTTTTACAGTAAAGCAAAAACAATAACGATGTATTATTCAGCCTATTACACAAGTATAAATATACACACAATTGTAACCAATATAGTGGCCATGCTAGTCCTCACCTGTGGCAGGCGTAGTGAGTCCATGCTCCCCGTGTGTGTGCCGAGTTCACCTGGGCTTCAGGTTTAAGTGCTTCCCCCAGGCAGGTGGAGTGAAAGGTGGGTGGGTGGGTGGGTGGGGGGTCCGCGTAGGGCAGGGGAGTGCGATGTGCAGCATTCACATCATCAGGGACACTTCCGTCTAGATAAGCACACCTATCAAACCTTGATTCGTCTTTCCTGACACTGTTGTAATCTCACTGCGAGTTGTCGCAATCCAACTCACATGGTACCTGATAAGTCTGTTGTTGGTGTCTGCCTTCACCTGCACTAGCTGTCACTAACCTGTGTACCTTACCTGAACACCTGACTGGTTCTACGCCTCATTCATATGAGGTTGATGTGCAGAGACATTCCCATATCGCCTTAACAGAAAGCCCTCGGAGTGATGGCGGCTCCAGCTGGTGGACCATTGGGAGAGAAGTGCAGAGAGAACGGCTCCCCTGGCAAAGGTTTATCCCACTTACAGATTGACCACATGGGGGTGGGGGAGGTTGCCGGATGTGCAGCGTGTCCCACAGAGTTTGTGTATGTGGGTTTGTTCTATTTTTGGCACACAATGAGATTTTTTGTGGCAATCTATTGATTCTCTTAATACAGCTGCCCGTTGTTCAATACTTCACCATATCACTGACCTACGTTTAGGCCTACATAAGTGTTGATGATGGATGAGAGAACTTAAGTTAGTCTACGCCACACTAATGCATTAAGTTTCCATGGAAGTGATGACCTGACAATCTTAGGCAAGGACATCCTGTATCTCTCTTACAGTGGTCCACACCCTTACAATCACCACCACTGCACTTTTCTGTATGTCCAATGAAACACCTCCAGGCTTGATTTCTACTTGAATCTATAATCAGTTTCTGGTTTAATAGGTACATCCAACTAAAACGGATGCAGTCTAATTGTAATTTTAATGTTTTGGTTGTAGTTTGTGGTACTGTTGAACTGTATTGTACTGAGTGGGCACAATAATTGAAACATCTGTCAGTATAACGCAATAAAATTCAATGGAAACCCCAAATGACCAGTACGCTCCTCTACCATGCAAACCAGCACAGATGAAACAACAGCGAACAGGTGCATAACTGGGAAATATATACACTATTTTTAGTTTTATCAGTAAATGATTGTCATCTAGTAGCTCTCCTTCTCCTCTGTTCCTTCCTCTCTAGACCTGCTCTAGATAAACAAACAGGACTCTATCTGTCTGTACTCTAGCTGACTTGCTGTATTTCATAACTCAGGAAAAATAGAACATGAATTGTTGTAGTCAGTAAGCAGACACAACAGACGTAAAGAAAAGTGATTCACACATTACAGCAGCACAGTGACAGGTTATGAGTAAGGAAATTGATATTTAATTAATTATTTATTTAAACATATAGGGTTATGGTCATATATATAAACAGATTGTGTAGTAACAATTATATTATATACAATTCATTTCATTTCAATTTCATTTATAGTGTCATTTCACAACAGAAGTCATCTCAGGACACTTAACACATTGAGCGGGACTAGAATACACTCAAAATTTCCAGAGTCAATACAATTTCAAAGTCCCAACATCACCCAGGGGCAAGCGTTACAGCGACAGTGGCGAGAAAAAACTGCCTTAATAGGCTTTTAGGCAGAAATCTGGTGCAGCCCAGGCCCTTGGGTTCCAACTGCATTTGGTGTTGGTAGTAGTATAGTAGTAGTAGCATTAACAGTAGTGGTGGCATTAACAGAAGGAATAGTATCATAGTAGTAGTTACTGGAGAATAAAATTACCATGAAATAGCACATCATTTTAAAATCAACTAATTATGTAGCAGTAATGTAGTATTTTCAGTGATATAAGTAATATAATGAAACGTAATATAATGTTAGATATGGTACTACTTCTTTTTTTTTTGCATTATTGTGGTGTTAATATTTTTGACAGCCACTAGAGGGCGTCGGTTGAATGAGTCTTGAACTTTCAAAATAAAAGACCCAGTTTGAATCTTGACTAATTAACTCTTTTGGGGGTTTGTACGCTAGTAAAACAGAAAAATTAAGTGAATACTACAAAACGCTTTGCACATAATATTGTTAAAACAACAATAACAACAAGATTTCTGTCGCTTCAGTTAACTAACAAATAGCACCTTTTCTTTTTTTTTTACTTCCGGGTCTTGTCAGTGCTCGCTGGAGGAGCAATGACATTGTACCAAACAGAAGAAGTCGAGTCGTGCCGAGTGGCTTACAATTTGTTTTTTCACATGCTTTGAAAACCGTAAATTAGCACCGATATAGCCGTCAACATGTCATCCGCCACCCCAGGTTTTACAGACGAGCGGCAACACAGAGGCGGCCAGGTAAACGCACCGATAAACACTTATCGGGATGCTAACGTGTTAGCAGGCTAGTCTCCTGTTTAAATCTCATTAGTGGGACTGTAAGTGAATGCAAGGTAACGCTGGTGTTGTGTGTTGATCTGCAGGCACCTGTGGGCATGGAGTACGTCCCCACAGAAGAGGAGAGGAGGGTGTTCAGGGAGTGCAACCAGGAGAGCTTTTGGTACAGGTGTAAGTTTCTGTCTTTCACGTGTAGGTCAGACTACTGATGTGCAAAAACCCCACCGCTACAAGGTGAAAATGTTGACGTTTCTTTGACGCATCCGTATTGGGTCTGACACGAATATGCTTTCTTCACAGCGGTGCCCTTCTCTCTGATCGGCGTGGCTATCACGCAAGCCTTAGTTGCCAAAGGTAACGCTCAGAGAAATCACCAACATATCTGTGAAATACATGTAAACACACCTCCAACTTTAAATGGACCCTGTTCTGTTTGTTTGCAGGGACTCTGTCTGCTTCTCCAAGGTTTGGATCTCTACCCAAAGTGGCCTGTAAGTTCATACACTTCAAGATGTCAAAGTTGCCTCATTTAGACTATAATGTTGAATCACACCTCTAAAACAGCTTTAAAATAAATAAAACAACAATCTTAATGCAGGTGCATTTATGACTGTTGTATTCAACTGCATTGTGTTGGCTAGGTGTATGTAATAAACTGACAGCTAAGTGTTTATGTTATTAGTGTAATATGACAATAGACACCCTATTGAATGCTGCACTAATTCAAGTTGACTTATTTTCCCAGACAATGACCATTCCTACCTTTTTAGCTACGGTATCATATTTTCGCACCGCTCACAATATTTTTCTCAGTTAAAACACTTGTCCCGAGTTGAAATTCAATTATATTATATGAAAGGAGAAGCAGTCATGGCCAAAATGTTGTCTCATAATCGCTTCAAGGGGACTAAAATGATAAATATTTATACTTTTGAGTATGTTTGTCTCTCCAGTCGCCGGCTTCTGTGGCTACCTGGCCGGGAAGATGTCGTACATGAAGACGTGCCAGGAGAAGTTCAAGAGGCTGGAGAACTCCCCTCTGGGAGAGGCACTCAGAAAGAGGACGGGAATGCCTCAACAACTGTGAGCACCACACACACCCCTGACTGAAACACTGTATGTTTTCATCCACCAGCTACGCCCTAACCGTCTTTCTGGCCTCGTCCCCAGCTCTCAGGTTCCTCAGACAGAGCTTAGTGACCCAGACACGCCGTCATTTGATGCCATGTTCCAGCCAGCGGGAACTTCCGACCAGACGCCCGCCAGCACCAGAGATCATGGATATGGCTATAATGAGGCGCCTGAGCCAATGGGCAAGGCAGATGACTTCAGCACTCCAGGTACCACAGAGACTGTATATGTTTTTCAAATACAACGTACGAATGACCATATGTTGGCAAATTTGCATAAAGAGAAAATCAGCATCTTGGGTTACTAAGGATTTGCTATTTATAAAGCTTTCGTTTGGGAAAAATTTAGCAATATCTGATATTTTTCAACTTATACTGAACAATGCAGACACTGATATTTGTGTGTGTGTGTATATATATATATATATATATATATATATATATATATTTTGCTAAAGGTAAGTATATTATACCATCCCAGTTTTTCCCTAAGTCACTATTATGGCAGTGTGTCATCTTGCAACAGTATACTCAATCAAAGGCAAAGAGAGTTGTGTGCAACTATGGTGAAAGGCCTTATTTTCCAGTGCTGAACAGAGATGCTAAAATTATAAATATAAAATGGCATTATGATGGATTCCACTATGCATACATTCTTTTGTTTTATTTCCTGGAATTAGAAATTTAACAATCATGATGCACGCAGAGACAATAAAATTAGCTTTGTGCTCCATCAGAGTAAATTAATACCAGAGTTGCACTTTTTATTTTATTAGATGATTTATGATTATTGGGGATGCCAAAATCTGTCCTATGACGAAATGTGCTTCCCACCACTGGTAAGTTTAACTGTCAGTAAATCAATTTAGTCATCTTCCCTAATTGACTCTTTGTTAATTTCCTTTCACCACCCACAGTGGAAGACGATGAGCCCAGGAGGAAGTCCATCCTCTACGAGAACCTGAGGCTCAAGAACAGAGAGAACTACGAGGTCACGCTAACTCAGAAGGCCGAGACGTTGCTCAAAACGCCTGAGAAGGAGCCAGGGAAACCCGAGAAACACGGTAAGCTTCGACTGCAGTGATGTTTGATACACAACTGTTGTCTAAAATGACTAAACTCCTTCTATCTTTCTTATGTTGCAGTGAAGAAAAACATCTATGGAGACGCCTGGGAGGACTGAGTCCTTATTTGACATCAACACATAATATGTATGCTGGCATCCCCGATACTGAAGTACCGTAAGCAGCTAGCAGCGGCCATTTTGCTCCAGTGTGACTCGGTGTCATGAAGTTGTGAGTTTCTGATATGTTTTTGCAAAGTGTCAATAAAACCAAATTACATGAGGACTAAGTCCCTTTATGTGCTGCGATGCTGATTGGAATTCATTGTGTACCTTTTGACATCTTCACTAACAACAATTCAAATAATGAAAGTATAAATAATATTGAAGCCACATTTTCAACTTCAGTGCACACAAGATGGCTGTTAATTCTTTTTGTGCTCACTAAGAACACCACGATGCACGCTCAACTTTACATCCTTGTCAATTTGAATTTATTTTTAGTGTTATTTTTTTAGGTGCATGCATACCAGCGAGATTTATACTTTTTTTTAAATGTGGTAACAGTTTAAATGGGGGACTAAAATTTGATTAACACTCAAAACTTGCATGGCAGCTTGAAAAGAGAGAGAAAAGATGTTTCCGCTCTTCTCCTGACTGGCTACGGTTAGAGTTTGACCGGCAGATAGTTCATCCAATCAGCTGCCACCTATTTTGGGCTGATGTCTTTTCCCAAACAGTTTCCAATGACGGCATCTCAGGTTTTTTTCGTGTCACAAAACCATCTGTTACCCAAAACTTAACTGGAAAAGAAAAGGCTTTATTAAAGCTGCAAATGTAAAGAAAGAAATAGTGGAGTAATGTCTACCTGAGCAGAGAATGAAGTCACTCTCCCATTTGTGTGAGTGGTAACTGTGCTTCTCCTTGCTTTGTTGACATACTCCGTTGGTAAATGTTCGTGCATCGAGTGTGACCCGCTGGCTAGCTCACAGCCGCCGCTCTGCACTGCGTTGATATGGACGTTACAGCTGATAATGGTATCCTGACCGCCGTTACAGAAGCATAGCAGCCTCCAGTAGGAATAATCTTCAACTTCCCATTTTCAACACTTTTGCTTGATTTTGTACCGTTATCGCCCCCAGCACCGTTCGCTGCAAGCCGCCGTCACCACGCTTAGAACTGTTGAGAAGTAATAGAAATGATCCCATGCTCATATTTATTACCTTTAAATTAGACATTTTGTTTTTCACACATTTTATTTGAGGAAATGAGGGGAACATGTACAAAAGATTATTTTAAAAATGTATATACAAAAGTCAGCCATAACATATAAACAGTCAGAGAAATGTAATTTAAATATACAACCAGGCAGACAAGTCCACAAAATACTGCTGAGGCCTACTGCAACAACATAGTATTGACAGAGCAAGGCAAATCAGAGAAAGCAATCAAATAAATAAGCCTGACTACAATTGACCATGACTATGACTATGACCATGACCATGATCGTGGTTGCAGCTTTGGCCCAAATTCTTCTCTGAACCGTGTCCATGACTTAGCCCAAAGCCATGTGCAGAGCTGTGTCCATGATGATTGGACGGTGACGTGTGACTGGACAGAGCACTAGTCGAATTCGGCCAGCCTTCATATATATTGTCCTTGGTATTGGCAGTGTGGACACTGGACAACGGAGCATAAGCCTGGACCGGGTAGGACCCAGGTGTTGGATTGATTTGTGGGAGCAGGGTCTTCCTCCTCTCCTCTGTTGAAGCAGGGACAAACTGAACAGCCCTGAATCTCCCCAACAACCTAAAAGGCATCATCTTCTCCAGAGCGCCGGCCCTGGCCTCAGACATGTCCAAACGAGAGAACCAGCCTCTCCCATGCATCCACCCGACCAGGATGCCGATAATGTTACAGGGGAGCACACTGTGTGGGATGAGGGCAGTGGTGATCATGAGGAGCACCCAAGGGAGAGCCATGGTGGGGAAACTGACACCGCACAGGAATCCTTTAGTCATTTTAGTGTGCATGGTAGTTAGAGCGACACATGCCAGGGCCACTGGAAGCAACCCCTCTGTGTGACTCTGGCTGCTGTCATCCTGCATGAGATCCAGGAAGCTGTAAAACACTCCTGTGGTGGTGGACAGCAGGAGGAACAAGAACAGGAAGCGGACGGTGCCAACACCTTTCTCCAAACTGCCACTGAGAAACACCAAGGCCACCATGTTCAGCAGAAGCTGGGCAGGGGTTTTGTGGTAAAAGGGGTACGTGAAGAGCCTGTGGATGTGTCCATGTTGAAACACGGCGGCACCAACACTGAAACCCCCCTGAGGGAAGTTGAAACTTGTTTGGATGCCGAACAAAACGCACGACACAAGTAGCACGGTTATAATCCCACTCGTGAAGACCGGAACCGCCTCCTTGCAAACTTGAAACAGCATTTTAAAGTTCTCAGTTCGGATCATCTTGCGAAAATATCTTCCACTGCCAAGAAGCTGAAGCAAAAGTTTACCTGCGGTTCAATTGTCGCCCCCACTTCCTGACAGGAAGCAGCGTTACTGTCACATCCAGACTGGTTTGCTTTGAGCCGACGTCTTCTGTCCTACCAGGCTGAAGTAGGCTGATATATAAGTGAAAGGTTTACACTCATCGATTATCTTTTTGACGGCCACCACACTTATTCTACTGTTTTTAGCCGCGGCTCCCAGAAGTAAGACTTTAGCTAGCTAAGCGTCAAAGCCGGCTAGCTGGCTTAAGTGTTAAAAACAACTTCTGGTCGAACCTTTTAAAAGTAAAACGTATATTGACGAACAGAGACATCTATTTTCTAATGATTGTATTTAACTGCGCAGCAAATTAAAGCATACAAACTGTATGTGAGACCGGGCTGCAAATCTCTGCAAAACGCACAGTCTGTAGGGTTAATGGGCAAGCTAAAGATAACTACTGTTGCATTTTGAAGGATAATTTGCTCAACTTCCGGTGAAGCCTTTTTTTTTAAATGATCAAAATGTTCACATCGCCAGGATTGTTTTCAATGTCATAATTGTATGACAATACAGTGGATACTTCTTATAACAACATAAAATTATCCTCAAGTGCAACACTTTATTTTACTTGCCAGTTCATTCTACTTTATACCCCCTTTCACTAAAATTCAGAGTGAAATGTTGAGATTTTTAACGTAGGACATATTATCATTTTATAGAACATAATGTATTGATCAGAATACACGATCCGGTATTTTATTATAAGTAGTAAGAGCAGTGGCGGCGCCAGGGGGGAGCTAGGTGGTGCTGTAGCTCCCCCTATAATAGCCATAGCATCCGCCCAGCACCCCCAAGAAATGTCTGTAGTTTTTTTATATTTATATTTGAATGTCATGCATGGACGTAATTTAGGGGGGGGGGGACACAGGGGACATGTCCCCTGCACTTTTTCAAAAGGCCGTTTTGGTCCGTTGCACTTTTTACCGTCCAAAAACAATGTTACGCTGTAGTAAACAGAGACGCGTCAAGCACTAGGACCAAGCGGAAAACGTCCGCTCAAGCTGAAGCCTGTTTCCCTTAGTTTAGACCGCCCACAAGCGCCTCGATTGGCTCTGCCGTTTCTTGTGTGATTGGCCGTCCCCGCTGTCACTCCATCTTGCTTGCACACCGACGGTCTGCTAGTCTGCGGTCAGGAGTCCTACAGGAGTCCGCTACTGGAAGTTAGTTCACGTCCGCTAGAAGGATGTTAATATCAGAGGTTTCATTTACATTTACGTTTGAATCGGTGTCCGTGTGCGTATGTGCGCGCGTGCGTGTGTGTTTGGTAATCAGACGCAGCCAGGATGCCTAAAAAAAGAAAAGTGGACATAATAGACTTCTTTAGAAGTCAAAGTGTAAGTTACTCAAAGAAATGCGTTACACCCATCCTGCAACACCTTCACTGGCTCCCAATAAACAGCATATCCACTTCAAGATCCTCCTCATCATCTACAAAGCTCTCAATAATCTGATCAATAAAATGTATTAGTATTATTATTGTTGTTATTATTACTATTGGATTAGAATTGGGTGATAATATTTTGCTACATGATTTACAACCAGTCAAACCAAAAAAGGGAACAGTAAACTTAAAATTAGCAATAGAAAACTAGAAGAACTACTAGAAAACACAGTGAACTGAAAGAGTTAGAGTTTTATTAAAAATACTTGTGTCCCCCCCACCTCTGAAATCAGAATTTTGTCCTTGATGTCATGTATGTTGTATCTATAGCCCTTGTGTTGAATACTTTTACATATATTGCTTATAGTCGTGGAACGAGTATAGTTAATGCGTGTACGCGTGTGTAGCTATATATACCAAGGGTGGTCCGATGCCACCGCCATAATGAAATGCCCCGAAATTCAAAGCACCTTCTCTTCAGTGTTGAGCATCCCCATAGCACCTGCAACAGAAAATCTCTGGAGCCGCCACTGAGTAAGAGTATGCTATTCATGGTCAAACAACACTAAAATGCTGCCGACTTCTGACTTCTTTTTAAAAATAAGCTGTCACATTTCTTGCTATTTTTACTATTTATGGATAAAACAACATATTGTAGTCAGTGCAGTACGTGGAGAAAACCTACATAAAATACTAACACATTCAAACAGACAAGCACCATAAGGATATGAAATAAAGCCTGGCTGAGGTTAGCCTTCAAAGATGTTTTTATTTTATTTTCAAGACATTTTCCCATTTAAATTGAAAAAAAACCACCAACATCTGCATGATACAAAAGCACCATTCAGATTATTTTTTTGTGAACAAAAAAAAAGAAAAGAAGTGACGTAAGCACGCCTGTCCCCCTTCCGGTGTCGTACGGTAACTGCGGCGGATGTTGATGTTTTGTTTCGGAGCTGGCTGGACGATGTGAGTTGTATCGTCTCCGGGACGGGTAGTTATTTTTGTGTGGTTGTCTTGGTTTTTCTCGGTGTGTTCTCTTCTCGGTAAGCTTTCGCTGTTCGTCGGCATCGTGTCTGTCCCGGTGTCTGTCCCGGGAAGCGCGAGGCCGAGTCGTGCGATGATGGAGGACTTTGACGAGATCTACGAAGAGGAGGAGGAGGAAGAGGAGGACGAGGACAGGGCCGCGGAGGAGCAGCTCCTCAAGTACGCTCCGGACCCGGTGGTGGTGCGAGGGTCCGGCCACGTCACTGTGTAAGCGAATGGCAACACTTGAAGGCACCGAGGGGGGAGGTTACCGATACCGATAAGCGAGCAGCAGCCGCGGTCTTCGTGGATACCCGTCCGCTAGTTAAGTTAGCCACCGCTGGTGACCAAGCGTAGCCAGCTAGCTACCAAGTTAGCAGCGGGCTAACTGGCGAGGAGCGGTTAACTTGAGCTGTCGTTTTAGTGCAAGCCGCTACATGAATACACGTTACCGTGTCTGCCACGTAGTTTGACATGCTGTTGTTTTCGCTCTTTTCACGTCTAGACAGCTTGTCCCCGTTATTTCTCCCACCGTTTCGTTACTTGGACACGGGATCAGACTCGTTTTGTACGGAGGGAGTAGGTTTAAAGGACACAGAGACCGTGGCGTGTGACGTGACTGCTGCTCTGGAGTTACACCGGTGCGCACGAGTTGGACATTGATTAATTTTGCGTACGCTGAAATTGCTAAATGTTATCCCCAGTAAAGCACTGAAGAGCAAACCGTGCGGAGTAAACATGAACACAAAGTTGTTTTTGTGTCAGTAGGAGCTAAAGTTGCAGGATGTTGTCTCGTCCAGTCAGGCAGAGAGGAAACACAGTGCAGAAGTTATCAGCAGCTTGAGGTTAAAGCTACTGACATCAATTACGCAACTGAATGGTGTTAAGTTTTCACATTGTTTCTTCTGATCACATCTTTTCAAAGTGTATGTTTGATTTGTACTCTTGTTAGCACTTACAGTCACGGGGCAATCATTAGTTTGATTCAGGTCTAGGGTACATGGATATACACAACTATGTATCACCTTTGACATACTTAATATGAAATGTCAGATGTTTCTGTGTTATGGGGCTCCCTCAAAAACAAGATGGTACATTCCAGGAGGTTTATTTATCCTGGTACACATTGGAATTTGTAACAATTTGCCCCAGATATGTGCTGGAGTTGGATGAGTGACCTGAAATGTGAAGTTGGAGACGTGATGCCACTTGGCAAAAAGCCAGTTTTTTTTACGGTGCACGTCTGATTGTGTGTAACGTCTTCTGATTTCCCTCTTCTTCACAGGTTTGGGCTAAGTAACAAATTCGAGTCAGAATTTCCATCAGCACTTACAGGAAAGGTGAGTGTCTTGTTATTCATGAATGCATATTAACTTTGGCAAAGTTACACTCTTGCATTCACATCACTACACGATTTCCCTCATGTTATGGTCACCAGCCAACATGTGATACATAATTGTATTATGCTAAATGTGCTGTCCTGCAGTATGTTGTAATTCTCTATTCATTCATGTGATCACCAACACAAAACACAGATTAAATTAATGTAGTTAATCAAATTTGATCTTGCATTAATCACTATTGTTGTGTTTTAAATACATTGTGAAATAAATAAACATGGTACTTTATTGCTATACCAAGTATGTGCATTTCCCCAGGTGGCACCAGAGGAATTCAAAGCCAGTATTAACCGTGTAAACAGCTGTCTGAGGAAAACTCTGCCTGTGAATGTGCGGTGGCTCCTGTGTGGCTGCCTCTGCTGCTGTTGCACATTAGGCTTCAGCTTGTGGCCCGTCATCTGCCTCAGCAAGAGGGTGAGACAACCAACAGCATCACAGTAAATCCACATTTTTTTGGGGGGACGAAAATAATTTCATCCAATCTCACTGTTGCCTTCCAGACAAGAAGATCGATAGAGAAACTTCTGGAGTGGGAGAACAGCAGACTTTACCACAAGGTGAGCATGAATGGATATGTGTAATAAAACACCCTGTGAGGACATGTTAAAATAACTATCTGAACGCTATGGCACTCTGTTTGCAGTTGTGTTTGCATTGGAGACTAAGCAAAAGGAAGTGTGAAACTAACAACATGATGGAATATGTAAGTATCTTATATTCATCCTTCATTTTATTATAATATATTTACTTCTTGACTTATTTTTTTACATCGATTGTTTAAATGCTATAAAATTTGACCATCAAATATAAGTTAACAGTTAATGCCAAAACCCCTAAAACACAAGAGACTAGGATGTTAATGATTGATGAGAATTCTGCAGCATAAATACAGGAGAAACTCTAATTAGTGAAGCCTAATCTTTATATGCAACTGTGCAGAAATGCCGATTTTAATCGGTATGAATATACGTGCAAAAAAAAAAAGCTGCCTATCGTTCGAATGTTGATTTAGAATTTGAATGGCAGCATCATCAACGAAGCCTCAAATTATTTGATGCAGCCCTACCTGACACATCCATCTACTCGATCACATAAAGCAGTTCTGCACACCGATTTGTAACTGAGCCTGCAATGTCCCAATACGACCTGATATTGTAAAATGATAGCTACCTTGTTAGAAATGCTCTAGCCAAATCTCTACCACTTGAACTATCGGTATCGTCTTACAGTAACCGCTGTCTCTCCTATCTCCTGCAGGTAATTCTAATAGAGTTCTTACCCAAGATCCCCATCTTCAGACCGGACTAGCCCGACTGCGGCTGATCTTAAACCTGGACTGCTGCCCAGCTCTGTCACAGAACCACAATGGCTGTCAAGCTCCTGAATAAATACCCCAATGATTTTGTTTACAGGCTGGCATTGATCGTCCTCTTCTCACTCCCCCGTTCTCCCACACATACCTTCCCTTCACCCTTGTTTACAAATCCAGCACCCAACGCTTCATTTATGGAGGGAATCTACCATGGGTGAGCTGGCACACTGTTAAGCCATGCTAACCGGCACCAGCCTGTGGGATGACGGGAGAACCAGCCACGGGCAGCATTACGGCTTTTGGAACTAGAGCTGGAGACCGGTTGTCTCACATCGAGTCCTTTTGAGTTACGACTGGAATTTTGTCACTTGTAATGTTCCCTAACCTAAGCACATGGCACAGTCAGACCATGATGAAAACACACACAATCCCACTTTACCTACTGTCTCACCGCCAACTTCACCTGCAAAAAAAAATAAAAAATACACCCCAGTGCTTTTGTAATAGGTGGTTTGGTGCTCTGGATCACTTCTAAAGGATTTGGAAGCAACACAACACAGAACTCCAAAGGAACGGTCATCCAAATCGACTCTGTAGCGGACGGGAGCGTGTTCGGCAAGGGGCTTTAACAGCTGAACTCAATAACTCCCGTCGCCTCCCGTCATATCTGCACACATCCCTGTGCATCGCCCCCAACCCAGTGACAATCACACACTCTGACTGTACCCTCCATAGTATGAAAGCGTCTTCATGCTACAGTTTACCTGGAACAATCTGTCTTTGACGGTGTGGGTGTCCAGGTGATGGGCTGGCTGCCTAGCAACTGCTTTTGAGTCGCAGTGGAACAAGTAAGCTGGAAAGAAAGCCACTCGTGATTGAGAAGAGACCCCTTTCTTTCTTCTTTTTTTTTAGTACCAAGTTATGTTTACTATTTTGGTGAAAGAAAGGCAGTTAATGCTTGCAAAACGTCACTGTATTTGTGATGTGTGTGTGTGTGTCTGAGAGAGAGAAACCTAAGCAAAAAAGAGACAAATCAGACATGAAGAGATCCTCTACTGTAAAGCAGGGTTCTTTCTTTGACGTAATCGATCTTTGTTACTTTTGTTTTAGTAATTTATAAATGCGTGAATGCACTTATAATATGTGCATTCATGAAATTGGTCTCAATTTTGTTATTTTGGGTTGGGTTTTTTTCAGCAAAGGTATGTCATGGTTGTTTCCTTTTTTTTGTCTTTATGGTCATGTATCAACACTAAAGCACACAATCTGTCCTTAACACCTTCACATGGCCTCTCTTCCTTATCTGCTGACCCTGGCTGTTCAAGTTAAGGATATGCCTCTTCTGAGAAAATTCCTCTCCGTTTTAAATGTATGACTAATTGCATACAATGATCTGAGGTGACCAAGTGTGCTGGGTCCTCTTTATTAGGTGTTCGGTAATACCAGGGTTCTGTATCATGAAGCAGGATTACTGACGTTAACTTGATAACTGCACTGAGTAAAACCAGACTACTCCCAAATCAGGAAAGTGGACTTTGAGCGGAAGCACTAATCTGTTTTTATATTAACAATGACATATGACTTTCATGTGAACGGGGTTACTCGTAATGATGTAATCACCCTACTGCAGTTCTCCTTCGGCACTGCAGAGCGTTTTGATTATCTGGCATGTGGCAGGCAGATGTTTTCATGGACGAGGCTCTAAAAAAACTCACTGTAGCTTCACTGTACGCCACCTGTCCGCACCAAACAGCAGACTAGCTGGTGAACATGGTCAAGCATTTAGCAGCTAAAGAGGCAAATATTTCCCACAGGAGTTGGTGGAGACCAATAATGGATATGGGAGCATCACCTGTTTTGAAAATGAATCCTAATATCAGGCCTCTGTGTCTACTGGGTGTATGAATAGGCCGGCAAGGTGTGCATCAGTTCAGTTATCTAGCTATCTAACAATCCTGCTTTGTCATAAAGGTCTAAGACTATTTTTTAAAACTGTTGACAAGTTATAGAACACATCATAGAGCACACCCCAGTCTAATGTAACATACACCCATTTGCCGGCAAAAATGAGATGGTTTATGTAAGCTTTTCTCACCCGGCACACGTCATGATTTAGAAAAACTTCCAGAGACAAAGCCACTTTGTTTTAGGTCACACAGCTCCAGTGATTGTATGGGTCACACTCAGGGGATTTTACTTATAGCAGCAAGATGTATTGGGAAAAATCTCACTGTTGGGTTAAGTTACAAAGGGGTGAAGAATAGAGATCACAAATGAATTACTTGAATAATTGTAAAATTATACATTTGGCGTTGGTTTTGAAATTGAAAAATGCCCCTTGGAAAAAAACTACTAACCTTTGGTGGTCTTCTGGTTTGGATGGAGCACATATGCCATGTACCCTCAAACTGAAAAAAATGGTGTTGGTTTGTATGGTAAATGACCCACATCCACTTGATTACCACTGGGTTGCCTATTGGTTCATCGGTCACTTTTCTATATGTTTTTGATTGTGGTCTGCTGTATGTAAATCAAGGCATAAGGCCATATGCAGATATTTGTGGTGTGCGTGTGCGTATGTGTGTATGTGCACGGTGTATGCAGGGAGATCGTAGATCTCAGACTGTGATTGAACCCTGCACAGAAAATGAGTCCTTTTTTATATAATCTTGAATGGTCCGTGTGTGCGTTTGTGTGTACGAGGGAGAGACAGATATATGTACATATGACTCATGAGCAGACGTGCAGATGTACAGTAATAAACTACCAATAAACAAGGCTATGGGCATCTTCCTCTAACTGTGTGATTTTTCTTCCCTTGTCGACATAAAGTCTGTTAAGACATCTGAAGTTGCAGGAAATCTAGACTCACTAAGTCATAGCTGACTGGATTTTAGTCTTAGTACTTACTGTATGACCAGAAGCAGGGTACTCTCCAGGTCAAGCACCCAGAAGCCCAGCTGGCTAACATTCACTGTTTGACAAATGTGGAAGCAGCAGCCCAACAAAATGGAGGAATGTGGGAGGTACATAAGCCCCAGCACTCTGACGAGACGAGGTGGCTCACTTTCAAAGGTGAGTGGAACAAAAACAGACTTTGGGAACGTGCATGCCGCTCAAAAGCTGTAAGAGAATTCACAGATGAGATGAAACGGCTATAATTCCAGGGAGGAGTTGTCAGAGAGACTAATTAGGATGACTGGACCTCAAGTTTACCCGTAGATAACAAAGCAGCGAGCTTCTGATTCTTCAAAATGATGACAAACCAAGATGGTGCCAAGAAACAAGGTAGCGACGGCCAAAATGCTGAACTCGAGGCTTCAAAAAGGCAGTCGATAAACCAATGGGTGATGTCACGGTGACTACGTCTTTTACTTTAGAGATAATCATCTTAGAGGGGGAGATGTAATGAATGAGAGTTGTTATGAGCAGAAAGTGATGAGCACATGTCTTGGATGGAGGTATGATGTAAGCGAAGAGTCAGTCGTTGTTGTTGTACATGTGACAGTTCAGAAAAGATACACAGAAAACTCTCTTTGGGAACATCCATGATGTCAGTAGGACATCTAACTTCGATTAAGCTCACATGAACACATTCAGTGTACAGCTGGACAGATGTGCCCGACAGCGAGAAGAGGGGCTTCACTGCTGTGGTTTGCTGAGAAGAAATGAATGAGCTGTGGTCATGCCAATAAAAGCCACAGTCACACATAGAATTCATTTTGCATCTTTTATGTTGTTGACAGAATTCTCTCAGACACAGTGACTGTACGTAACAAACAGTCACACACACCGACTCATCCACCTACATTCTTGTAATCTTGGTAACATAGGACATATGCCAATTGATAAGAGAACATGTCCGATCAATAACCTATCCCGAGGCTCAAGGCAAGTCAGGATGAGGGAAAATGTGAATTTGTGCCTTTCATTTTCACAAAACAGTTACATTTTTACTTTATTAGCGTCTTGGCATCCTGAATTAAGTTTCTGCTAGTGATGCATCATGCAGATTTTACTTCATTTCTCGTACAACAGAGAGATATAACATAATTACAACACTGAAAAAGGGAAGAATCTATAGTTTGTATGATGATAGATGCTCTAAAACAAGTAGCCAAAAACAGAAAAACAACAATCATAAACATACTATTCATTTAGTGTGATGATTTTATTGGCCGAAGACTCTTTTGGCAGATATGGCCTCTTGATTATGTAAGCACGGAATTACTGTTGAATTGAATTACTGACAAAGTTAGTATGCTTTTAATCCGCCGGAGACCATTTTCAAAAGTGCCTCCATTCCACCTTCATCGTCGCTCATTCCGTCAAACAGGCTGAAAATTTCAGAATCTATGTTACTTATCAACTCGGTTAGATCAATGACTTCTGTTTCTTGGGAGGAAGAATCCACTGGGCAAGAACCTGTGAAGTATCACAATTATGAATTAATTTAATTCATTCCAAGGAATAGAGAATTTCATGAATATGCAAGTTTATCCGCCGTGGTGCTGAACAGATTAAAAGGCAGAGATAACAAACTCAACTCAACGCTTAGAAGTTTAAGAGGTGATAAATGGCTACTGTGTGACAGTATGCATTTAACTCCATATACTATACTGTATTATGTTTGTGCATAGTTACACCACAAGTAAGGTAAGCCTGTAGCTGCTGTGCAAATGAAGGCAGTTTACTCAAACACTACTAAAAGTGCAGGTACATTCTTCACTCACAACACATTCACAGGTTTAGACAACAAAAACTTAGTTGGGTTGTCGTTAACTTGACTGAATTATGACTCATGACTTTCCAGGTTTGAAAAGTGAATCCAAGTGCCTTAAACTTGAATTCCCTCTACTGGCCACCAGGAGGCGACTCCTCTGGTTGCACAAATAAGTCTGATTGTGTTAAAGTCTATGAAAAAATGACCATACTTCTCACTTGATTTATTATCTCAGTAAATATGGTAAACATGAGTTTATGGTCTCACTTCTTCAATACAGCAGGATGTTCAATCAGTAAATGATGGTCACATTAAGAGTAAAATAGACCTAAAGCTTTAGGGCGTGGCTACCTTGACGGGTTGTGTCTTGTCTGGGGGTTGTTTGTGTTTTGGCCTTACAACTTTTACTCTTTCACAGTGTTTTCATTTCATTAATTGTTTGGTCGCTTAAAAATGGTCTTAATCAGCGCTCGGTTGTACGTAGGTCCACCCTCTTGTGTCGCTTCTTGTTGCAAAAAAACAACAAGCTGACGATGGCAAAATGGCTGGATTTTGAACAGCAGTCCATAAACCAATGGGTGATGTCATGGTAACTACATCCAACATGGCCATGGTTCGTTCTCATACCTTTATCTGCTTCCAGGATAGCGGGTGAAGGTAAGCCCAGACATTCTGCCTGCTTGCGAAACTCTTCCAGCTCAGCAGTCGTCACCTTACTTCTCTTGCCTGAGTGCAGAACAAGTGAACGCAAAGGAGTTAATAACGGTACTAATGCAGGGTCAGTCAAAAATGTCATTTTATACAGTAAAAAGCTCTGCTGTGTCTCTTAGTCTTGTTTTTACATTAACATTTTTACGCACATCTGGCCAATATGAGGACATGCAAACATTATGGGTAAAAAAAAGTACCAATACATTAATATAAAAACACTAAATTTCAAGTAAAAGCCCTGCATTCAAAATCCTAGTAAAAGTACATTACAAGTATTCAGTGAAAAATCATTGAAATTCTAATAATTGGATTACAATAATACTGATGCTAGTTTTATGATTTCCAGTGGTCATCCAAAGGGTCACAAAATAAATCTGGGGCGTTTTTGCTCTTTTTGTTTGAGGAGATTTTTAACAACATTGTCCACCCATTTAAACTCTCAGACATCAGTGCAAATCTATTTCAGTGTTACTCCCAAAGATCATTTTATTCTGCATTCATTTGATCAGTCCGTATGTCTTAATTCTTACTGAGGAGCTGGAGACCTCTGAATGTTTGTTGTCCGGTGGTGTAATTTGCGTGGAAAACCATGCAGTCAGGGCAGCCAGTACTCAGCAGGACAGCAGAACTAACGAAAGGTTGCACTGGAGATAGACAAACACACATCAGCAAATAAACAAAGCGCTGTTGCAATGGCGGACACAAAGTCCACATTTGTTGGTGCAGGTGCAAGATCGGTCCAAATGTTTGTGGTTCATCGACACTACTCACCCGAAGAGAGAGTGCTGTTTGCCAAGGTCATCTTAGATGTGACAGTGAAGCAGATGCCAAACCTTTCATAAGTATTTAAAAAGTGAAATTACACACAGACATGCTTTTAAATTTGTAAAGCAAGACTTTGGTGAAACGTAAAGCTTGAAACTACATTTTTTGAGACTGAAAAAGCTCGATGGCATCAGTCTGGTTGACAACAGAAGTGATTTTCACCCTCCCGGTTTCCACAAACATCTTCGTCAGCATTTTGGATGCCGGGATGTCTGTGCCTTCTGCTATGTACGTCCACTTCCCCAGCAGCTGAAACAGACAGTGTCTCCCTCAGTTGCATACGTTTACAAATGGTTGTGTGATTTATTTATTTTCCAAAATGCAAGCAAAAATGATCTAAGATGAAGACATTTTGGGAGAGACGAGTGTCTTACCTGCTCTGTTCCGTTGATTTCAATAAGTTGGGTCAGACTCTCGCAGCTGCTCACAGGAGCCGACTGTCCGACCGATAGAAGACTGAGCACAGCCACAGCAATGTGAACAAACTTCATCGTGACTCGCCACATCTACCGACACAAAGATCCGAAATCTGTCTGCGTATTTCACTGATCGTCACTAGAAGCTGATTGTGTCTGCTTTGTTAAAAGTTGTGTTCAGACGCCCATTCCATGTGGGCATGTTTACACATGTGTTGCAATCTGGCTGAGGGGTGGTGAATGTTTTATTTCCGGAAAATTTCGGCCTCTAAAGTTGGTAAAATCACAAAAGTTGTGTCAGATGCTGTGTGCTTGAATTTGTTTTATCCAACACTGTTTTCATAGTTTAAGAGCTGCTTCCAGCGTTACAAATCTTGCTTATTTTGTTAAGATAATGAAATGTAATTGTAATGTAAATTGTAATTTATTAAACTATTAAAAATGATTGCATTATAGGCCCAAGTGTCACTGCCGACAGGCCACTACTCCTCATGCTAACTCAAATAATGAGAAAACAAAGCAGTTCCTCAATCTTAATGTTATCATATTTTCTTTATTTCTTAAGTGTATCAGGAACCAACCCCACGCTTTCCCATACAAAATAACAAAACTGTTCAGTTCACAAACATATCAAAAAGAGCATCGAGGAGTTTTGCAACTCGATGTCCCATCTTGGCCTCTAATAAGGAGTTTAAGGCGCTGATCCCCTCTGAGGGCAGGATGTTGTCTGGGCAGATTTCTGTATACAAAGACATTAACAATAGTCAGGACACAATCAGCTCTGGAGGCGCAGCGTGTGGAGATAAATAGTTTAAATTCCCACCGTAGTTTGTGTCTATCATTATGGGCGGTGTCATGCGGAGACACTCAGCTTGTGTCTTGAACATCTCCACAACAGCAGGAGAGACACTCTGTCTCCTGCCTGGAAATACACATATCAGAGTTGGGAACATTTCATCAGAAAAATAGTTGGTTGCTTTGTTGTTTTCAAAGGGTTAACCCAACGTTTTAGGACTGAAAAGCAAGTTTCTTACTAAAAAGCAGAAGACTGGTGAAAGTATCTTTGCCAGAAACAACTTCCTCATGGACAACCAGACAGTCAGAGCAGTCAGTCTTCAGGTAGACTTCCTTGAGGTAGAAAGGTTGCTCTGTGACACACACACACGCACACACACACACACAGAAAATCATGTTTGTTTTCAATGACGGTTTCCACTCTAATGGCTCTCTGATACATTGTGGCTCTTCTTCACTCACCAATATACAATGTGCTGTTTTCAAAGGTCACATTGTACACTAAGCTGGAACATTCACCATATCTGTAAATAAAAATAAAAGGCTGCATCATAACATGCCATGATAGACTTAGTCAGCCAGCAGAATGAAGTACCAATCAATAAATTATTAAAGTTGAGTTTGCCATCTTGGATTTTTGGGACCAGTGAAGGAAGTGACCATATTTGCACTCAAAGGATTATTTGGACGGGTGCAAATTTTGCGGCACTTCAGCTTTGCTTCACTTTTCCGAACCATAGGTTGCCTCCTGCAATAAACCAATGACTTATTATTGACCACATGACCGAGGTGGATGTATTTGTTGTCGGTACTACGTAGATATTATTATGGTGGCTAAATCACAGAGGCAAGGTCTATTCAATGTCGCCTCTGTGCTTTAGTTCTCATATAGACCAAGATTTATTAGGCTACATACAGCCTGGATTTAGAACATATTTTACAATCATCATTAAAAATGCATTGACGTTGAAAATACTATTAAACAAGGTCTAGGCTAGACATCTACTGAACTTTCACTTTTCAACCATGAATAACCATAATTTAAACTACACATTTATTAAACACGTTTTAGATGTCAACAGACATTATTCAAATCTTAACATAAGATGAAATTCACAGACAATATTGATACAAAGTGCAGTACACCTGTCAGGGTTACTGAGACCTGTTCAAAGTTCAAACTGTATTTTGGCAGGGACTTACAACGCCTCTTTGTTTTTTTGTAATGTGGTCTTTACTAATGTTCCATTTGAAGGTGTTGCTGATGTGTGTGGAGTCAGACATTTGAATGAGTGAATAATTTGAACCATTGCGATTAAGTTTGTGAAAGTTGTTGCTTGTAGTGATGAAAGGACTGAGAATTATCGTCCGACTCTGCACTTTCCCCTGTGCGTGTTTAGTGTCTTTCCGCTTGTTTGGTTTTACGCCTCACTACTTCACTGTTTTGATTCACTCTCACATCAGCGTCGTTTCCAGAAAAAATAGCCAGCTGGACAGAAACAAGGCTCCATTTGAATGCTAACTTTTTTATATCTATCGGATGTGTAAATAAGAACATGATCACCATAACAACTTTATATGCTGACGATGTAGCTTGTTGGCACTGCCTCCAAGTGGCCAAAAAACGGGTAATGCAGGCTGAGATACACTATATTAGAGGATGGGTGAGCAAAAGTATTTACTCACCCATCCAAATAAATGAAATCAGGTGTTCCAATCACTTCCATGGCCACAGGTGTATAAAAGTAAGCACCTCGTCATGCAGACTGAAATTTCCTCACTCCAAAATATTCCATAGTCAACTGTCAGTGGGATTATAACAAAGTGGAAGCAATTGGGAACGACAGCAACTCAGCCAAGAAATGGTAGGCCACGTAAAATGACAGAGCGGGGTCAGTGGATGCTGAGGGACATAGTCGAGAGGTCACCAACTTTCTGCAGAGTCAATCGCTACAGAACTCCAAACCTTATTTGGCCTTCAGATTAGCTCAAGAACAGTGTAGAGGGCTTCATGGAATGGGTTTCCATGGTTGAGCAGCTGCATCCAAGCCATTCATCAGCAAGTGCAATGCAAAGCGTCGGATGCAGTGGTGTAAAGCACGCCGTCACTGGACTCTAGAGCAGTGGAGACGTTCTCTGGATTGACGAATCACGCTTCTCAATCTGGCAATCTGATGGACGAGTCTGGGTTTGGCGGTTGCTAGGACAACGGTACTTGTCTGACTGCATTGTGCCACGTGTAAAGTTTGGTGGAGGGGGATTATGGTGTGGGTTGTTTTTCAGGAGCTGGGCTTGGCCCCTTAGTTCCAGTGAAAGGAACTCTGAATGCTTCAGCATACCAAGAGATGTTGGACAATTCTATGCTCCCATCTTTGTGGAACAGTTTAGGGACGACCCCTTCCTGTTCCAACATGACTGTGTACCAGTGTACAAAGCAAGGTCCATAAAGACATGGAGGAGAGAGTTTGGTGTGGATGAACTTGACCTGAGTCCTGACCTCAACCCGATAGAAAACCTTTGGGATGAATTAGAGCTGAGACTGAGAGCCAGGCCTTCCCTCCAACATCAGTGTGTGACCTCACAAATACGCTTCTGGAAGAACGGTCAAAAATGCCCAGAAACACACTCCTAAACCTTGTGGAAAGCCTTCCCAGAAGAGTTGAAGCTGTTATAGCAGCAAAGGGTGGACTGATGTCATATTAAACCCTATGGATTAAGAAGAGGGTGTCACTTAAGTTCATATGCGAGTCTAGTTGTTCCGATTCCGATACCAGTATCGTAAATGCGATACTGCTGAAAATGCTGGCATCGGTATCGGCGAGTACTGGAGTCCAGGCACCGATCCGCTACCACGTAATTTATTAGAAATAACAATTTATTTACTGCTTAGCTCCGTTAGCTTTGACACAGTTCTTCTTCGCCTCTCTTAAAGCAGTTGCGCTGTGCTGCCATTGGCAGCTGCTGTTTTAAGGCAGGAACACACCGGCCCAACCGTTGGGCGTCTGAAGCGTTTGGAGAGGCTCGGACGAGGTCGGGAACACATATGTTTGGTGTGTACAGCTGCGTCGGAAGCTTTCGGAGCCGCGCGGACGTTGTCTGATCAGACTGAGCATACGAAGTCTGAGGAGGTGGGCTGTTGGACGTCTGAGCCATTGGATACTCTGATTGGCGGTGTGCTAGCGAATCAGAGTATCCAATGGCGGTGTGTGGGCGGGGTGGAAGTGACGATGGTAAACAACAAACCACATAAACAGAGATGGCGCAGAGTACAGATTTTACTTCGTCGTTGCATTTCCTGTTTTGGAGTACTGGCACGAGACTAGCGCCACCCGCTGTTAAGGAGGCTTATTGCATCTCGCGCAAGCGCAGAACGTACACGCTGCTGTGTTGTCGGAAGCACGTCGAAGCGGTGTGTACAACGCAACTTTTCTGCCGAACTGGTCAGACGAGAGGCAACAGAGTGGGCGGAGAGTGGTCGGATAAGGCAGTTGGACGTCTGGGCGGTGTGTGGGGGCCTTTAGAGGGGCGAAGAAGAATTGATCACCTGACACCTGTTAAAAGGAGCTGATGTTAGCGCATCATGTCAGCGGTTTGGCAGTACTCCACAGTGGATGTTCCCACCAGTAAGATGGCGACATGCAACACAGGGCTCTCAAGTCTCACGCATTGGGCGTGAGACACACGCATTTCGACCTGTTTACACGCTCACACGCCACATCTAGTATTTCTCACACTGACAAATTATCGGGATCATTTCTCTTATTTAAGAAAATAGTTCACTGAAATGTGTTTCTGAAAACATTTTATGTGAGAAATAAGCTATGCAGTTGCTGAATCTGTCTTTATTTTAGATGGTCAACGGTCAGTTTAAATTATTTTCGAGATCTTGCAGGCGGCGGCGCCATCTCTCGAAACTCGCCGCAACGCGAAGGCATTGCACAGCTTCTTACATAGACAATGAATGGGAAGCGTGGAAATAACGCTGCCTGTGGACACGTACCTTCAGCCAAAATCTCACGCTGAACTAAGTTTCATACTGTTCTTTTTAAAAATAAATGGCTTCCATTTGCTGTATTCATTCATGTTTTACAAAGGGTTTAACCTGAGCCAGGTTAAATGATAACCATAATCATATCACATTGGCGTAGTATGATCTTTTTTTCGGCCGATACCCACAGCACGAGTATCTGAATCGGTCTCGGGAGGGAAAATGGTATCGAACACATCTCTGAGTCAAGGCAGGTGAGCAGTACTTTTGGCAAGATGGTGAATATTTGCACTTATTATCCGGTGATGGAGTTGTAGAATGGGCACACATGCACCTTAGCAAATTCAACTAAAATACTGAAGATCTGAGCACAAAAATATCTCATTAACATGATGTGTCTAGTTATGATACAATACGTTCCTCCTTCTACATTTTTCTCAATAGTAGCAGGAAATTAAAAAAAAACACACCAACAGGAACCATCAGAGTCCACCTTTAGAAATTCTATGGGAAGCTTATAAACTATTGGTCAAGCCTAACAGCAGAAACATGTCGCCTTCAGTCCTGTGGTGTGATTGTGTGTGTGGAAATTTACATTCTCTGAGTCTGGAGGAGATTGAGGATGTTGCTCTGGGTAGTTGCAGTGATGTCAAGCCAGACACTGGTCATCAGATGGCTCAGAGAGCGGCTTCCTGGGAGGTCAGAGCTCCCTCCGATGTACAGCCATCTCCCCAGCATCTGAAGCACACAGACAGTAACACATCAGGGCATTCTCAACCTCTGGGGGGATTTCTGAGACATATAGTTGTTTGTAGGGATGCGCCAATATTTTTCAGATTGAGTACAAGTACAAGTACTTAAATTTGGGTACTTGCCGATACCAAGTACCGATATGAGTCATAATAATGCCATAACAGTTCTTATAATTACTTACGAGAGGCCGTGACATTGCCACCGCCTGTGTGGCATATGTAATGAGCGTTGGAAATCTGATTACCGGTAGCTTGAGCAAATCAAAACAATGAAATGTGAACTTTTGCTTGTTGTGCATATTTACACGACTCTTCAACCGCAAGCAAAGTTGCTGTGCATCATATACATGTTGATGCATACAATGGCCGGCAACTACTACGGTGTGAGCAACTACCGGCTTTTAATCTCCTTCGGATCAACGTTCTGAGCTTGTTAAATGCTCCGGCGGCGCATCGCCCTGGTAACACATCTTCAAAACATCAGCAACTCTTCCAGCTTTACAAAGACGATGGGGAGGAAAAAAGGAACATTACCACAACAAAAAGTTAGCAGAAAAAGGGGCTAGTGTCTGATGGCGTTACAGCTGTGAATCTAGCAGTTAGCCCCGACATTCGCAACAGAGAGCGTGTGAATCACGTCACGGCTGTCATTGCTCCTGCTTCACCGCCTACCTGATGTCACTGCCGCAAAGTATTGACGTGGTGGTATCGAAGCACCGTTATGATTACAAGTAAACACGCACAGTATCGGACCGATACCTGATGCTGGTATCGGTGCATCCCGAGTTGTTCGATATACCAAATTAAATATGTTTGAAATATAACATCAGTATTATACAGGGCTATACAGAGCTCCAGACTGCGACCTGTGACCCGGGTCACAGTTCAGGTAAATGCTGTGATATCTGGTTGCAACCTCAGAGCAATCACATAAACTAAATTATAGCGGACATCAGATTAATGCACACCATGCACATATCTAAATGTATATGTTTTTAACTGAAACCAATTTTAAGTTCCATTCCATTACTTTTTGTAATGTGTTAGATTTGAGCATGAGTCGCCTGTTATAGTAAGGGGTGTGATATTTCTGATAACCATGCTGGTTGACCAATCAGAGCAGACTAGGTATTTAATAATGATAAAGGAATATTTATCTACATTTTAATGCGGCTTTTCTTTGAAGGACATTCCTGTTTTGTTCATAATTTGTACCATATCACATAGTGATAGTGATTTCCAAGAAACTTCCTCGTTAATTATTAGGAAATTAAGGACCTGTAAAACAAAATGTTACCCAAAGTGATTTGCCGACTTTTCATTGGTAGAGACCAGAACTCTGTGAAACCTAAAAAGAAGTTCACAGGCCAATAAAGAGACAACAAAAATAGGTGTAATTAAACATAGATACTTAAGATACAAAGTAAAGCAGCACTTACGTCTTCATTGCTGATAGTTATCGGTTTTACCAAACTGTCGCAGCTGCTCAAAGGAGCAGAGAGTCCCGTTGAGAGAAGACTCAGCAACACAACAACAGCAACAAACTTCTTCATCCTCTCCATGGCTCCTATGTTGTTTTTCTCTCCTGTGTTTGTCTTCAGGTGTATCTCCTCACTGGTTTATATGAACAGTCTCGCCCTGGAAAAATAAAATGTCAAAATAAACTACAGAGCATGTGTTGATGGTTATGAAGGAATATACAGTACATAACACTTAATTAGTAGGTTACATTCATTGTTGGTTTTCTTCTCTTTTTAAGTGCTGATTTAAATTAAAAAATATCATAAGATTTTGGTATAGAGAAGGGGACAGACTGACAGCAATTGAGACAGACAGTAATCTGCATCATAGCTGTTTTCTTAAAAAATCCTGAGGGATTAATTATAACTAAAGGCTAAATTCCCAGCGAGCAGAACCAGAGGACATGTTGTCCTCTGAGGACTGACGTCTGAAGTCCCCTGTCTGTCCCCCTGCTGCTTGTTGTTAACACATGACAACTAGACTTTCTCCTCAGGCTTTTCACAAATGTCTCCCTCACACCCTCTTTTAAACCTCACGTTTTATAGAAGTGAAATGAATATAATCAGCGGAGTTCAAGCTCCACTTAGTAAAGTTATCTACTAAATCAAATTTTAGCAGAGCTAAACACTCAAGAAATATGTTAAATGTTAACATTTTAACAAAGTGAAACATAATGGATAGCAGCCCTGTCCTGTATTTGGTAGAACGTTGTACAACGCCTTTGTTTTTAATCTGATCACGTTAGCAAACTGTTTTAAATTGACTAAACACTGACATTAACATAATTGTGAACAGTTGCGGAAGTTATACCGCTTCAAGCAAACGGGAGTCAAACTATTATAGGCCTACTGACTTACATTATTACGAATGTAAAGCAAAAAGGCAGTAACTTACGTTTGCCCAGAGCTAGCCCAGCCACGCAGCACCTCCTGTCAAACAGTCCGATGGAGACGACCCGTCCGTGCTCCTTCTTCACCGTTTAAAATCGCGGGATCTGCTCTTGTCCAAAGGCGCATGCGCGGACTTTGACCTGTTGGGGAATCTTGTGAGATTCGAGATAATTCACCTTCAGTAGCGGAATGGTTATCCATATGGAGCTGCCTGTCAGTGATGCTTATTCATGAATAAAGGCAATTATAGTCTGCTTTTGTATTCAAGAGTAGCTTTGTTATTATTGTCATGGCAACTGTAATGTCAATAATAATGCTATGAAAGACTACCGCGGTCAAGCCAGCCGCAACACCGATCTCCGTGGTCAAATCAGCCGCACTTAAATTTCGAGTGTACAAGTATTCTCAGCATTGCGGTAAATGCGGAGAAACGTCGTATTACTTTTGGTTTTCAAAATAAAGGTATTAAGAACAGTAAGCTATATATCGAACCTACCAACCATTGAAAATAAAATGTTACATTAAAGTGATTCATGAGCCTATGATGAATAAAAAACACTTGTTATCATTTGTTTTACTGTACCAATGTGGAGAAATTCAACAACAAAGTCCCATATTTGTATCTGGAGATTGCATATTTGCCCATATTTGAGCTACTGTAAAAACACTTTGCTCAATAATTCCTGGCTATGGGTGGTATATTTGACTTCTACACATAGAGGACTACAAGTATGTTTAATATGAACCATTTTTAGTGTACCAATTAAGAGAAATTACAAAGTTAAAGTCCTACATTTAACGAATAATAGGTTGTACAGTAAAAATGCTTGATTTCCAGTCTGTATGTAGTCAGAGATGTAATTTCTCTTAATTGGTACACTAAAAATGGTTACTGTATTTATTTGTGGATTTTCGAGACTCTCCTGACGTGGCTGGATTCACAAATGCATTTTTTTCAACAAGGAACTCTCTGTAGCCAATCAGATGCCTCCCTCATTCTCAGCCAATCACATGACTGCATTCCCACGAGGGGTACCTCACCATGGCCACAGCACAGCTTTTTCTCTGTGCATTTTGCGCATTTGTGATTGGCTGAAACACACACACACACACACACACACACACACACACACACACACACACACACACACACACACACACACACACATACACACACACACACACACATACACACACACACACCATCTGTTTGGTCTTCCATCCCCTCCGTAAGAGATGCAACATCACAATTTTCAGTTTACACTCAAAATGTAAATATGCCAGAGTTAGCAAAAGAGCTAATTTTCATCTGTAGTCCCTTGGCAGGTCAACACATCATCACATTAAATTAATGAGAAAAAAAAAAAAATGCAAGAAGAATAGAAAGCCGATGTTATTGGCAGGCGGGCATTTTAACATTTGATTGGTTCAAAATGGTGTCTGTATATTATGCTTGCGCAAATGAGCCAATTAACATTCGAGCTGAGACTTAGGGGGCGGGTCTTTATAGTATAAAGACGAATGTTGAGCCGTTGATACGTACATTCATTGAGAGCTCTTACACTGTATCCAGAAGGAAAATGGGAGAAATTGTGCATATTCAAGCCGGCCAATGTGGAAACCAGATTGGCGCTAAGGTTAGTTAAACTATTATTCGTTTGACTCATGTCGTGTTCTCCGCCGGGCTCTCTGCTCCCGGAGCGGCGCTTTGTGCCCGTTCGCGCCACTGAAACCACACCCTGGAAATATAAACATGTCCTCTTTGTGAAAATGGACATTTAAATCTGAACAAAACGAATGCCCTTTTGGGTCGTATTCAGTACCATCATGTGTTGGAGTTAAAGACGAATAGAAATACGATTTAAACGTATTTTTGCATTTTTAAAACGTATCTCTAAATAAACGTAACGTAGCAAATCGTTAATACCAAGTTCAAAAACTGCTCCATGTTGATTTGGATTTGGTGAAAAGTGTTTGTTCGGCAACGTTACCGCAATGCGAAAAAAGGAAGCAAGGATTTCTGGTGAAAGGAAGACGATAACGTTATATCAACCTTATAAACGCGAGCCGCTGGTTTAATGGCGGTAAAATGGGTTTACATGGCGTGTTTGAGGCCTACTTGGCGATGCCTTTTCCTAGAGCCTGGGGTGCAGTCGAATAGTAAAAAAATACGGTCCTAACTCCTATTCCTAACTCCTCTTCCTTGACCTCTGGGGAAAACGTCACGGGGTTAAGGAAAGGCGATAGGAGAACTCAAAAGGAGTAAGTTAGTTTATACCGCCCACAAGCTCCTCGATTGGCTCTGCCTTTTCTTGTGTGATTGGCCGTCCCCGCTGTCACTCCATCTTGCTTGCACACGGAGCGGTCTGCTAGTCTGCGGTCAGGAGTCCTACAGGAGTCCGCTACTAGAACTAGTTCACGTCAGCTAGAAGGATTGTAATATCAGAGGTTTTATTTACATTAACGTTTGAATCGGTGTCCATGTGCGTATGTGCGCGCGTGCGTGTGTGTTTGGTAATTAGACGCAGCCAGGATGTCTAAAAAAAGAAAAGTGGACATAAGAGACTTCTTTAGAAGTCAAAGTGTAAGTTACTCAAAGAAATGCGTTACACCCATCCTGCAACACCTTCACTGGCTCCCAATAAAGCAGCATATATCCACTTCAAGATCCTCCTCATCATTTACAAAGCTCTCAATAATCGGATCAATAAAATATTTTATTATTATTGTTGTTATTATTACTATTGGATTAGAATTGGGTGATAATGTTTTGCTACGTGATTTACAACCAGTCAAACCAAAAAAGCAATAGCACTACTACTAGAAAACAGTGAACTGAAAGTGTTAGAGTTTTATTAAAAATACTTGTGTCCCCCCCCCCCCCCCCCCCACCTCTGAAATCAAAATTTCGTCCTTGCCGCGCGCGCGACCTCCAGCCAGGCCGCGCGCGCCGAAGCAGCACGGCGGGAATATGCTTTAACTTATAGTGTTGTTCGTTAAAGTGCGTTCTCTCCACAAACTGCCATATTCTCTTACATGTCTTTTTTCCAAGGCTCTGCTGTCTGAGCGTTGAGACTGAGTCGAGTACACACAGAGACAGGACACCCTGTTGGACGATTTCCCACACGATGAGGGAAATCGTCCAACTTCAAGCCGGCCAGTGCGGCAATCTAATCGGAGCTAAGGTCAGTAAAATTCTTTCTCCCACCTCCCAAAATTCTTTCTCCCAATTCTCCCACCTACAGTCCCATTTTAACAGAGCTGTTAATTATCAAGGTAAAGTCTGAACACATTCTTGTAGGACATTCTTGACTTCTTGTCTTCTTACCTGATAGGGAAGCCCAGGCCATGTTGTCACACTTTTCAGACTCTTTTTATATATTGTATGATCAGTGCAGGGCAGTTGCTAGGAATTCTGGGCCCCCTGAAAGAATATCGGTGTGGGCCCCTCTACCCATTCATTGCCACCTACTGGGGGCTGTGTGTGGGCCCTAGCGGGCTGTGGGCCCTTAGAATTGTCATCACCTTTCCCCCCCTATACGACGGCACTGGATCAGTGCATTATATTTTTAAAAACGGCATACCAAATGAAAGAATAATGTCTCAGGAAAATATGTCAGCAAGGACTGACTAGTAATTCAATTCAAATATGTTCTTTTGTTGAAGGATATTCAATTCACAGATGTGGACTAGGATGTTGGCCACAGCTTCACGACCACTGCTTGGACTGCAGCTTTATTTGTGGGGTTCTCTTTCCAGAGGTGAGCATAACCTTGTGCGTGCTACAGAATTTTAAAAGCTGGAATGAATGGCAGATATTTGAAGTTTTTGTATTGATTTTAAATCAATTTAATTGCTTAAAACTCTGTTTAGGCCATCATATATGGAATCTCATCAGTGAATGCCATTTCATGGGAGGAGGCAGAGCAGGTCTTCCTGGCAGGGCCTGTTATCCGGTAAGAGGAGAGAAGTAGGAATTTCTAAATACATTGATGGTTCTTCTATTCCAGTATTATTATTCCAGTAGTATCATTTTTGTCTGTTTCAGTGAAGTGGACGAGTTCTTCAGGAGGCTTGAAAGGCAGATGAGGAAGGAAGGAGCACTGCCATCGTATAAAGTGAAAGCTTGTGCAATAAAACATTTGAAACCATTTCATTTCATTGTAGGCTATGTTAAGATTGTTTTGTCATTATAACCCCATGCAATAGAACATTTAAAAGCATGTCATTTCATTGGAGGTTCATTATTTATTTAGCCCAAAAAAGTTTAAAGGTTTTCCAAGCCTCACAAACAATTAGATTTTAGTGTTTTATTTCGATTTTATTTATTTATTTAGTCCAAAAGATTTTTAAAAAGTTTAAAAGTAATTCAAGCTTTACAAACTAATAGATCTTGGTGTTTTATTTGGACTTTGCCCTGTCAAAAATCCATAAGGGTCCAGACTGTGTGCAGTTGTAGTTTTACAGTCAACCAGTAGGTGGCACTGTCAAAAAAACCACAAGGGGTCTGAACGTGCGGGTCCAGAAGTGCGGGGGACTCCAATGAATGTAAAGGATATAAAACACGTCCGAAATCCAACATATTAATACTGAGATAGGACTTTAAAAATACTAGGGTCACAAGTCCAAATCCCCCCCAGCAAAGTCAAATTTCACAGTGGGATTATGTTTAAGATCTTTACAGACATGTTTTGAGACAATCACTTTGAGTAATAATTTGTCTGATATGTTTTTCTCACAAAAATAAAATGACCTCATCAGACATTGAACTGTAATTGATTTGTTTGTTTTGAAGTTCACCTACTGCACACAATCTCTCCTACAGTTGGTCTTAAACTTAGTTTAAAAGGTGCTCAATATGAAATTCAGGGCTTATCTAGTGCATCCACATGGCTCCCAACATTGTGACGGCTGAGCCGACAGGTTGCAGCAAACAGTGCCGACAGTTTTTTTTACCTGAGGGGGAACCGGAGGGTGAAACTTATCAGCTGTAACCACAGTACAAGCCCAGTGCAGAGCGGTGGCTGTGAGCTAGCCAGCAGGCAACGTTCATTCAAAAAGCCTGCAAGGCCGGCCATGTAAACAAAGCATAGAGAAACTTGGATTACAACACACAAGATTCTTCAATCTCTGCTCAGGTAGAAACTATACTCCACTGCCTTGCAGTTATTTACCCAAACCGATGCAGTGAGTAGCTTCTCAACAATGTGGGAAGACAGATCCTGTGGTTGTGGAAAAGATACAGAAAAGTTACAGAAGGGTCAAATTATTGGGCTACATCAAACAAAGAAAACAACTAAGGAGACTGTTCTAGGGTGATGGGTGAATCAGGGAAATAAAAGAGGTGGAGGAAATGATGCACCCATCAGGTCTGTTGCCTACTGTACACCCGGGGCAGCGGTTAGGATCTGGGGTTGCTTCAGTTGGTCAGGTCGAGGTTCAGCAACGTTATGAGCTTATCAGCTGACTACCTGAATATACTAAATGACCTGTTTTTTCCATCAATACATTTTTACTTGCCGGATGGCTCGGGCATATTCCAACATGACAGTGCCAAGAATCATCGGGCTCAAATAGTGACAGAGTGGTTTGGAGAGCACAAGACATCATTTTGACACATGGATCAGCCACCAGAGTCCAGACCTGAACCCCATTGAGAATCTTTGGGGTACGCTGGAGAAGAATTTCTTGGTGACAAAAATAAATGTTGTGAAATTGTATCAGCTTATCAAAGCGATGCCATGGCAAATGCTTGCCATGACCAAAACTGTGTGTGACTTTTTTTTTTGGCCAGGCAGTGTATCTTTCCGTAGCAAATAGTTGTATTCTGCTACATTAATACTCTAAAGATTCCGATGGTCACAATGTTTCAGACCCAAAAGGTTCATTTTTAAATGCATAATGGGTAGATTATACAGTTACCAAAGTTCTGTGAAAGACTCCTATTAACCACCATTAGGACATTAAATACCTGAATATTTAGTTATGTATCTTTTCCAACAAAGTCACAAAAAGGCATCTTATCAAAAGTGTTTTTTAATTGAACTCAACAAACTGACAGCTGTCTATAGATGTCTTCATACAGGACAAGACCAAACAAACAAAGGACAGAAAAAAAGAGCTAAAGAGCTGCTGATCATTCTGACTATACAGTGAAATCTCTGAGCATTACCTAATTGTTACAGCAGTGCTGAGAGCGGGGGAGGGGGGGGAGTGGAAGAAAGAGGGTGGGGGATGAAGACAGACTGATGCCATGTCTGATGTCAGCTAGTAATGGAAAGACAGACGAAGTAAAGAGGACGACCACTCCTCCATTACAACCTCCTCTGCTTAAGCCATTCTCTGCTTGAAGTGATGGTGAGGATGAACGACAGCAGGAGGGAGGAGAACAGTGATTGAACAAGGTGGGAAACATGGAGGGACAGACAGGACCAAAGACAGACAGAGAGAGGACAAACAAGGTGGTGACCACTACTCCATGGCCTCCTGGTTCTCTTGGTCTGCGCTGATCTCCTCGCTGGCCTCTTTGCCCTCCTTGCTCCTCTTGCTCTTCTTGTGTTTGTGCCTCCGGTGGCTGTCGCCCTCCTCGCTGTCGTGCCTTCTCCTGCTACTGCTGCTAATCGAAGGAGAAGTATAGGAGTGTTGAAAGGGCAGAGGAGGTGACGAGAGGGGAGATTCGAGAGGCAGAGGAAAGATATCAAAGGGAGAGTAAAGGGCATGGAGGGAAGACAATAGGGGAAGGGAGATAAAAGGTTATGTCGGAGACAAGAAGATCAATGGGTGAAAAAAAGAAAAGGTGAAGTGAAACGGAGACAGACAGAAGGGTTATTAAAATGGCAGAGAGGCCAAATCAGAATAAAGGAGGTGATGTGAGGTGAAAGACAAGAGGTGGAGACGACAAAAAGAAAGCATTTCTGATATTTTATATATATATATATATATATATATATATATATATATATATATAAAAGGTTTATATAAAAGGTTTTAATTATTACGATAGCATGAAATCATGCTAAAAGACATGGAAATAAAGTAACAGCACTGTTCTCATATTGCAATGTAGAGCTACTTAGTATGAGATGGAAATATGACAAGGAAAATGGAGGATCAGACTCTTTGAAATACAACAATGCTCAGCCTTTAAGATCCCAAGCTCATTCACATCTTCACATCTTTAGAGTTGCTGCAATGATTCTGGGGAAGGGTTTAGCGTGCGTTTACGTACCTGCGAGAGGACTTGTGGCGTCCCTCCTCCTTCTCTCGGTGCCGTCTCTCTCTGTGCCTTTCCTCTTTCTCTCGGCTCGACCTTTCACGATGCCGCTCCGCATAACCGCTGCGTTCTTGGTACTCGCGGTAACGATACCGCTCCTCGTCGCTACAGGAGTTGAAAGAACAAGAGCTTTCACTTTACAATGTCATGTTTTCATGCTGCCTATGCTCTGATAAAAAAAATAGGCCCTTTGATGTTACAGTAGAGTAATACTGAATGCAAGGACATATCCCTCCGTTTGCTTAAAATATGATTTTCAGTGTCTTCCAAGGGTAAAATTGTTTTCAAAACTCAAAATACTGAAGACAGAAATCCTATGATACCTCTTCAAATACCCCAACTCTGGGTATCTGCTAATGCCAGACACACTCTGATATCTTTACTCTCTTTTCCTTCATTTATAAACTGTATAGTTCATAGTGTTAATCATGTTCATGTATGGGCAGCCCCTATGCTATGTTGCTTTGTGACATAGCTGGCATGTGAGCCACTGACGAGCTCACAGCGCCGCTCTGCACTCCTCTTCTAAGGCGGTTACAGCTGATAACGCAGTCCAGTGAAGCGCAGTGCCATCCTCCAGTTCCCCCTCTGGTTCTGACGGTTAGCTCGGTCAGAATGTTTGCCATATTTTATATAGTTCGTGGCGTTAACACCGTCGGCTACGAGTCACAGGCGTCGACCATGTTGAGAGCCATTAAGAAGCATTCAAAATGCTCCCAGTCTCATATTCGCACCTTGAATAATAATAATTTGAATTTAAACGTTATGAATGAAGCCCTACTCTGTCATATTTTCTTTGGATTACCATCACTGAGCACGTCGACTCGGAAGCAACATCTGGTCTTCTTTTTGTTCCTATTAAATATCTCTCCATTCTGTAAACCTACAGACTTTTATGTCTGAATGCACCCCATTGCTATTGTGATAGCCAATTTGTTCACTGTTCAGCTCATACGAGCGCACGCTGATCACGCTCACTGGAGCGTAGACTTCAGACACCGTCTATTTCTTCCCCACCTCCAAGGTCTCAAAAATCAACCTCACAATTGAGAGAGTGCAGTTGCGAGCCCCGTGCTCATGGGACCGTATTTGTGCAGACAGGGCAGAAATGCTCCCTCACAAAGATGTTTTCTTAATTCATGATCACTTATTACTGAAGTACTAAGATGTTAAAAAAGAACTCTGTAAGTATGATCAAGAAAATGTACTTGAAGCAAAAAGTAAATGTGCTCAGTATGCAGCCAAATGGGCTCTTTAGTTGTTGCATTATTATACATATTAATAGATTATTATTAATGGAGGATGCATTTAAGTGTTGCAGCTGGTGCAATATTCCCATCTGAAATGTAGTGAGGAAGAAACGCCACACAATTAAAAACACTAATATAGTACCAGTTTAAGTACCCCAAAATCATACAGTACTTGAATACAAGTACTGAGTTACTTTCCTCCACAGACTTCTATCCCATGCTGTTCCAAAAACAGGGTGGGAATAGATCAAGAGCTGCTGGTCGCACCAGTGCTGCCACTGGGAAAGTAAGTCTGGAGCCCTAATGACACTAACAGACAAACTACATCAATATGAATCCGTCATGTAACGACTGACCCACTTATCGACACTTTATGACAACAACTGTGCGATTCTGTCCATCTCACCTGGTGTAGCTCATAGCTGAAGGGCTGTGCTCCCTCTCTCTCTCTCCCGCTCATGTGTCCTCTCTCTGGGCCTCTCTCTTTCCTTCTCTCGCTTGTCATCTCGACGGGAATAGTAGTCCCAGGGTTTAGAGTTCTCCATCGTAGGGGGCCAAGGAGGAGGCACACCTCCAGTCATGGGTGGCGGGTATGCTCCTGAAAGGTAAAGGGGAAGGTACCCGAAGAGATAGTTATTAGAGATGACAAATCTGACCTGCTAATTTGCCAATTCTTTCTAAGAACTAGAATTGCCAGTCTCCAGACCAACTCTGTTTTTCCACCACTGTCCCAAAAAAAGTCAGTGTAACCTGTCAAAAAAATCTAAACATTATCCTTTTTACTAAGTATCTGTAGTGATAATTTGTATAAAACACATTCAAAATCATTTATTTAGAAAACAGCATTAGTAGTTTTAATTATGTATTATAAACTGCTCAGAGCTAGTATTAGGACATTAAACAGGTCATAATTTCCTCTCTAATATTGGTAAATTTGCTATCTAGCCTGCAAAAAAAGCACACTTTTCTCTGATAAATGTTTGTCTGGTGACCCATTTAACAAGCTACAGTGGTTGACAGATAAGATGGAGACTTCAGCAGGAGAGCTTATGCAGATGTTGTGCTGTGTGTGTGTGTGTGTGTGTGTGTGTGTGTGTGTGGCTCCTGGGCTGCATAGCTGGCAGTAAGCCATTGTGGCTGTAGTCTCGCTGTAATAGAACGGTGACATGCCTGCTTTAAAAAGGTAATATTGATAGAGAAAGGTGCCAAATAAAATTATTGCTTCTTTCTAAAAAAATACTATGATTGCGAATTAATAATTTAAAAATGTTGACAGGTCCAAAATTAATGTTTTGTACATCTGACATTTGGTGTTTGTGAGCCAACCTCACCAACACAGACACAAGTGTCTGACTGCTCTCCATCAGGCTGCAGAATATGTGAATAGTTATTGTGTGACAACTGAAGTTAGCACATATCTTAGCTTAATCATCCTCAAATCAATAACCCATAAAGCAATAATTTGGTATACTTCAACAAAACCAACAACAACTACCAACAGTCATATTCCTTCAAAATGGAGAATGCATTGTCCCCGATTAGATTGTGAAAAATAAGTAGGAAGAAACTACACCACTTAGACCACAAGAAAAACGTTATCTAAAACTAGATAGTTATATCCTAAGATTACGTTACATGAATGTAGGCCTAAAGCTACATGTGGCACGATGACTTCATTACTCGAAGGTTTCATCACTTGACTGACTGCCTGACTCTCACTCCACTTGACCAGATAACATGCAGGTTTTGCAACAAACTTGTCAAGTAATGAGCCATTGTTCTAGGTTGGTTTCAGTTCATGAAAATTGACTGTAACCACTTTGGTCGCCTAAAAATGTCTAATCTGGTGTTCGGTTTTACTGAGTTCCACCATATCATGTCACTGCTGGTTGCAAAAAAACAACAACAAGATGGCGCAGTGAAAATGCTCAACTTGTGGCTTTAAAACCAATAAGTTACTTCATGGTTGACTTCTTATACACAGTCTACTGTGTGTGTGTGTGTGTGTGTGTGTGTGTGTGTGTGTGTGTGTGTGTTACCTGTCCATAGTGGGGATGATAGCAGGAGGGGGGCCCCTCGGTGGAGGAGGGAAACCAGGAGGAGGGACAGGAATGGGCAACCCTACGAGGCAGACAGAGAGAAATAACAATAAAACGGAGCAGATGCGAGGTAAGATAGGATGGCTGCTCCAAATCAAATACACCAAGAGACCAGTGTAGAAACAATAAACCTACTGGGTGGGGGGATGAGTGGAGGTGCAGCGTTGACGTTGGGCGGTGGAGGGAGGAAAGGAGACGGGGGTATGTTTGGAGGAAGCGGTCCAGGAGGAAAGAAGGGGGGAATCTTTGCTGCAGTTGGCTCAGCATCTGACTGTTCAGCGATCACCTGCAGAAAACAGGCAAGATGACAAAATACACTCGCAACAGTTTCTTTTGGTGTTAACTATAGTGTAGTAGGGGTAACAACATGTTTTCACCAGGAAAAATGAAATCACATACAAAAAGTGTGTTTTTTGTATTCAGAGTGACTATGTTGCTTCCGCGTACCTGGATATTGTTGCCTTCTAGATTATGTCTGCGTCGCCCTTCAACCCTGCTGATGGTGGCCGTCCCTCCACCAATCACATCTATAGTTCCACTCGTCTTCCTGGGAAAGGAATACAAAAAAATAAAATCAAGGCACAGAGTATGCACCACGTCTACGTCCACACAAACAAGATGACACACAATCAGCAGTTTACATGAACTAAATATCTAATTCACATAAAAGTCTGCAACAATGCGGAACTAAATCATTCATGCAGACTGCAGTTTGGAAAATGCGATGGAACCTACAGTCTGACACTGGATTTTTGAGACAATGTTATAATCATGTTCAAATATATATGAACAATCTGGATAAAGATCACTTAGATTTAGAACTGTGACCAATATACATACTGAGTGGGACCTCAAACCTAACGTAGGTGATATATTTATTGGCCTGGCTGATCTAGACATTTATTTAAATATACCAAAGTTAACCTTTATGAAAGTAAGGATGTCTTTTAACGGATACACTACAATCCTAGTGTTAAGGTTGCATATCTAAGAAAGAAAAAAATCATATTTATAATCTCTATAAAAAGGTTTTCAATTTACCAACAAGCTAGTTATCAACAAGCCACCGAACCAACGAGCTGTGGATTCAGTTACAATGGTGATATTCTAGTGTCAGAGCTCTAACTTATATTAACTTTCCAGCCCCACATCAATACATTTCCCATCAGGAGCATTTCACCAAGTGGGGACAAGGCTATGGCAACTTACGTATAATAGGACATGTCCGGGGGCGGGCCAGGCCACTGAGGGGGAGAGATCCTACCATTGAGAAACAAAGGACAGGGGTAAAGGAGATGAGAGTAACGGCCTAAACACACACATACGTGGGATGACCTGCTCTAACCACAGGGACACTCCTCTTACAGCCCTCCCTTGTCTAGATACAAAAGCCAAGTTTCCATCCAAATGTAGTGCACATTTCAAACCATCTTGCAGGAAACCAGGAAAAAGAAAATGTGAATTACTGCATGTTTCCATTTACTACGTTTATGCGAGATAACGAGCTAAACTGTTGGTGTCAATTAGGCTCGTGCTGACTGGCAATCGGATCTGTATCGAAGTTTGAAGGGACGATTAACAAAGGTTTTTCCTACGCCAATATTAAGGAAATGTTCAATAACTATTGGAAATGAGATGTTATTAAAAATGATCTCTCTAGATTCAGTGCCCTGCTTTGCATTCAGAGATGATTCTGGTGGAGCGGCATGTCCGTCCAACCAGTTTGCCGTCTCTTTTTTCTATGGATCTGTTCAACAAAACTTTGCTCTGCATTCTATAAAAATAGTTAATGTTATGATATGTATCTGTTCAAAGCTTTAATTGACATATGCACATAGACACACAGTCACAATGCAATGAATAAAAGTCATGTTTAAATTATTAAAATAAAAATGTTCACTCTCCCTATACTCTTTAAATGTTCATTTATTTCAATGCTGTGTCAGAAGCTGGGCCTCAGCGGACGTTTAAGTCACATGCTTCACCTTTTATTGATATAGAACCGACAACATTATTTTGCATATTTCAACATTTTGTTAATTTCAAGCATTTTCACTCAGGTTTTTAATACTTAATTTGAAAATGCACATAAAACACGTGGATGGAAACACACTTCCGTTCTTAGCTTATCTACTTTTCTGTACACATCACTTCTAGGGAAAGGTGTTATATGAGCAGATATATTTATAAGTGAAGATAGAAGCAGAAGTGTTACCTGGAGACCTGACTGACAGCAGGCTTGTACAGGCTGACAGGAGATGTGAAGTCTGGCTTTGAGGTGTGAATGGGTAAACTGGATATGTCCTTTTCATTGCCCGTCCTGCCTTGCTGAACCTAAGGAAGAGCCAAAAAATAAGCTTGTTAATACATTTCACGTGTTAATCATAGTAGAGATAGTTAGTAATGATTTTTAAATGTAATGTTTTTTGTCTTATTATATATATAAATATAAATATATATATATATATATATATATATATATATATATATATATATATATATATATACCGGTATATATATATATATATATATTCAGTCCCTTCTCAACAATATAGACATTTAGGAGATATACATGTATAAAATGACACTACAGTTTTAACTGTTGTTTATGTTCCTCTGGTCAAAAAAAGGGGGGTAAAGCATATCTTATAAAGTAATCTTTCTGTTTAAACCATTAAGAAAACTACTTGATTCAAACTAACTGATGAGAGGCCGTAGAGGGCGTCGACAGAAAGAACAGAACAAGGACAGAGTAAGTACTGGTCTCGCTCACAGTGATCTTGCTTGCCACCGAGCCAACAGTAGAGACCTCCAGGCCCATGCACAGTCTCTTCTGTTTTTCACAGTAAGCTTTCCATGTGTCTTCATTGAATTAAAGTAGTCTGACACACACACACACACACACACACACACACACACACACACACACACACACACACACACACACACACACACACACACACACGGCTTCCTCCAGGGTTTCTCTTCAAATGACTCCAGGTCTGCCTCCAGCACTGGGACCCCGTTGATGTTTCCAGGACCATCCAGATCCACTCCCTTCATCTTGGAGGCTGCGGATAATAAACATCATAAACTGTTAACTGGAAATGAACATCATGTTCAAACTCTGTGTGTATGTGATCAGTGTTTTGGACAGAACAGTGCAGAATAGTGAAGAAAAGAATAAGCTGTAAGAAGCCACAGAAAAGGGTTCAAGATGAGAGGGTGATACCTTGTCCATAAGGTCTGGAGCCCGTTGTCTTTATGTTGAGATTGACAGGTGGAGCTCCATAAGTTCTGGGAGGACAAAAAATGAAAAATCCTTAAACACTGTCATTGATATCACAGGGTCTCCTCTAAATTAGCTGTCATATACACCACATATACAGTATAGTATAATAGTGTATACCGACAAGATCAATGCCAGTTTCAGTTCACTCCAGTTCATATGTTGCACTCCAAAGTTTGAGCATCCTCAGTTTTTTGTGTGGACCATACATGCTATTTTAGCCTCATATTAAAGCAACAACAAACCTATAAATACAACAATTTGAAGTGTAAAAATAAATACTAGGAGCTTAGCTTTTTGATTAGGAACAAAAAAGCATCTGGTAGGAATACCCAATTTCTGTTTGTTTACTAACATAAACACATTGACTTTCTTTAAAGTAGCAAATAACAGTTAAAATAATCCACAAAACACCTAAAAAACCTACGTATACTGTGGTGCTCCAGTTTTTATGTCTCCAATGGTGACTCGGACGTCGTCGTCGTCATCATCACTGTCGCTGTCACTGTCGACATCCTCGCCTGCAACTGCACCATCAGCCTCACCATCACCTGTTGCCTGACAGTGAGGGGAAAAGTATGAGACATGAGCATTTGTCAGAGGGACAGAAAACAACTGTGAGAGGAATTAAAACTGGGAGGTAAGTCAGCACACAAACAAAACAGACAACAAAGCATGGAAAATGTAACAACACATACTGTGACTGTGTGCACACACACTACAGCTGCACTCACCTCGGAGGCCACTCCATTCCCTGTAGCGTGTGCAGCGGCATCCTCTGTTGAAGCATCAGCAGGTGCACTGGAGAGAAAATGAAACAATAAACATCAAGTTTCTTTGAAATGTCTTTTAAAGATCTGGTGAATTTTCTTTAACCAGCTGCATTTAAGCACCGAGTCAAAAGCGTTGCATGTCAACACCTGCATGCTCTTAGATATGTCCCCTGCTCCGAATTAAGTTCCACTTCATTCATGCTTTCCAACTTCACGATTACCATGCAAATGCCACACAGAATTTAAAAAGGTGCAATTCGACACAAACAACATCTAAGTCTTTTTATGCTATTATCTTTTTCTTTCCTTTATCTGCAATATGAAGAATTCGAATTCACTGCAGAATTATGTAAAAATCTGAGTCAAATTATTTCGAGGACCCCTGAAGTAAAACTGCGGACCCCCTATGGGTCCCTGACCCCTGAAGATGGTATTAAAATGGGCTGCATGGCCAAAGCTATGAGGACACCCAAACATTGCACACATATGTATTTATTAAACATCTGACATGCAAAACCATGAGCAGTCGCTTCCACACAACCCTCTTCTCTTGTTGACATAGGGGGCCACAGTAAGACTGAGAGCTAGCATGCTCAATAGCTGGATCCTGAAATCAAAGCAGCTAAATGGAATTCAGCCATCATTTATGTCATTATTAACACCTGGGCTTTTCCTACTGCAAGTTGTGAAAATATCCCCTGTGAACAAGACCGCTTGACCCTGGTCCATGGGCCCCAAAAAGCCTCTTCAAAATGTGTGAATATGCATACTAGCTGAATCAAATAGCAAGGTGCTGCATTATTAGGCTATCTTGTAGGCCTGTCTTCTACCTTGCATCAACAGGAGTCTAAATGCAGCGTGCTAATGCTAAGATGTTTTGCAGGAAGCTATAACGCTCGCCATGTCCAACATCTTAGTTTTGTGCTTTAGCATGCTAACATCTGCTAATTTGCACTGAACTGAGCAGCACAGTCGAAGCTGAATATTATTTGTTTTAATCATAAATTAAAATATTGGTCACATGACCAGATGATGGAAAATCCATACACCATCAATTGATTATACTTCATTCTGATGGGGAACATAAATGTCTGCATTTAGAAATCCATAGCTGCTGCAACATTTTAACTGAAAATCACAAATATTGACCTCATGATGGCAGAGGAAAAGTCAGGAGATCACCAAACCAACTTAAGAAAATGTCCCAAAGCTGTTTAATATAATTATATGTCTGTCATAAACAGAAAATAAATAATTATAAGCAGAACCACATCCTGTTTAATGATTTTAGTCTTTAAATTTTACTGAAAAACCTGCTCCACAGTTTAAATCCTTACTTTACCATGGTGAAAATCTGTCTGAAGATGTAGGAATTTGGTTTGATTTCTTTCTGAACAGTGAAAACATGCTGACCCCTCAACAATGGTGCTCTTTATATTCTCTTATGGACAAGGTATCACAATCTCATCTTGAACCCTTTTCTGTGGCTTCTTATATAGCTCTGGCTTCGGTGAAATTGCATTTTATCAAAAAAACATTGTGGAATATTTAGACA
>NC_139917.1:9291796-9376796 GCF_963514095.1 Eutrigla gurnardus
AGTAGGGAAATTAACTTTACAATTTTGAATGGCAGTGTGTTCCTTGTGAAAACAAGAGATTTTCTTCATGAAAATGGTGCCAAATGCAGAGAATTGTGTGTAGTGTTTTGAAAAAGTGTGTTTTAAAACTGCAATTTGAGTGTAAAGCAGGAATTGTGCTTGCAGTTTAGCAGAGTTAGTTCAGGGGGTTGGTGCATGAGTTACATGTTGTGGTCATTGTGTCTCAAGTACCAGTATTTGTGTGTAAACAATTGAGAAAAACTGTAAAACAAACTGAACATCACAACCTCTTTATTGCTGGACAGATGGTAGGGTGAGAGATCAATCAAGAGAGGAGGAAGAGGTTGAAAGAGTTTCATGTGTTGCTCCTCAGGCTTTGACCTGCTCTGACGTAGTTTTACATGACTTTTACATGACTTCTATCTTTCTCACTCCCTGTCTTTAACCCCTCTCCTCTCCATCCTCATGCCCGTAGCAGTCCCATCACCATCCGGTATCCGGCATGGTGTGGATATCTGAGATCAAGCTGTCTAGCTCCTCATCTGATAACGTACTGTATAGACCCCTAACAGAGAGACCCCACTCTGTCATCCGTCTCTGGAGTGTCCACCTGGAAAACCCTTGAAGATGGGCTATACAGGTTACTGATAACCCCATACTAAGAAGCTCAGACACATATTCCTCGCTTAAAATAAGTCTAGGGTGACTAATCTGTCCTCTCTCCAGGGAAACTGTAACAACTTGATCTTGTTCATTTATAGCAGCCACAAGGGCATGCAATTCTGTTAACAAACTGAAAATATTCTGCGGTATCTGAAGCTGGCCAGAACACGCGCTGAGTATGACAAGCTCCTGAGAAATGGTGAACTCTAGAAAATCATAATCTTGAGGGGCCCTTTCAAGCCAGCCTGACAGCCGGTTGTAAAGCCTGTTCAGGATATGGTCAAGCAACATTGCCTAGACAGGAGGAAATAACAAATGTTATAAATGTGGGTGTTGACTGAGTGATGGATACTGGAAATTAAAATACAATAATATTTTTCAATTTGTTATGGCAAGTCAATGTCTCATAACACAAAATGCAACAACATAAATATGCTAAATGGGTTCATTGCTTAAATGATATGACACTCACCTGAGATGAACCACCAGGATCCGTCATTTTCCTAGAAGGCAGAGGAGAATAGGAGTAATTTACTTTACTACCTTGAGATCTTTCAAGCATAGATATTAACTAGTCTTTTTTATAGATAAATGTTTTAAACCTAGAAAGAATCATCTTGTAAAAGAGCATATAAGTTATATGAATCTGACTCTCTTCCTTCCACGTCTGTTTTCTGAAAACGAAACCTGCATGAGCCGATCTGACCCGGGGTCACAGCTCTCCTCTCTTACAGTTTGACAGATAAGACTACAACAATACACACATACGTATATTCATTGAAAACAAATGCACACGGCCGGGAGGATGGTTACCAAAACAGAGGAAAAGTGACAGGACGCTAAATTTCTCAGCTTCGCGTCGGGGTTTATTTATTAATGTGGTTAAAGATACAACCTACCTTGAAAGTTGCCTATATCGCTGTCTCTGCTGCTAGCAAGTGCTGAATCCACCCTCTCCTCTGATTGGCTGTGGGGGGGAAAGCCCCTCTCCTCTGATTGGCTGTGGGATCAGTCGCTCTCAGATCAGCACCCGCCTTTTGCACCATAGACTGAATGCACAGATCGTTTTGCTCCACATATCTCAGTGGAGGTGGGATTTGTGATTTGTAGGTGAAGGAAACAGAATCTGTGACTCGTGGGGAAGATTTGCGCAGTTGTACTTCTCGATTTGTGTTTGTGTTTTAAAAGAACACAAATATTTTCGTGGGAAATTATTTTACATACATTGAACATTTATTGCACAAGTTCACATTCAGATTTGCACACATTCAAATTTTGTCCACAACTTCACATTGTCTGATACAGGTACACAAATATGTTTTGCCCAAATATAGACAATAGGAGCAAAAATGTGAGCGTGTCAGTTTTTTAATCTGTGACTTGTAAAATAGGATTTGTGCACCTGTAATTAAGAATTTGTGAATGTGTAAGTGTTGTGTTGTATTTGTGGAGAGAAAAAAAATCTACAAGTACACAACTCATAGAGTCTGTGACTTCAAATTTACTGATACACACATAGACGGATTATCATGACCACGGGCCCTGGACACAAACTCGCCACGGGCCCCTGCCTACACACGCAAATAGTAGGCGCAAAGGCGCTCTTCCCATTACGCACATAACAACACCGCAACAACCACAAAATTACTGTCATTTTAGGTCTGTTTTGTTTGACACCTGCCATGTACAGGACAATATACATATTATATTGCATTACTAGTAGTTCTGCTAGCACTGTCCGCTAAGGTTTCCGTAGGAGGCAGCGCCGCTCCACCGCTACCAAACGTCTCCGGTGAACTTGCGCTAGCAGTGTTAGCATCCTGCAGGTCGTCCCGGTGAGTTGTAGTACTGCTACTACCGCTGCTATGAGTAGCACCATCATCTTGCCCCACTTTTCTGGTGAAAAATGTTGCGATGGATGGGATTTGCTGCACCAAAGCAGCATCTTTAGCTTCTTTTTCTTTCCTTTGTTTTCTTTTAGCTGATCCACTGAGCTCCCGCTTCTCCATTTTGAAAATGCAATGTACGGTTGACCCCCAGCATACGTACATACGTACGTCATTGTGTCATCACACATTACTGATTTAATCTTATAATTTCTAAAACATTCAAATTATTTTATTATCATACTACATTTTCAAAACCACAGCCATTCCAATATATTTTTTAAATTGTACCAAAAAAAAAACAAAAAAACAACTCTGAAGGCCAAGGGCCCCTATTGGCTCTGGGGCCCTGGGCACACGCCCACTTTGCCCATGCGGTAATCCGTCTATGGCGGTCGCCTGTAGGCAGAGGGGCCGTGAGAGAATTTCCCTGCCCGAATGTAAAGATGGATACTGAAGTTGCTAAGAAACTGCCTGACAGGGTTTTCTCTCTCACACTTGTTGTGGAAAAATGAATCTGCCCAATAAAGATCAACAACCAGGATCAGCTCTTTCTCCGAGGTTTATTTCACTAAGTATTCTAATCTGCAGAAGAAAGTACTGTTCACCCCTGCCTTCTGATACAATGGTTCAGACTCAGCAGGAACGACCCTGAGTCCAACAACAGTACTCCCTTTTAAGGAGGAGGAACCAAAGGACGGATCATGTCCTATCTTACAAAGACAAGATGTACAGGCAAGGTCAAGATTTACAGAACACAGGCGTCATAGTCCTGAAAGTATCTTATGTCAATGTGGCACTCATGTTCATATCATCTACAAACAGACATTCATTTTCGTCATAGCATAACAGTCAGATGAGGAGATGCGGATGGCGTCAGCCTGACAAATATTCTGATTATAAAGTACAAACATCCAAAATTCCCATTACAGTCCCCCCTTTGAACATTTTATGTTCACTAGAAAAGGTAATTTATAATTGTCTATGTCTCTAATTTACGGCAAGGTTTAACAGGGCATGCATTGAACCTGGAGAAAAAGCCTTTTATATTATGAAAGAATAAAACATAAGCTGTTCTTAATTGCATTCTTCATTACACATGCATGTGGAAATAGTGAACAAGCAATATTGATCAAACAAGAAAATCATATCATTAAAAGCACAAGCTAAACAATTTCATATCAGGAGTTGCCATAATGGTACCAGTAACAGAACCTCTTTCCCAGGAGTATACAACCTTCTATACTCTACTGATAACATGTCTGCTATGAGCACAATAATCACAAATATACCAATAATAAGGAAAAAGAAATGGATAAAGAACCCTCCAACCCTGCTTTCTCTTTCTGATACAGACCACCCTTCCCTCAAACATACAGGTCAGGTGTAGTGACCTGGTGCTTTGAAACCTTCACCTTACAGGGAAAATGATGCACAAAATATGATTAGCAGGTGGAGTGAGGATATAACATACATGTATCTGAACGAATTTCTACCTCAGGGCCCCATAATCTACCATCGTAGCTCAGCTGCTTTCTAAAATCTACAGCCCCCTGACAAAGTTGTTTGCCATTCTTCACCGGGTTGAGACGAAGGGCTTCTAAACCACCCTCCCCCTTTGTAGCGGACTGGTTGAGCTGTAGAAGGTAAAGGAACTAAGTTCGGACAGGTAGACAGACGGTTCCTGAGTGAGACAATTCGCACACAATTACATTTCAAGGTTCACACAAAAAGGGTTTTATTATTAAGCATGAAGTTGTAGTGTGATCCCCTTCTAACATCTATGTGTGAGTTAACATATCAGATTGACTCACTATCTGAGTCCAAAAAGGGCGGTACCCACAGATCTTCATCTGGAACAATGGTGATTTTCGGGTACTGTCCTACGGCAGAGCTCACCGCCGAACCCACGAGAGCTCGGCAGCAGGGCAGTACACAACAAACGACCAGCAACATTACAACCACAACCATCAACACAGGTGATAGGAATCTGATGGCGGTGGCTTTCCACCCCCCCTCTGTGAGCCAGGACCAAATGTCCCAGCCCTCAAAAGCCTCAGAGTCTTTGCTTTTCTCTCTGTGTAACAGTTCGTTCAGGTGGGCAACAACATGGGTCATGTTGTCATCTATTGCAGGCACGAAGGTACAGCATTTTGTCCCTATGACATGGCACACGCCTCCCTGTGAGGCTAGGGTCAAGTCGAGGGCGACTCTATTTTGCAGAGCCACGTTTCTGATGCCCTGGACAACAGGGGACAATGCTGCAAAGCCGGCAGCTGTGAGTTCAGTCAGATTTTCGAGTTCCAGGGATATTTCATCAATCTTATGTGCATTGTTGACAGTCCCCCACCAGGGGAGGATTCCCGAGAGCCCCTTCTCGGGTTGTGAAACACGTGTTGCCGTGCGCCTGGCCCTGTGCGGTCTGTAGTAGTGACTGTAATGAGTGTGAAAATATTCCAGGCTCGGCACAATGGCAACAGAAGGCAAGAGTCTGGCGAGATAGCAAGACCCACACCAGCCTGGTCTCAAGGACTGATAGACGTGCTGTCCACACACCCACACATGCTGTCTCAATGCACCAAACCCATCGCTAGAGGGCATGGTTACCACGGGGTTGTCCTCCCCCTCTCTGCCTAGACTGTGTGTATGTGTGAGGTTCAATCTGCCAAGGTAAGGGTTCACGCCCCTGCACTCAGGTTTGGTGTATGCAGAGTTCCATGCGCTGCCACACGTGGCCTTGACTGTCTGGTTACAAAAGGACGTGCCCAGGTTGTGGTCAAGCGATGCCCGGCACTCTCTCACAAAGCACACAGCTCCTCGTTGCCGTGTGGGATTTGTTGTCATTATTGAATGGTGCACCTCACTCAGAGCAGTTGTAACATTTCTGACGACGCTGATGTTCAAATCCTCCAACCAAGGAGCAAGGTTTGTGATGATTCGTTCTGGTGATTCCACAGGCTTGGTGAAGGCCACCATGACCCCCATGGTCTCAGAGATGTTCAGTGGCCAGGGTGCCACAGGCAGTGCTGTGCCCACGCCATTGGGGAGTTGGGCGCAGACATAACAACTCTCATTCGTCACCAATCTGGCGGCCAGAGCGACGGCTCGGTACCAGGCGTTCTGTTCCGGCCGGGTGACCGGGGCGACGTCCACCGTGGGTAGTTCTGGTCGGTCCAGGCCTGCGAGGCCGAAGTAGGGCTCGATCTGCAGCAGGAGAAGCAGGAGGAGATGCGTAGTCAGCTGGTGCAGCTGACGTCGCCCCCCGTTCTGGAGTGGCGGGCTGTCTCTGATCGGCCTGTGTAGGAGCGTCGGCTGATGGCCCTGGGATCCTTCTGCAGTGGCTGGCGTGGATCCAGGTGGCTCTCTCTGCGATCTTTACTGCAGTTTCTGTAACCAGCAGCACCTGGTAGGGCCCGTTCCACCTTCGTGATCGCCAAGTTTTCCTTCTCAGATCTCGGACCACGACCCAGTCACCTGGCTCCAGGTTATGCAGTTTTTGTGTGGTGGGTGTTGGCAGTGCGTCTTTCACCTGTTTGTGAATATCAGAGAGAACAGAGGTTAGGTGTGCGCAATACCGCAACATTTCATCCTCACAATGCCCTGTCTCAGGGAGTTGTCTTAGCTCAGGCCCAATCCCGGTTCGCAAAGGCCGGCCGAACAGGATCTCAAATGGGCTGAGGTTATTTCTGGACCTGATTCTCCCCCTCATGTACATCAACACAATGGGGAGGGCCTTAGTCCAGGGTAGTTTTGTTTCCTCGCAACATTTGGCAAGTTTGTTCTTTAGGGTCCCATTTTCGCGTTCTACCGCCCCACTGCTAGCTGGGTGATAGCTACAATGTCGCCTCAGGTCGAACCCAAGGTACTGATGCTTTTAAGCGTGGCATTTACAAAAGGGGTCCCGTTGTCACTCGAAATCCGTGAGGGCATCTGGGAAGAATTTGTATAAGTAAGGCTTTTGCCACTGCCGACGCGTCTTGTTTGGAAGTGGGAAAAACCTCGACATATTTTGAAAACATATCGACCATCACAAGGCAGAATTTCTTTCCCTCACTTGGTGTTAGTTCTATGAAATCCATTTGTAGGTGATCAAACGGTCTGCTTGCTGGGGGATGGGCGCTCTGTCTGACCCTGATGCCTCTGCCCACATTGTTTGTTGCACAGATCACGCATCTTTTGCAAAAATTTTGGGAGTAGAGTGAGAAGCCTTTAGTGAACCAATGTCTCTGGATGTCACGTGTCATCCCCTCTTTTGACGCGTGGTCTTGACCATGCGTCAATTTAGCGTAGTAGTGAAACAAATAGCCTGGTAGGCAGGGCTTATCGTTGGGACCATACCAGACATTTTGTTTCACCACCCCGCCTGCCCGTTTCCAAGCATGTTTCTCCCCCTGTGTTGCTCTGGTCTGTAGTTCTTGTAAGTCTGCATTGGGTGTTACAGCTGGGCTGGAAGTGATAGTGAGCTGTGTTATCAAAGGTTGCTTAGCAGCGACCTTGGCTGCAGAATCAGCACAGGCGTTTCCTTGTGAAACGTAGTCTGTTTGGTGTGTGTGTGCTTCGCATTTGCATATGGCGATGTGACGTGGCAACAGCAAAGCATCACGGAGAGAAGCAACCAGTCTGTGGTGAGCAATGGGTTTGCCCGATGCAGTCAGAAAGTCCCGGTTGACCCAAATTTGTCCAAAAGAGTGGCAAACCCCCCACGCGTATCTGCTGTCGGTGAAAATAGTGACAGTCTTACCTCTAGCCAGTTTGCATGCCTCAATCAGAGCCACCAGCTCTGCAGCCTGTGCTGAATAGTTAGATGGGAGAGGCTCAGCCAAAAGTGTCTCGTGTAATGTGGTGACTGCAAACCCTGATTGGTTGAGGCCTGTTTCCAGGTTCCTTGATGCTGAGCCGTCCACAAAGAGCTCCATGTCGGGGTTGTCAAGTGGTGTTTCCCGGAGGTCAGGTCTGGGGGAACAGATTTCGTTAATGACAGCCACACAATCATGGGGCTCCCCATCTTTAACTGTGGGGAGCAAAGTCGCAGGGTTTAGTATGGTGCAGCGTTGTACAGTGATGTTAGGCAGCTCCAGTAAAATGGTGTTGTATCTTAGCCACCGCGCAGGGGACAGGTGTGAAGTTTTCTTCTCTAAAAGGATCATAGAGACTGCATGTGGTACTAATAAGGTTAGTGGAGAGTAACCTACAATGTCACGTGAAGCTACGACCGCTTTCTTAGCTGCGGCCACAGCTCTGAGGCAAGCCGGAAGGCCGGCTGCCACGGGATCAAGTTTGGATGAGAAATAGGCGACAGGCCTTTTTTGCCCCCCATAGTCCTGCAGTAACAAGGAAGTCATGTAGTGCCCCTTCTCGTCAACAGTTTGTGTAAAAGGTCGGCTGCAATCAGGGAGCCCCAGAGTGGTGACCTGATTACAGGCGAACTGTAATTTGGATGAGCTGACCTTGTGGCCGTTGTCGGCCAGGTGTTTTAGCAGGGCCAGCGTGTCAGCCACGCAGGCTTCTCGTGTGGGAGAACAAATCATTAAATCATCCACGTATGCCAGCAAGGCGCTGTTTTGTGGCAGACTTAAGGATTCTAAATTGTCGCGCAGAGCGGCGTTGAAAATGGTGGGAGATTCGGACAGACGGGTGAATGTGTACGTTTTACCTTCAAATGTGAATGCGAACCAGTACTGGCTGTCGGGATGTATGGGGACGCTGAAGAAGGCATTAGCCAAATCAACAACAGAAAACCACTTACTTTCAGGTGGGACCTGTGAGAGGATTGTGTGAGGATTTGGTACCGTAGGGGCGCGCGCGTGGATTGCTGCATTTACCGCCTGCAGATCCTGGACAAACCTCCATTCATCTGGCGCGCCTGGAGGCCGAATCTTTCTCACTGGGCATATCGGCGTGCGGACGGGTGAATTTTCGCAGGGGACGATGACGCCTGCTCTGAGGAAGGCCTCAAACACCGGTTTGATGCCCTCCACAGCCTCTTTCCTTAGTGGATATGGCCGCTGGCAGGGCCAGTAGGAGGATTTTGGAGTGATTACAATTGGTTCAGCATTCTTTATCAACCCTACATCATGTTTGTGTCGTGCCCATACCTCTGGTGGTACCTGTTTTAGCTCTGGGATGTCACTGACATTATTGACCATCATCCTCGTGTGTGGAGGTGTGAGGTGTGGTGCGTGAGATACCTTTGGGTTTTGAAGTTTAATTTCGACGGTTCTTCGAGCAGCGATCGCCTTTTGAATTTTAACTCGGTGCACCTTTAACCCCTGATGATACTCGGTGTTGGGGTCATCCGTTCGTGTCCACTCAGTTGCATCGATGCATTTTTTCAGCCAAGGTTCCAAGTTTTGTGACTCCCCTCCTTTGATCAAGGAAACAAACGGGAACTGCGGCACTTGGAACGAAATATCAGACAGGCACACAGAGATTACACATCGTGCGTCATCCCAATACAGATAGAGCAGTTTTAGGTTATCACACAGGCTGTTCTGTCCAAACCATGTTTGTTCAAATGGTTCATCTTTCCCTGTGGAAGCGTGTGCAGCACAAAACAAGTCTGTGTGGTGCATGACATCAGCGTGTGTGAGTGCAGCTGTGTGTGTGAGTATGTTTGTTATTGCAGCGAGGTCAGAGGAGGGGAAGTGCCACTGATACTGATAAGTTATTTCTGTGCCGAGGGAAGTGAAAAAAGCCTGATTGTGTGAAACATTTCTAAGTATGGTGAGGCCTTCTTGCCCTGAGCTTATGTTTATGCTCAAAACACACATAAGGTCTCTCGCCACAAGATTTATCGGACATAAATTTGACAAAACAAAAGAATGTTTAAAACTGCCCTTCTGCTTGTCTACACATGTCCGTGGGACAGTGTATGGCTCTGTCACCAAGGTACCCGAGGCCCCGACAGATTTTGCACATCTGCCGCTCAATTTGGGTGTTGTTTTTAACTCTGTGTGTCGTATAACAGACTCTGTTGCTCCTGAATCTACCAAAAAAGTGAAGGGTGTGCCTTCAACAGTGAGTGTTATTGTGGGTAAATTCCGATAGGCAGCTGAGTTTAGTGAGGCATACATTCCGTCAATTTTTCTGTTTTCTGATGTGTGTGAGTTTTCTAAGTGATCAATGGCCTTGAGTATGGAACTGCAATTGTCTTGTGTAGGCTGTGTGGGTGTGCTGGTGTGCTCACGTGTCCCATGGCTGGGATGGGCGTCTGTCTGATCCAGATGTGCCCGTCACTCTCCCCGGCCCTCCTTCTTTGCTTGAGGTTGCCTTTTAGAATTTCCAATTGCCTGAGACTAAAACTGCCTCTATTGGGAAAACCGCACTCAGTGACCCAAATTTCAAATTGATCGACGCAAGATTCACCATAGTTTGTGATCATATACTGGAGGTTTGGGCTAAGAGCCAGGCCATTATCCCGTTTGCTTTGTGCTGACCCCATTTTCGCGTTTAATTTAGGCTTTCGTTAAAGTCGAACCGGTATGTCAATTGTTTGATTGATTTTGTTTTTGTTCTTGAAAACAGTCCGTAGGCTGAGTTCAAAAACAAACGGCAACAAAACTTTTGAGGAAAGGGTTTTTCCCTTTCTATTCTCTCTCTCCTCTCTCTCTCCCCTGCAGCGGAGGAAGGGAGGGCAGAGGGGGAGCGCTGTTGATGAGACCTTGGGATACCACAAGGTCCCTATTCACAGTTAATATTACTTAATAATATATTTCTCCAATCTCCACCACACACACAGACATACAGGCAAAGGATAATCAGAGATGGAAAACGATGAAAAGGGCACAAACGAGAACAACACACAGAAAATGACAACTAGGTCCTGGTCCTCGCAAGGCACCTACACACAATGCAAGCTATAGGGTCCCTTCTAAAGAAAAAAGCGCTTATCACCCATTTGTTGAACCGACTTAACCCGTCTGGGTGAATAACACTGGCAGTGGCCAAATCTGCCAGCTAACTCAGCTGTCCTACTGGCTCGAAGATAGGGATGTGCTTTTACCACTGTCTTCCTTTCGATCCAAATACCAGGTGATACCAAGGCTGGTATCACCGATACTAATACCGACACTGATACTGTTGGATGTCCATGTGTATATGAAAATTACGACTTTTACAATGCATTAATATTTCCTGCAAAAGTGGACTTGGAATCGATATTTTGATGTGAAGACTGATTCTAAACAAAACACACTCCAAACTGGAAGTATCGATACTGGCGGACCGATATGCACATCCCCACTCGAAGACAACCAAAGAAAACGTTGCTGTAAATCCCTCCAAACGGAACTAGTCCGTGAGACAAACGTTTTTACCAAACCTTATACTTAACAGACTCGAACTGAAAAGAGCAGTTGATCAAGCTGCTGGCCGACCCTTGCACAGACTCGCACTGTACGTCGATAACAAGTGGACTCGAACCACTTGCAGAGGAGGGACTTCAACCCTCGTCTTTGGTACCACAACCAGACGTCAATAACAAGTGGACTCGAACCACCTGCAGAGGAGGGGAGCTGACAGACTCGAACTGTACCTCAACCCTCGTCTTTGGCCCACAATTTGAAAAGAAACTCACCGGAGAATATTGAAGAGATCCCTCCACCAGGTTCGCGGGCACCAACAGTGAGAGAGCACGCCCGATAGTTGGACGTTAGGCCCCCATTTTCCCAGCTGGATTTTATGCCGAGGTTGGAGTAGGAGCGTCGCTCCACTGTGCACAGATTTCACCGTCAGTCCTCGTCCGCACGCGCCTCTCACTCTTGGTGCCCACCCAGGGACGCCAATTGTTGTGGAAAAATGAATCTGCCCAATAAAGATCAACAACCAGGATCAGCTCTTTCTCCGAGGTTTATTTCACTAAGTATTCTAATCTGCAGAAGAAAGTACTGTTCACCCCTGCCTTCTGATACAATGGTTCAGACTCAGCAGGAACGACCCTGAGTCCAACAACAGTACTCCCTTTTAAGGAGGAGGAACCAAAGGACGGATCATGTCCTATCTTACAAAGACAAGATGTACAGGCAAGGTCAAGATTTACAGAACACAGGCGTCATAGTCCTGAAAGTATCTTATGTCAATGTGGCACTCATGTTCATATCATCTACAAACAGACATTCATGTTCGTCATAGCATAACAGTAAAGATGAGGAGATGCGGATGGCGTCAGCCTGACAAATATTCTGATTATAAAGTACAAACATCCAAAATTCCCATTACACACTCCACAAAATTTAACTAATGATTATGCTTGAGATAAGCATAAACAGGAGGGAATGTCATAAGAATTTTGTATAACCACATGTCTAAAAGTTTTCTTTGTTAAGGTTACAGCTTTATGTGTTGAACTGTTTATTACTTTAGTATCCCCATTGCTGACCTAAATGTTATCAGAGGCCTGGTAGTCATGATGTCTTGTTCTACATGAAGGTTAACTGTCAGTGACGCGTTATCTCCTGTGCCTTTAAAAGACTCAAGTCACAACAGTGATTTAAGCACTTTCTCTGTAGCATCCTCACACGTTGTTGCATTGTAACTGCTCCTCTTGTACAAGATTAAAGTCAGACGTCGACTTTACTTATGTCTCCGATCTCCTCCTTGGGTGAATTTATTCGTTTACGGGAAAATTCTTTTAACAATGATTGTGCTCTTTTTATGGGAACTTGGAGGCAGCAGGTAAATGTGACCTCAACAGGTAAATGTGACCTCAACAGGTAAATGTGACCATGACTGCATGGGCTTTATACAAATCCTATGAGAAAGATGGGATGTCTCTAGAGGATGGAGCAAAGTGGACCTCCAGTCTCATCATTGAGGAAGGTGTAGTAGCAGTCATCCACCACCTGAGGGTGCAGCAGAACAAACTGACAGTCATGCTTTCGGGAGCTGAATCAGGAATCAGGCTGAATCGGGAGCTGAATCAGCGTTTGAACAACAAAAATGTTCAAACGCTTGAATTGTCCAGCAGTATTCATCATTCAAACCACAAATAATGTATTGAGCAATAAGAAAACAACACTCTTGTTATGGTGTTTTATTGGACACCCAGGGGTTTCTGGGGTTAACAGGGGAGTCCAGAAGCCTGCTGGTTCGGGTTCTGTGGACGGACTCCGTGGTGTTCATGGTTGTCATGGAGGACAGGAAGTAGAAACGTTATTTCATGACGAGGCAGAAGATGATGATGTCCTGTCACAGTGTCCTGAACAAGTAATGACGAAACAATACAAGAAAATTAACATACATTTGACAAATATGAGGAAAAAAAATGCTCCGTCTCTTTTGGACGCGTCAATAATTGTCATGGAAACCGAACTATGACCCGTCAGAGACTGGCATTAAGTTGGTTTTATATTGAGGGATATCCACCTGTATACGTCAGAGTTGGTCTGACGACTTGAGGTCAAAAGGTCAAGGAGAATAATACGTTTATAATACATTTATTAACTAATTTTAATTATGCAAATTTGCCAAAATTACATACCTGAAAAATAAGCCTTGTGGCACATGTGGGATATTCATCTGTATGTGTCAGAATTGGTTTGACGACTTGAGGTCCACATTTCAGTATAATAGCTGCATTATGTTCAAGATGTGCACACTGAACAGTAAGGAAATGTTCTTGGATAAGAAAACATACCTTGGAAGAAACTCCTTTTGGATTCTAGCACTGGCTTGGCCAGAAAAAAAGACATTGGGTGTGCACCAGCAAATACTGGGTGTGCCAAATTTATTTTCAACAGTGTTACACCTCCACAAACATTCAAAAGAATGTATCTCTCTCGAATACAACATTCATAACACAAAAAATACCCACACGTTGTGTGCTTCTATCAGTAATAGTCAACAGTAGTTCACATCAGCTCTAAACATTCACACATGTGACATGCTCTCAAATAAATCAATAACAAGGTAATAGAAAAAGCACACTTTGTGTTCTCAAACATAAAACACCGCAAAAACATACACACAGACACAGTGCCCAATGAGATGAACATAGTGAAATATGACACACTCGTGCGCGTACTCGTGCGCTCTCATAGAGCCATAACGTATCCACATTACGCATGATCAACAAAGCTTTTTAACCATCTGAACACAACTATTGGGCTTATCAGGAGTAAAGGACACAACGATATTGCTGCTTACCTGTGCGCACTGCGCAGCTCTCAATTTAAAGGGCAAGACGGCGTGGCTTGGCCTTGAACGCATTTATTATTTCATCAGAGTCCAGTTTCTCCGCGAGCTCTTTTTCAAACATGAGCAGCGAGATGCTATTCAGTCTCTCTGTGAGCATTGTAGCTCTGCTGGTGGATTTAATCCGGTTTACAACTGAAAACAGGCGCTCCACAGAGCAACTTGTAACAGGCAGTGCTATCAGAATACGCAGTAAACAGTTCATGTTGGGAAAAACATCTTTGTCACATGAGTCCAACACTTCAATAATGGACGGGAACTGATGTCCCCCGTTCACTTTCCGTTTGATGAGTTGCGCAAACACAGTCAATTCAGAGGCCTCCAAACCAAGTCCATAATGCCTGCTCGGCCCGCGCAATGCGTCCAGCTGGCAAAACGCGCCTGATGCAGGCAGCAGGGAGGTAGCAGCCTTCATTATTCCATAAGAGTCACTCTGAAAACGGTTGTTCAGTTCGAACAGCTGTCTGTCAAGGATCATAATCCACAACGACAGTCGGCAAGTCAGAATCACTCCTGATGGGTGCACACCTGCCCACTGTAGAGGCCACATGCGCGTCAGCAAACTTGGCAGGTTGCCACTTGTCAGGTGACGGTGTCGCAAAGCATCGTCTGACGGCAATTTTTGGGGGTGTGCCAGCTGCCTCTGTGGGTGGCACCGGCACACCCTGGCACACCCGTGGCTACGCCATTGGATTCTAGTTCTGGCATTTTACAGAAAATCTCACCCGACAAAATAAAAAAAAAAAGTTAAACATATCCTCTGGGTGGAGTCTATCACATAGGATTATCTGTAGCCTACATTAAATCAGTGAGTAGCATCGTACAGTATATGCAGTCATAACCAGGACAGCAGACTCAAATGTACAGGAGAACTTGAATTCAAATTAAAAGATTGAACATTGTGTAGCAGGATAGAGTCTTGTGTTCTGCTCCGGTTTGCATGGTCCTGTGTTTTCTTGTGCTCGTGATTGCTTTCAATCGACAGCCAATCAGTGTATGCCGGCATACTATAAAGACAGGTAGCGGTCCGTTTTGCTCTCCCTCTGTCGCCGTAGCTACCTCACTTCCGGTGTGCCCGCTGCTGCAGCAGATGCCGTGGACCCTCGTCCTTTCCTCTGCCATGAGGCGCTCACCGATCACAGCTGGTATCCACTCAGTGGCAGAATAACATCCGAGGGCTCGTCCGCTTCCCCTCCTCAGCTGGCTCATAAGTACGGCCAGATTGGGACTGCGGGTTTGTGTCCGGTAGCCAGGAGTGTAACAGCTACTTCCACCTTTAACCACGCTGCTGCTTTGCCTCCCGCTGTTATTGCGGTCATCAAGACTTTGCCCTCCGCTGTTATTGCGGTCAGCGCGGCGTTACCTGCCGCTGATTTGCGCATCGTCTGTCTGTTTGATGACGTATTGCTCATCTTGTCCTTAGTTATTTTAGTCCTGGCCATTTTAGTAAAGTAGTGTCAGTGTGCTTATTCTATAGTTTTGTGTATTTTCTAATTGGTTAAACCCTTTTTATATTGTTTTGGGAAATTGAGTGTTTATTTCTTTGAACTTCAGTTATTGTGTTATTTCATCCCCACCATTCATCTGGTTTTGTTTTGTTAACCGTATCATCTTTATTTTTACAGCAGTTAATGTGATTGTTTTGTTCATTTTTGTGATCTGTTCACTAATTTGTATTCTGTTCCCTGTTCGTTTTAGAAGACGAGAGCCTAAAGTGGTTGGGGTTGGTGTTCCCCGGTGGTGGAGTTCCCTCCTGTGTGCTGTGTGGTCTCCCCCGGGTGTGATCCTTCACGTGTGTGTGTGTGTGGATGTGCTTACACGTGTGATTGGGGTGACCCCCTCTTATGGACCTTTCCCCTCCTGGTGGCCCACCTCCCCACTGGTAAGCCTCAGCTTCCCCCATGTTTCTTTGCCCTTTTAATTATTGATTATGTGTATGCTGGTCTGTGGTTGTTGGATTTAAAAATAAAAGTCTTGTGGATGGAATTACGTCTCTGGCCTCATCGTATAACGGACCTTTGTGCCTTTCTTTTGAGTGACCAGTTTGGTCAGAGGTAAAAAGAATCTTATTCCTTGGGTGAAATTCCCAGGGTGGCGTTGTTGGCTCCTCCTCTAATTATACCAGCTTGCTGGTCGACCTCTCTAATACCGAACGCCACAAATTGGCGTTGTTGACAGGATGTACTTTGAAGGCTGAGACGTATGTTCCATTCCACGTGGTGCTTTATTTTTTGTTGTTGTTTTTTTTTGTTTGTTTGGAGGCAAAGCAGCAGTTAGTGTGTTAAGCTGTGGTCAGCCTGGTGAGGTTTTCTTGTCTTGGTGTACTGGGCTGTAGTTTAGCTTCACCTATCAGGCTGTAGTATGGAGGAGGAAATGCAAGAGTTGCGAGATCTGGTTGCACAGTTGAAGGCTGACAATGAGAGGTTGCGTCAAGAGCAAGCCCCTGTAGTACCACCCCCTAGTGCCACACCTTCGACCTCATCAGCACCACCTACTGCCACTGCCAGCGTCCCGGCAGCCGAGAGGTTAGTGTTTGTGCCTCGAGATAGAAAGTGCCCCATATTCAGGGGAAGGTCAGGGATAGCATTGACTGAGTGGCTTGAGGAAGTACAGTCATGTATGAGGGCTCGTCATTTATCCACAGCTGATCAGGCTTTCTTTCTCTATGACCATCTAGAGGGGGAAGCGAGGGGAAGAAATTAAATACCGCTCCAGTACAGAGCGTGGGGATCCGGCTAGGATAGTAGTAATACTACAGGAACTCTATGGCTGCTCTGAGTCTTACGTGGCCTTGCAGGAAGCTTTCTTCTCTCGTAAGCAACATGAAGGAGAAACGTTACTTGAGTTCTCCCTTGCCCTGATGAGTCTTATGGGAAGAGTAAAGCAGCGCGCACCAGCTGGAATGCTTAATGCAGAGGGTCTGTTGCGGGATCAGTTTGTTGAGCAGGTGGTAGATAGCACTTTAAGACGAGAACTTAAACAGTTTGTGCGTAGTCAACCTACAGCTACATTGCTCGACGTCAGAGGGGAAGCAATTAGGTGGGAACGTGAAGGTCTGCCTAGCGCCTTTAGAGGCCATAGTAACTCTGTCCCTTCAATCAGTGGCATTCAGTATGGAGTCCAGGGTGCTCATTCTGTTGCTAGTATCCCCCATTCATCTGAAATGGATGAGATGAAGGAAATATTGAGGCAGCAACAAGAACAGCTTAATCGGTTAACCCAGACCCTTGCTCGTATGCAGCGTCCTCATGCCCATAGTCATTCAGCTAATCGTGGGCCTCTAGTATGTAACCGCTGTCAGAGACCTGGTCATTTTGCGAGAGAATGTGATGGTGTGCGTGCTTCCCCTCGTCCTCAGTTCTCCTCGCAGGCTTCCCGGCCCTCTGCCCGGCAGTCAGAACCCACAGCAGCTCCGGAAAACTAGCACCCACCAAACTGCAGAGCCACAGTTTGGGTGGGGCCCTTAATGGCTCACATCCTGTGCTAGGCGAGTTAGCTCATGCTCCAAAACTGGTTTCATCTTGTCCCCATTTAGAGGTTGTTATGGGTGGAGTCAAGGTGCCATGTTTGATTGACACTGGGTCTATGGTTTCTACTGTTGCCGAGAGCTTCTTCCACAAACATTTTGAACCTTGGGGCCAAGAGCGGCTTCAATCCTGTAGTTGGTTACAGCTAAGGGCAGCTAATGGTCTAAGTATTCCCTACCTTGGATACTTGGAGCTAGATGTTGAGTTGTGTGGCAAACTGATTTTACAGTGTGGTGTTTTGGTCGTAAAGGACCTTCCTGGTAATGCTTCACTTCAGGCCCCTGGCGTGTTGGGAATGAATGTGATCCAGAAATGTTACCAAGAACTCTTTGGGCAGCATGGGTTGGCATTTTTTAAACTGTCTTCTGTTGTTCAGGCCCCACAACCTGTTACACAGGCGTTGCAGAAGTGCCATCAGGTAACCACGCAGACCCCTCAGGAGCTGATAGGGAGGGTGAAGGTCAGAGGTAGGCGGGCCTGTCGCATTGCAGGTGGTGTGATGAGGATAGTGGCAGCTACTTGCTCAGAGCAGTGTTCTGATACAACAGTGTTGTTTGAGCCCCTTGACTCTGGATTACCTGCTGGTTTGCTGGCATCTGCATCTTTGGTTAGGGTGGTTAGAGGTACAGCATATATACCTATCGTGAATGTTGGCTCTGTAGAGGTGCTGTTATATCCACGCACTGTCGTTGGTACCCTGGAAAAGGTGAATGTTGTAAGCTTACCCGCAGGAATCGCAGAAGTTACATCTACTGTAGCTACTGTAGCATCCCAGACGGCCTTACCTACAATGCAGGATCAGATTGAGGGTTTAGATCTGTCTCCCTTGTCCTCAGAAGAACAGGGTCAGGTGAGGTCTCTCCTTAGGAAATATACTCCTATTTTCTCTGCCCACGACGGTGACCTAGGCTGCACTAACCGGATCTCTCATGACATCCCTCTGGTAGATGAGACCCCTGTCAAACAACGCTACAGGCGCGTTCCTCCTACTGATTATGAGGCCGTTAAGGAACACATTAATCAGCTTCTTTCTGCACAGGTGATCAGAGAGAGTTGCAGCCCCTATGCCTCCCCCATTGTGCTAGTGAAGAAAAAGGATGGAAGCCTGCGTATGTGTGTTGATTACCGGCAGCTAAATAGTAAGACCCGGAAAGATGCGTTTCCGCTGCCACGCATTGAGGAGTCGTTGGATGCCCTGACGGGTGCACGCTGGTTCTCCACCATGGACCTGGCCAGTGGGTACAACCAGGTTCCAGTCACTGAGAAGGACCGGCCCAAGACTGCGTTCTGCACTCCATCCCGCCTGTTTGAATGGAACCGTATGCCATTTGGACTCTGTAACGCCCCCAGTACCTTTCAAAGATTAATGGAGAGAATCTTTGGTGATCAACAAGGTCAGTCATTGCTTCTGTACCTGGATGACATTGTCGTGTTCTCTTCTACTGTACAGCAGCATCTTCAGCGGTTAGATGTGGTACTGGCTCGGCTGCAGCAGGAGAGACTCAAGGCCAAGCTTTCCAAATGGGCGTTCTTCCAGCCAGAGGTGCGCTATCTGGGCCATGTTATATCTGCCAACGGTGTTGCCACAGACCCAGCCAAAATAGAGGCTGTGGCCAAGTGGCAGCCTCCCCAGACAGTCTCTGAGCTCCGGTCCTTCCTGGGTTTTGTGAGCTACTACCGCCGCTTTGTGGAGGGCTTTGCAAAGCTGGCAGCCCCGCTCCACCGACTGATCGCTGAATTTGGAGGAACCAGGTGCAGACAGAGGTCCCCACAGCTTGCCACTGAGAACTGGACAGAGGAGTGTAGAGCAAGCTTCGAGGCGCTCAAGACCAAGCTCACTACTGCCCCAGTGCTCGCCTACGCAGACTTCTCCCAGCCCTTCATCCTTGAGGTCGACGCCAGCTATGGTGGTTTGGGGGCGGTGCTTTCACAGGAGCGGGAAGGCAAGGTGAGGCCCATAGCTTATGCCAGCCGGGGACTGAGGCCCACCGAACGTAACATGACGAACTATAGTTCTATGAAACTGGAGTTTCTAGCCCTTAAATGGGCCATGACTGAAAAGTTCAGAGAGTATCTGTTGGGCCACCGCTGCATTGTCTACACAGACAATAATCCACTCAGTCATCTGTCAACTGCAAAGCTCGGCGCTACAGAACAGCGTTGGGCAGCTCAATTGGCCTCTTTTGACTTCGAGGTCAAGTACCGTTCTGGCAGAAGTAACCGAAATGCCGATGCTTTGTCCCGTCAGCAATCACCTGGTCCATCAGACATGGCGGCCATGCTCTCTGGCACACCACTCCCCGAACCGCTCCAGCAGGCCCTCAAAGTGAGTGCGACTGTAACTCAAGCAACTGTGACTGTTTTACCTGAGAAGACTCCTGATGACATCCGCACCCTGCAGCAGGCTGATTCAGTCATTCAGGAAGTCCAGAGGTACTGGGAGCAGGGCCGGCATCCCAGTTCTATGGAGCGACAACAACTCTCCTCACGTGCATTGATCCTGCTGCGTCAATGGGGCCGGCTAGTTAAGAGGGGTGACATCCTGTATCGGCAGATCTTTCGCCCTGATGGTGCTGAGCCAATCTTCCAGCTGCTCCTGCCTGCTGTGTTAGTCCCCGAGGTGTTAACACAGGTACATCAAGAGCATGGCCATCAAGGCGTGGAAAGGATCCTAGCTCTCCTGCGATCCAGGTGCTATTGGCCAGCTATGTCAACAGAGGTTGCACAATGGTGCCAAACTTGCGAGCGGTGTCAAGGACAACCAGCCTGCTGCCCGAAACCCCATGGGACATCTTTTGGCATCAAGACCAAATGAGATTCTGGCTATGGATTACACCCTGCTGGAGCCTGCTCGAAATGGCATGGAAAATGTCTTGGTGATGACAGACGTCTTCAGCAAATATACGCTCGCCATCCCCACCCGTGATCAACGTGCTTCTACTGTGGCCCATGTTTTAGTGGTGGAGTGGTTTTCAAAGTTTGGGGTCCCTGCAAGGATACACTCGGATCAGGGACGCAACTTCGAGAGTGCACTTATCCAGCAACTTTGCAATCTTTATGGCATTCAGAAGTCTCGCACCACCCCGTATCACCCAGCAGGCAATGGCCAGTGTGAAAGATTCAATCGAACTCTCCATAACCTGCTGCGCACACTGCCTCCATCCCGAAAAAGAGACTGGACCTCCTGCCTCCCTCAAGTCCTCAACTCTTATAACACCACTCCCCATCAGGCCACTGGGGAGGCCCCATTCTTTTTAATGTTTGGCCAGGAGCCCAGACTCCCCATTGACTTTCTGTTGGCCAGGGTCCAGGACCCCATCAGTGGAGATGTTCACGAATGGATTCAGGAACATCAGGCACGGTTGCACATTGCTTTTGATGGTGCAAGAGAACGACTGAAAACTTCAGCAGAGCGCAGAAAGAAGGCTCATGATCAACACCTTCGAGGGGAACCACTTAAAGAAGGTCAGTTGGTCTTTCTGCGCGACTTCAGTGTCAGAGGGCGTCACAAGATACAAGACCTCTGGGGCTCCACGATGTATTGTCCTCCGAGCACCTAAGGAAGGTGGAGCTGTTTACACCATAGCCCCAAAGGATGATCAGTCCAAAGTCAAGCGGGTTCACCGTACCTTGTTGAAGGCGGTGATTGGAGTGGAGTCCCCTGGCCCTGCAGTGGCCAGCCATTCATCTCCCCCTGGCAGGTCCGTCTCCGAGTCCTCCTGTGATGGAGATTTGTTGCTCCTGGTTCCCGAAGTTGCTCCTCTTCCAACCTTGCCAGCTACGAGGGCTGAGGCAGAGACTCAACCAACCCCTCGGTTGCCACACCATCAGGCTAACCTGGTTCCCACGGTGCCAATTCCATCCAGGCCCCCTGTCATAATTCCGGCTCAGCCATCTGCATCCTGGGTTATTCCATCTACCAGCTCCTCTGATGCCACCAACCTGCCACTCCGAAGGTCAGCACGATCAACTGCTGGCCAGCATTCCAATGCCCACCGAATACCAAGGCCGGTGGGGGACTTGGCATTGGAGGCTGCAAACTCTCACGGTTCTGTATCACACGCTGTTACTGCACTTTTTAGACCCTGGCGTTAGTTACATCTCCTTTGGTTCATTGTCGGGACGACCATTAAAAAAAAAAGGGGTAGATTGTAGCAGGATAGAGTCTTGTGTTCTGCTCCGGTTTGCATGGTCCTGTGTTTTCTTGTGCTCGTGATTGCTTTCAATCGACAGCCAATCAGTGTGTGCCGGCATACTATAAAGACAGGTAGTGGTCCGTTTTGCTCTCCCTCTGTCGCCGTAGCTACCTCACTTCCGGTGTGCCCGCTGCTGCAGCAGATGCCGTGGACCCTCATCCTTTCCTCTGCCATGAGGCGCTCACCGATCACAGCTGGTATCCACTCAGTGGCAGAATAACATCCGAGGGCTCGTCCGCTTCCCCTCCTCAGCTGGCTCATAAGTACGGCCAGATTGGGACTGCGGGTTTGTGTCCGGTAGCCAGGAGTGTAGCAGCTACTTCCACCTTTAACCACGCTGCTGCTTTGTCTCCCGCTGTTATTGCGGTCATCAAGACTTTGCCCTCCGCTGTTATTGCGGTCAGCGCGGCGTTACCTGCCGCTGATCTGTCTGTTTGATGACGTATTGCTCATCTTGTCCTTAGTTATTTTAGTCCTGGCCATTTTAGTAAAGTAGTGTCAGTGTGCTTATTCTATAGTTTTGTGTATTTTCTAATTGGTTAAACCCTTTTTATATTGTTTTGGGAAATTGAGTGTTTATTTCTTTGATCTTCAGTTGTTTGTGTTATTTCATCCCCACCATTCATCTGGTTTTGTTCTGTTAACCGTATCATCTTTATTTTTACAGCAGTTAATGTGATTGTTTTGTTCATTTTTGTGATCTGTTCACTAATTTGTATTCTGTTCCCTGTTCGTTTTAGAAGACGAGAGCCTAAAGTGGTGGGGGTTGGTGTTCCCCGGTGGTGGCGTCCCCTCCTGTGTGCTGTGTGGTCTCCCCCGGGTGTGATCCTTCACGTGTGTGTGTGTGTGTGTGTGTGTGTGTGTGTGTGTGTGTGTGGATGTGCTTACACGTGTGATTGGGGTGACCCCCTCTTATGGACCTTTCCCCTCCTGGTGGCCCACCTCCCCACTGGTAAGCCTCAGCTTCCCCCATGTTTCTTTGCCCTTTTAATTATTGATTATGTGTATGCTGGTCTGTGGTTGTTGGATTTAAAAATAAAAGTCTTGTGGATGGAATTACGTCTCTGGCCTCATCGTATAACAGACCTTTGTGCCTTTCTTTTGAGTGACCAGTTTGGTCAGAGGTAAAAAGAATCTTATTCCTTGGGTGAAATTCCCAGGGTGGCGTTGTTGGCTCCTCCTCTAATTATACCAGCTTGCTGGTCGACCTCTCTAATACCGAACGCCACAATTGAAAATTGAACGAATGATCGCCGCCCTCCTCCTCGGCGGTGGCTTCCTGGTATTGCTGGTACTCGGACACCAGGTCGTTCATGTTACTCTCCGCCTTGGTGAACTCAGTCTCATCCATACCCTCGCCATGGCACCCGGCTCCAGATCAACCAGCACAGCACGGGGCATATATTTGCCACCTACACAAGAGGTGGGCAAAACTGAAAATATGTAGTTCATGCAACAAAAATTAAAGACCCCCTCCAGGCATGTTTTTAAGTATATAAAAATAATCTGCAATGCCTAATATTTTGTTTAACATGGTTTCCCCAAATAAAAAGTAAAAAAAAAACTCTGAAATTGGGCTCTAAGGACATCCACTGCTCTCTCCTCATGGAGGAATTCTGAGACACTGACTATTCATGATGTGCGAATATCACGCGCCCCGATCACCACAGCTGCTTGCGCTCATGCTCGCGCTTCTATGTGACCGGTGGACGAACGACAACAAGATGGCTAGTGCAAACATCGAGATTCAGCCGGGGTACTATGAACCAGGCCTGGACTGGGACAAAAATTCGGCCCTGGACTTTTTGGTCCAGACTGGCCCACCACCACCACAATCCGCGCGCAGATACTGTGCCAACTCGGCCCGTTGATGTACTGTACATATAATCACACAAGCCCTTAATAACACTATACTGAATAATATCCCTTTATATTCTGGAGCCTTGATTAAAATAAATGATGACACAGTATGTTGCTCATTTGCTCTTAAGAAGGATACTGGAGAAAGACTGGAAAAAAAATATGTAAAGCATATTTGAACACATTGGACAGTGGGCACGAAGAAAGTGTATTGATACTTAAAACACTTTAACTCTGGTGACCTGATTTGGGGGATGGAATTATAGGTCAAAAATTGTGAAAATAGCAGATCTACATGCTCAAACCACACCACATTGCAACATGTGAGTTTTAAGCTTGTAGAACTGCAAATGTGTGGCATGCTTTGATGAAAATATAAAACAGTGGTAAATAAAAGCAACTATTAAATAATCAGGATAGTATATTATTTTCCAACACTTTAGATAGCCTAACTAGATTTAGTTATAACACACCACACACAATGCAGAGATCTATTATGTCAAGTAAAGTTCAGACAAAGGTTCTGAACATTTAGTGAATGAGTGTTTATCCACAACATGTTATCTAGCACACACACCTGCTGTCACCACCACCAATCTCCTCCTCCTCCTCCTCCTCCTGTACCACCATGGCAGCGGGAGCCTCTTTTTCACTGTCCGCCTGCGACACCTGCCTAGAGGTACCCGGCGCAGCCGGCGCAGCAGAAACCTCGAGCCGGAGGCCACACCGCCGCCGCCCACACCGCCGCCGCCCCCCGCTGCAACATGTTTAAGTTTCTGCTCTTAGCGGCATCAGTAGCGAGAGCTTTTTTTCCTTTTCCCTCAGTTTTTCTGCACTGCCTTTTCATTTTCTCTCCATTTTCGCTTTGTTTTTGTGTGTTTCTCTTCTCTCTCATAATGATTGCTCATCATTAAAGGTGATTGGACGAGGGGGGGGGGGTCTGGAAAATGGGTGGGACTACTGGCCCTCTGTAGCCTATCATAGGCTGGGCCAGGTATTCTTAGATAGACCAGCCACTGGGCCTCAAATATGTCTGTGGGCTGCAGCTGAGCTCCGTGGGCTGGTGCATGTCTCTCTCCCTGGGCTGCAGCGAAAGAAAAAAAAAAAGGCAGTCACTGCCGGCCCATTATTGACCGGCCCATCGGGAAAACTCCCAGTACTCCCTATGGCCGATCCACCCCTGCTATGAACCGACACGAGGATGGATGCGTCCGTGGAGGCCCGACTAGAAGGTGCGAAACGCGGAACGCCCACGGCGCATCCGTTCGGGGTGCCGGCGTTTGCAACAGTGATTGGTTGGGTGTATTTATGACGTACATAATCTCGCTTGCCAGGATTCGTTTGAATTTCAAATTTCACAGAGGTGCACAGAAATCTCCTCCTTCAGGAGAGGAATGTGAAAACACCTCTCTAATGACAAAATCTGCTCAGATACAAGTCACTATAGTCAGTGTCAGACATTTTAGAGGACAGAAAACTAAGAAAAACACATTTTTGACTTTAAATCACCACACCAGCGCCAACTCACCTGAGGCTTCGTTGTAGTAGACGTTGATCCGGTCCAGCTGCAGGTCGCTGTCACCGTGGTAAGTACCAGTTGGGTCGATACCATGCTCATCACTGATCACCTCCCAGAGAGAGAATGCAAATGCCTTAGCTCTTCACTCCAACAGGCAATGTTCAAAGCAGGGACATGAATAAATGGGCCCTAGTTTCGTAGACCAGGCGCAGTCAGATTCAGATCTCCAGCCCACTGGCGGCCCACCGTGTTTTTGTAAAGAAAATTTACAAGTTGACTTTTGAATTTTGAAGTTATGACTATTACGTGTTATTGTAAGCCATTTATTAAGAATACTTAAACGCAGAGTCTTACAAAAAGGCACAATCTTGAAATACTGTTTTAACAAACACAAAAAAAAAATACAATTAAACTTAAGTTAAATCATAGTGAATCTTAAAAGAAGCCATTGCTGGTCACATTTAAAAGTAAAATAAATTAAAACTGCGAGCAGTATCGTGACGGGCCCTCGCTCATATGCGGTCGTGGACTGCCTGCGGTCACAGGGCAGTGTCGTGGACGCTGCCCTTGGTGCGGCCGCCTCTCGTGGTGCAAGTTGAGACACAAGCGATCCACATTCAAAGCCATCTATCTGTCACGTGCAGTCGTGGAGTGGCTGCGGTCACAAGTGAAAAAACTACATTTCAGTAACAGAGCTCAGACGTGTGTCACTGCCTTCCTGACATCTCTCCTCCTCCCCCTGTGTCCTCCTTGCCGGCTGAAATGAGAGGAATTAGTCAAAGAATATCAGGTGTGGCTGTTACTTGGAAAAAGTCACAAAATCAATGACATTTCCTGTCGCCAGTAGGTGGCGCTCTGACTGTGAGGCAGTATAACAGTGCATATGTGTTCAGGAAGGAACTATTATCAAGTATGGAAAGTTTGGAGCAGATCAGAGAAGAAACACTGCAGTTATAATAGTTTTGATGTTTATGGCAAAGGTTAAACTGACAGCTGTGTGAGGTGCATGTGAATGTGCCATATCTCCTCCTCCCTTTGTGCCCAGGCTGAAATGAGAGGAATTTACCTGGCATCGCATGCACCAGAGGCATGAGTTGAAGCCATTTGGGCCTCCCAGTAGAGGCCAAGGAGAGTCTTTCTTCTCATTGTCAGGGAGAGGGGACTCGGCTGCAGCCCTGAGACCCTTTAAAACAAACACATATACAATATTGAGGAGGTACTGCAGCGATTTGTCCTCCATAAAGTCAGGACATGCAGAATAGTGTTTGTGGGTGCGTAACTAATGTACCTGGAAAAAGGCATCCCACTTGGTCATGGTCATGGCGTCAGGGTAACGAGCTGCACAGTCAGCATATGTGCCACATATGAACCACTTTGCCCTAGCCCTCTATGGTAACAAAAATCTGGCCTTAGGGCAAAGTGGTCCGGAGGTATGTTGGCATTTTGGGCCCTAGTCTTGTTTTCTCCTGTCTCACTTTCAGTCTGAGATGTAGAGCTGCAAGTACCTGAAGTTCTGCTCCCATGAAGCCCTGCTGTGACGTAGACCTCAGCCTACGGAGAAGCGTAACTTCCTCAGACATTCTTCCCGATCACACGTTTGCAGATGGAAATCAAACACACAAGCACACACACACAAGCACACACACACACACACACACACACACACACACACACACACACACACACACACACACACACACACACACACACACACACACACACACACACACACACACACACACTCCAGTGCATTAAGCGGGCTCAGGGCAGTTTACTGCGTGAGGCGCAAAGATCTTTCGACCTCTCACACAGCCGAGCGACACTCGACATGCCGTTCAGTTTAGGGGTCACTAGAGGTCTTATTTATGGGAGAAATACTCAGAAATGCCAAGTATTTCATTAACAGGAAAATACAAAACAATGTAGTTATTCCATATAGACAATTTAGTGAATTATTAGAAAACATGCTATATCGTGGTATATGTATCGGGATCGAGATATGAAACTTTTGGCCACATCGCTCAGCGCCCCTTTGCTCCGTTTCACACCCAATTTAAATATGTCGGCTCAAAAAATGGAAGTTTGTCATTTGAATGAACAGTTACGTTTCCTTTGTCTAACAGTCACGGTAGCAGAAGGATTACATTTACAATTTGTAACAAAATTATGTTCAGGTTCAGCTTGTTTTCTGTTCTATTCTCATGTATACTGGTATTATTCTCCTCTATTCATTTCCTCAGGGGGAATATTAGCGGTTTCCTCAAGTAAGGGTCCGGGGCCAGGCCTTGGTCAATAATTAATCCCCTCATTTACTTAAGATCTTAGCTCACTCTCCCCCGGGTGAAAATGGGCAAAGTTTGCACTTTGGAACAGTCACACTGGTATATTGTGCTGAGCCAGATAAATCAGTGGCCGGAGACAAATCACATGCATCTGGGATTGTAAATTGACTCCAGCAGCTGTGGGATCCCGGTCCAGAAAATTAATATTTCCCAAACAAACCTCATAAGAAATGATAATACACACACACACACACACACAAAGCACAATATTTCTTGTTCATTACATGTTAAATGTTGGTCAGTGGTACAGGGCTGGTCTGTTTCTTCAGCTGTTGTCCCACAGAAACAAGCTGCTAATGGCACAAACACAACGGTGTATTTCTTCGGTCTCTCACTGAGGAAGAGAAACACACGATGATGAGGAGAGGCGGCTTTGAAGGTCGAGCAAATAAGATCAAATGTGGAGGCTTTAATCCAGACTGGATTGTGGCTATTGGATGTGATGTGTATGTAAACATTACTGATTAATAAGAAACCTTTTGAACATGGGAGACTGTGGTTGCTCTGAACGCCTTTTGTGGTTTTAGTCCGTCTGTCTTTTTAAAATATGTATTTATTTAATCTAAATCGAGAGGAGATGAGATTGACAGAGGAATCAGGACGATTGTGTCGGAAAAGCAGTTCGTTACAACGTTTCTCACATTCTTGTGTCCGTCCTTTCCTAAAATGTACTCACAGAGCCTACGTTAATGAAGCCGTAAATTAAGACTTTTTTTTTTTTTTTTTAATAATTGATTTTGTTGATCACTGTGTAGTTTTTATTTGCTAAAGTCACAATCATTTAGTCCTCTAAATTCCTTCATCATCATCGCCTCATCAACCTTCATTTGGTCACTAACGCTTAGAATAATAATATAATAACTTTCTCTTTGTCTCATTTCACTGCCTGTAACCTAATTAAATTTCTAGGCAGCCATAATATTTCCCTCTCTCTCACTCATCCTTGACCTTGTTTTGATTTGTTTCGTGTCTTTTCTCTCTCTTTCTCTTTTCCAGGACATGGCGGCGTCAACCAGCTCGGAGGTGTGTTCGTAAACGGCAGGCCCCTCCCAGATGTAGTTCGACAGCGAATAGTGGAACTCGCCCACCAAGGGGTTCGGCCCTGCGACATCTCGCGCCAGCTACGGGTCAGCCACGGATCATACGTTCAGTCATTTCTCTACCTCACCGCTCAGCAGACAGCAAGAAGCCAAAGCAAGAATGAAAATGGCCGATACTGTTTATGTGAAACGCTTGTCATTTTAAGCCTAACCCCCCCTGGATTTGAATTCACCTGAGTATGATTTGAAAGATGACTTCTGCTAAAGCTGTTTCACTTGCTGCTCAAGCTCAACAGTGGGTTTGACTAATGCTTGTTTAAACCCCCTCGTCAGTTGCTAGGACACTGTGGGGATCAATTTGACATACATTTCTTGACATGTAATGTTATTATTTATTTATTGATGTAATGATCCAAAGTTACTGTTGAGAAGATCATTGTTACTGTAAACAAGTGGTCCCCAAACTCTTTGTCATGTCCAGTGGCAAAAAATAAATAATTAAATACCGGGCCGGTAATTTATGGAGCGAAGCCTGTGAGCTAGTTCAGGCAGACAACTCGAGCTGCTCCCTCATATTCGTGACATACCTCATACTCCAATAATATTCTTCCCTCACATCCTCCCTATTTGTCGGTCTATTTAAGCTACGACACTTCCCATCTCCCCCTTTCGGCTGTCAGTGCCACCGCTGCCACGTCAGTATTGCTGTCTGCTTGCTGCTAACCCTCCACCTCCCCAGCATCCACCTGTAGGCTCCGGGGGGGTTAAGATATTTAGTCATCATCCCTTCCCATCATCTCTTTGTAACCACATATGGGGAGTGATGATGCCGAAGCCTAGACGCCAAACTCAAACTATGTTTTGTTGCTACAATAAACATTCTAAACGTGAGTTGTCTGACTGAAATTCTGTTTTTATCAACTGGTTACAATGCTGGGGAAAATCTAGAATAATTTCATTACGTCCTGGTGTTCAGGACAAAAATATGAATTCAATTTACTCAAGAATATTCATATTTCGGATATGATTGACAGGTTTATGGACCTCACCAACTACACTACAAATTGTTTGTGTCTCTCCCTGTCAAGTCTATTTATCTAACTTTACATATTGTCAGCTGCATCGCCACAGCAACCTCGATAGCAGCAGAGCCCTCTTTGTTTTTCCCTTAATGAATTAATCTGATTCTAAGACCTTTCAAGCAGCAGGCGGTTTGACTCGTAGCAGGAAATGCACGTTGATGAAATAATAGCTCAGCTTCATTAAAACGACTGATTTTTTTCACTAAGCCCCGCCCATCTCAGCTATTGTTGCTATCGTTTTGTCATGCTTTTTATTCTGCAGAGAAAAAAAATCATAACTGGATAGTAACGCTGTGATTGGTCAGTTTTTGGGGTGAGTGGTTTAGTGAACATTCGTTTTAAAGCTGTTATTATTTACACCTGTGTTGGGCATTTCAAAGCAATCTGCTGTGAAAAAGGTTTATTCACCCTTTTTTGCGGTTTCACTCTACATTTTACCCACGTACCGTAAACCCCCCCTACAATACCTCTGAGCCCCTCCGCAGGGCTCCACCCAACAGTTTGGGAACCACTGCTTGTTGCTCGTTGTAATATCAACGTTTGATTGAACAGGCGGTGAAGTGAATCATAAACGAGTCACTGTAAAATTAACTGGCGAGTCCTGCCTGGAAGTTGACACAGGTTATATAACAATTATTTCTGGGGTTTTTTATGCAGTTACAATGCAACCAGATTATATTCTGGACCCCCACAGTACACATAGTGTGCGCGCCTTCGCAGGATATCACAATCTGCATTGGTGTCGTAGTTTTTTTTTTATCGTGAGTTTGTATTCAATATTACTTTTCCACAGACAATCATGCACTAGCATAGACACAGTAACTGGTGTTAGTAATATGCAGAGGGTTGTATCATGCTTGTCCATGGAGGGTATAAAAACCCTTTGTGTCTTCCTTTTTAAAAATGTATTGGATGTCATTCTTATTTGATGCCATCGCCTACAGTACTTCAACATGTGTGTTGTATTTTGTTAAGAGTAAATGTGATGTTTTGTGTTGAAATAAAGACTTTTTCCATTAGTCTTGATATATTCACAGAAATACTATTTTGGGCATTTCTCTTCCCCTTCAACAGCCTCCAACGCTGTGGATCCAAATAGAAAAATAGACATTGAATGTGTCACGGTTCAGCTGTGGCAGTCTGGCTGTTGTGTTGTGTTTTTTCCCTGTCTGTTTTTCCCTCCTCCTTCCTCTCCTTCACCTGCTCCTTCCCTGTGTGTCCGGTGGGCATGGCGGCGGCAGCAGCAGAGTGGCGTACCTGCTCCTCATCATCTCATCATATCAACCTGCCTCTCCACAACTTCGGCGCCAGATTATTCCGTTCCTACGGTTCCTACTGCCTTTTTTTTTGCTGACACTTGTTGTTTTGGTTCAACCTCCAGAAAACCTCCAGCGCTCCTCCGCTCAGTTTCCTGCCTGCCAGCCTGCCTGTTCGTCTTCCCGACCTGCCAGTCTGTCCTCCTCGCCTGCACAAACCTTCTGAACACATCTGCTCAATAAAGCTTTTTTCCTGAAGTCCAGTCTCTAGTCTCTGTATCTGGGTCCACTGAAAACAACACCTAACAGAAAAAGGCTCAGGACTCACCTGTTCAGACTTCACCTCAACTCTTTTTTGAGGTGAAAAAGTTTTTTTTTTGTGTTTGTTAAAACAGTATTTCAAGATTGTGCCTTTTTGTAAGACTCTGCGTTTAAGTATTCTTAATAAATGGCTTACAATAAAACGTAATAGTCATAATTTCAAAATTCAAAAGTCAACTTGTAATTTTTTTTTACAAAAACACGGTGGGCTGCCAGTGGGCTGGAGATCTGAATCTGACTGCGCCTGGTCTACGAAACTAGGGCCCATTTATTCATGTCCCTGCTTTGAACATTGCCTGTTGGAGTGAAGAGCTAAGGCATTTGCATTCTCTCCCTGGGAGGTGATCAGTGATGAGCATGGTATCGACCCAACTGGTACTTACCACGGTGACAGCGACCTGCAGCTGGACCGGATCAACGTCTACTACAACGAAGCCTCAGGTGAGTTGGCGCTGGTGTGGTGATTTAAAGTCAAAAATGTGTTTTTCTTAGTTTTCTGTCCTCTAAAATGTCTGACACTGACTATAGTGACTTGTATCTGAGCAGATTTTGTCATTAGAGAGGTGTTTTCACATTCCTCTCCTGAAGGAGGAGATTTCTGTGCACCTCTGTGAAATTTGAAATTCAAACGAATCCTGGCAAGCGAGATTATGTACGTCATAAATACACCCAACCAATCACTGTCGCAAACGCCGGCACCCCGAACGGATGCGCCGTGGGCGTTCCGCGTTTCGCACCTTCTAGTCGGGCCTCCCGATCGGACGCATCCATCCTCGTGTCGGTTCATAGCAGGGGTGGATCGGCCATAGGGAGTACCGGGAGTTTTCCCGATGGGCCGGTCAATAATGGGCCGGCAGTGACTGCCTTTTTTTTTTTCTTTCGCTGCAGCCCAGGGAGAGAGACATGCACCAGCCCACGGAGCTCAGCTGCAGCCCACAGACACATTTGAGGCCCAGTGGCTTGTTTGGGGAGCATACGTCAGTCCGACGGCCCAAAAGTGCGACCGCCCATCTCTCCGACTACCCATTAATCCGACTTTTCTAGCCCCATTGGCCCGACTGCCCATTGCTCCGACCAAAATAATCTCTGTATTCCGACCAGGGCTAAATCCGACCATCCAGAATTCCGACTTTGGACCGAACCGGCTCTGGGTCAGTTTGGAAAGGCTCGAGGCGAAGGAGATTCACAGTCATGGTTTAAATGTTTGCCTCTTTTTGACCATCACTGGCCGCGTTTCCCAGATTCGATCGTTCTTAAGGACTTAAGAAGGCTCTTAAGAAGGGTTCGGCTAAGAAGGAGCGCTAAGATACAGGTGTTTCCCAGACGCGTTCTTAACTGCCTTCTTAGGAGAACCTTAAGATCAAGCCAAAGATCTTCTTAAGAAGCTCTTAGTGGGAGCTGTCCACCACGGTGGTGCTCAAACTGAATCAATGGATGCCAGGTAAATCGATCACCCACCTCTTTATCAGCGCATAAGTCACATACAGCGCCCCGTGGTCCCCCCACACAGGTGCAATTAGGCTACGCATGTATTGTGTGTGTGTGTGTGTGTGTGTGTTTGTACCAACAGCTGTATCCAAGTAGTAATCAAGCCCATTAGCTTATATATACCCCCGTGGATATAGGCACACACAGAATGGAATGAGGGTGCCATCCACCACACCGATCACCTGGGGGATCCCAGCCACTGCGTGGAACCCTTGGTGGACCTGGCGGACATCGTCCCGTGTGGTGGGCATCTTTATGTGGGTCCGGGCATGGCGCAGGAGAATCGGTGTCACGGAGTGTGGCAGATGTGACACCGATGCCTTGCTGAGGCCGGTGCTGTCCCCCACCACCTCCAGGAAGCTCCCCACTGCGTAAAAATGCAGCGCAGCCAGGAGCTGCACCTCCGGGCTGAGGGCAAAATTGCAGCGGGTTGCTCTCTGGATGTGTGGAGAAAACAGAGTGATCAGCCGTTGGATCTCCGCACGGGGCAGCCAGTACTTTGCCTGGACAGCCCGGTGTTACGAGCCCACATTAAAAACGTGTGAACAACTAACATAATAACTCAAAGAAACGGATTTTCTGGAAAGAAAACGTTTTGGTTTATTTCTTTTCCATATATCGGTTTAGTTAACAGAAAAGAGAGGGTTGCCACAAAAACAGAAAAGAAAGCAACCGCTCCCGCCATAAAATAAAAGATCCAAGATCAACAATAATACATACGGGTTAGAACAACAGGGTTCTAGTTCAACAAAAGAAAAAGTGCGACCAGCCAGCGTCTGCCACGTCGAGCGTGTGAGAGAAAAAGAGAGACAGCCATCTTAGAAGTAGGCAGGCTTATATACTCGGGAGGGCCGGCCTTTTCAATTAGTCACTGCAAGGTAACGCCCAGTCTCCTCCTACCAGGAACAAGGAGGCAGGACCCTTAACACCCGGTCTGACAGCACGTCCAGTGGGGAGAAGTGCTGATGCACGTATGCATTTATGGAAACCGTCTGGCTTCGCGCACTGTAAGGTAACCAAAACCGAACTATTCTTATTCCATGATAACACACTAAAGAAAATGCACGTTTTAAGCGTCACAGTTTGGCAAGTTGGAAAGTGATAGTGTATATAGCCTATAAAGAAAAATGAGAAGATAAACTGAAGTACAGTTTACAGTCAACATCCAGCAGTGCTTATTTTAGAAACAATACATTTTCTGAATTATAGTTACACCTGTACCGAAAGTAGGTCACATATTTGGGGAAATTCATTTTGTTACTGCAGAGTTTAGATCATGTGCTATCTGACTAAATGAGTAACGCGTATTCCAGCATACTTTTTTGGAAATCTCTGTACCTGAATTGGGAGTCTTCTTCATGCTTTGGGTTCGCTGCTGTTCCACTTCTCTCGGTCGTCGGTCAGCTCGGCGCTTCGGTCCTCGGAGGAAACTCTGGACGTGTCCGTCTCGCGCGGTTCCGCCGTCCGATGGACCGGAGTGGACTTTGTCTCCTTGCACGTCGCTGCACAGTGCGTGAAGACCCCGTGTAACTGCGGGCAGAGCAGATGCACAAAAGCCGTGTGATCAGCTGAGCTCGATGATGTGCACTTCGGCGGAGAGTCTCGGGACCGCACGACCAGGGAGAAATATATATGAGCGCACAGGGGGTGGTGGAGTTCCACTGAAAAATAAAATGAATGTGATGGACTCAGAGCAATATAACAGCCCTTCTCTCTCAAGATCAATTCTTCTTATACTTTGCGTTACATAAACCCGGCCTTCATTATAATATTACATTATATTATAACATTATATAATAAGACCTTCTGGATAACACTGGGTTGTTCAATGTGTATTGTGAGCTTGTAATCAAAAGTGAGCTAGCGACTGTGATTGATTGATCGCCTGATTGGCACCAAATAACGATGGAAACAGCACCAAATTCATGGCACAGCATCTGTCCTTGGTCCCCACTGTGGTACTGGAACTGTGTACTGGTACACAGACTCCCATTCTGCTCAGATACTGACAAACTAAAGTGACAGAGACGTGCTGACGCTCTCTGTAGTCGGCAGGTGCACTGACCCAAGCACAGCGCACCTTACTTTGGTGCCAATTAAACATGTGCACACCTGGGACTGAATACATCAGACAATCTAAGATATAGCACATATTCACTGACACGTTGTAGGGCTGCAGTAAAACGCCTGTCCAATCTCGCCCTCTTCTGGCTAAAAGGGCAATTACACCAAAGGCTTTCACTCTGAAGCGAGAAAGGGGGATGTTGTGCTCCAGCAATATTAGACTCGCATTCATCTGTTATAGCAGGAAAAGCTCCAGTGGAACAAAGCAACATTAATGATCAGGGCTTCCGTTAACTGACAAACGTTCACTCCTCAGATTCACATCCACGTCTCAAAAGCAGACTCAGTAACTTAAATTAGGTTAAATAACAATATTTACTTGGTCAAATAAAAGTCTGTAAGACGAGAGCACACTGCATTAGTGAGAGTCAACGGTTTTAAAATATTAACTAAATGATTCAATTCTAAAAAGGCTATGTTTTAGCTGATCCCAGTTTGACTTGCTGCCACTAGGTGCTAGGCGTAGGAAGCACCTAATAGGTGTTGGAACTGCTGGGATACAAGCTACGACTGACCATGAAAAGCCAAGAAAGGCGGAACAAAAAAAAGGCAAGTGAAGTATTTGTCATGGATGATGATGATGATGATGAAAATTATGCTAATTCATTTACTGATGTGTATTTCCGAGGCAATGTGAACCGTGGAGCCTGGAGAGGGAGAGGAAGAGGAGAAGGACGGGGAGGACGGAGATTTGGAGATGAGAGCTGCTACAGTTGTGGTAAATTTGGACATTGGGCTCGAGAACGTAGAGCTCCAAAGGGCAGAGGTCAAGGAGGCTGGCGGGGGAGAGGAGGAGCAGGGAGACCCAGACGAGTTGATGATTCATCGGCATGACTTCAATAAATCAGGTCATGCATGGAGACACACACACACACACACACACACACACACACACACACACACACACACACACACACACACACACACACACACACACAAACACACACACACACACACACACACACCAAGACACAGAAGATGAGGAGGAAGAAGAAGTATGTTCACTAGAAAGTGCTGAAATATTTTTAAGCATGAATCAAAAATGGATAGTCACCAGATTATTGGTTAACAATTATAAAACTTTAAAACGTTTTCTATGCGATACGGGAGCATGCAGAACAATTAGAATAATCAGAAAAGATGAAGGCAGTAGTAGACTGCCACTCAACACAGTAAAGGCATGAAGATAGAAAATATACATACACAAGAATACCTCAAGGTTACTGTGAAAGTCCAACTATCTTTTCTATGGCCATGTCCCCAAACTTAGCAAAATTTGAACCCTCGTGAAAAAGCCAGATACTATTATATGTGGATGACATCTTAATAGCGTCTAAAACTGAAATAGATTGCAAAACTGATACTTTAGCTCTATTAAAATTCTTAACTGAACAAGGACATAAGGTCAGCAAAAATAAATTACAATTGTGGCAAACGGTTGTAAAATATTTAGGTTTTAATATTTCACAGTCAGGTAAACATCTAGACGAGAAAAGGAAAACAGCTATTTTACAAGCACCAAAACCTACAACCAAAAGACAAATGATGTCTTTCTTAGGTATGACTAATTTTTGCAGACAATGGATTGCTAATTATGCTGAAATAGCACAACCGCTCCAAAATGCTATATATGACCAGCCTATGGAGCTCAAGACAAAATAACATGGACTCAAGAAACTAATGATGCTTTTGTTAGACTCAAACAAGTTCTAGTGAGCTCTGCAGTATTAGCTTTCCCTGGTTACTCAAAGCCGTTTGTTCAGACTTGCGATGCAAGAACTGGTCTTATGACTAGTGTTCTAACACAACCATTTGGAGGAAAACAGAGACCTATTGCATATTATTCATCAAAACTCGATAACATCACAAAAGCTATGCCACCTTGTTTGCAGGCAGTACAGGCAGCTGCTTCTATAGTGTTATTTCACCCACTGACACTTATGGTGTCACATGCAGTCTCAGCACTTCTAATGCAGAACAAAATCACTTTTATGTCACCAGCGCGACATCTTAGTTGTATGACTATCCTACTGTCACAGCCACATCTCACTATAGAGAGATGCACTACATTAAACCCATCAACCCTGCTGCCAAACGAAACAGATGGAATAGCACATGATTGTGTAGGAGAAACTAGTGCTAGAGTTTTACCAAGACCAGGGCTGCGTTTCAATAACAGTTTGAGTCGCCCTCGCTCACTTGCCCTAAGCACTTGCCCTCGGGGGAATCCCCGCCGCCATCTTAAGGGCTGTTCCATTTCCCTGAACAGCTGAAGTGAACTCCGTGAGATCGACCCTTGAGGGCTGAGTGATCGAGTGAACAACGATGGCCACTTCAGAGCTGTATATCACCCACAATGCATTGCAGTGGTGCACGAAAAATATGTCCATGCGGTGGCGATAATGAACCTCAAACACCATTGTCTGCTGTCTATTCACCACCAAGGAAGAAGAAGAAAGTAGAATTCAATTTAATTCATTTTCTTAAATTATGCAATTAGACTGTCTGTTGCGGAGTTATGGCAGAGCCCAACGTTTACAAGTGTAAGTAAATAAGCCGACGTATTGCCATCAAGCGCAGAATACGTCTTCGTCTCAATGAAATGAGTCTCTGCATATTTTGTGTAATTTGGAATAGGCAGTATAGCGCTACTCCAACAACGTGTGGTTGATCCATGATTGTCTGGGCTGTTAGTGAACGAGGGCAGGTGTGTTCCATTTACCTCTTTCACTCCCCCTCCGCCCTCTTTCCCTCCGCCCTCCAAGTGGCCTCCGTGTGACGTCATAGCAAGGGCTTAGGGCAAGTGAGCGAGGGCGACTCAAACCGTTATTAGGCTCGTTCGACTTGATGTAACCGCCTGCAGCGCGCCACCTAACGTGATGTATTGTGGGTTGAAAGCGATGCATGATGGCTAGAATTTGTGTCCGACTTAGCAGCCGACTGCAAAGCCGTCACAGGGTCGCGACCATATCACGTGACCCAAAACATCGCGAGAACAAGTTTTTAAGAGCCGCTTCTTGCGGCGCTTGGCAGCGCGGTGAACGGTGGCTGGAACCGGCTTGTCCACACCTCCGCTACAGCGGAATGGTTCTCATTGGTTAAAAGTTCAATGACGTGTGTTCAGGATCGCACTCGGCGGCCACCTTGTGGTGAAATTATACTTTTTATTTTGGTCGCATTGATCTCATGGCTTGATCTAAATTTCCGTGCATTGTGTTGTGAGTAGGCCTATTATATGTGAGGTCTGGTTAATACAAACATAGAATGATAATACAAATATACTGAAAAAAAAAAGAATGCCTTCCACATGTTGCCTTGCGTGTGTGTGTGTGTGTGTGTGTGTGTGTATTTATGTATATATGTATGTGTGTGTGTGTGTGTATGTATTTATGTATATATGTATGTGTGTGTGTGTGTGTGTGTGTGTGTGTAATATATATGATATCCTCTTTGGTTTGCTGCTGTGTTCTATCGCTTGAGCACTATAGAGTGGTGAAGTCCCGCCCCTCCATTTCCGGGACATGGGTCCTCAAAAGCAAAAAAATATCAATGCGATTCAATGGGTAGATACAAATTATTTTCTGGTCCCGTTTGAATTGTGCCATGGATTTCACATATGTTCTTTGTGATATTTAAAGAAAATTTTTCACGCAAAGAAGACGACAATTAAGCGCGAAGAGTTTTGATAAAGTTAGGTTTTGTGTGAGCCGCTTTGTGAACTACAGCTCCTCGCTGTTCTCGTCGCGAATGATATACGTCACCACCCGCCGAGTCCGAAGTCCGCCGAGATGGCTGTTTCTCTGCTCCACTTCACCGCTTTTTTCCAAGGGCAGAATAAAAGTATCGAAAGGGGGGAGAACCACTATAAGTCGGGTCATGTGGAGAGCCTCAACTTCGCCGATGGGGAGATGGTTGGCCTTGTTCACGCCAGTGACGTCACATACGCGACACAACATGTAGTCTTTATCATTGTGTTTTCTCAATGAATTTTAACTGAAGAATTGCACAATAAACGGTCAAACTCTTGACATGGAAAATTATAATTTAAGCCTATAAACAACATTTGTGTAATCCAAGGCATAACGACCGGGGGATCAGATAATAATTATTTTCCGTCCATTGAACACCATTCATTTTTTTCGCTCCGAAAGGACCCATGGCGCCGTTACTTCCTGCTTCCGCTTCGGCACTCTATAGTCACGTTGACTTTGTTGTCCGACTTGACGGCGTTTGCCTGCCGTCTCTTTTAGAGCCCGCCCCCTCAGACACCTGCAGCTCTCGTCGGCGTGATAAGTCAAGTCAAGTCAAGCCCATCCCGAACGAGCCTACTGAAACGCAGCCGCGGTGAATATGGAGGACACACCCACGTTACCCACAAGGCAACGGGCAACGCCGGTGTTTTTCAGATAAAATATAAAATTTCACTCATTTAATTAAAAAGATGTTCAAGACCTTTTAGTTAATAAGAAAATAATATGAGCTCAATTTGTTTTATTTTTTAGTTACTAAGAAAATAATGTTTAAGCTCGACCAATCAGACACGTCGGTGATAGACATGAGGATTATGGGTAATGTAGTGCTTCTCCGTGATATGACATTGGAAATAAAACGTGTTTTCTTAAAATAAAGTTGATATTACACGGGGATTTTGGACTCGACAGAGGCACATACTATCGTTACACAGTCTGCCTTGGATGGTTACAACGTTATGGCTTATAATCAGATCTTTCTTCAGAATATCGATTAATCTACATTTGCACTTCCGGGATCTATGAAACAACACCCACAGCGTGACGTCTTTGAAGCTGACAATGCGTGTGTCCGCCACGGAACGGATCCTAATTGACTTTCAGTGAAGACTGTTTGCGTGGTGATCACACGGAATTCTTACACAATTGCGTGCCAGGAGCACGCAATGCGTTATTAAGAGGTCGTGCTTCTTTCACGCATTTCTGTGAGATCAGGTTGCAACGTTGTATGTTAAAAATACAGTGTTAATTCAACACTTGCTTAGTTTAATTCAACTATTTGAGAGTTAATTCCTCAAAAGAGTTGGTGTTAATCCAGGGAGTTAAATCCAAACAACACTGTTAAGTGTTCATTTTTAAATCAACACTTAAACAGTGTTACTCCCAGAATTCCAACGGACCTGTGACGTGTTTGTCTAAAGAGCGGGACGACTCGGAGTCAGACTCGAGGCTCGAGCGGGTCGGCAGAGGACTTTTCACCTCCAGACTCCACGGAGTATCTTTCTGTAAGTAAATAAAAGGCGTCATGCCCATTTAATAATACTTTGTAAGCAGTAGTATTTAAATGTTATATGTGTCGAATGTCCTGTCTAACGTTATAGCTCTAACAAGGTAGGCTAAGTCCCATGTTAAGGTTAGCATGGCGGCTGTTTTATATTTTTTCAAGGGTGCGTTAATGTTCCTTTTGCACATCAGTGTTGATGAATGTACACAGTTTGCTTAGCGTAAGTATAGGCTACACGTTCGGATAACACGGTATATAACTACACATTTCTTGTGAGAGGAAAAAGCTAAGTTAGCTAAAATGACGTAGCGTTAGCACGCGCACGAGGCTAACTGATTTCTGTCGGGAAAAATCTGTCGTTCCGTGCGCGTACGGTAATTAATTAGCTATGGTCTCGTCTCGATGAAAATGCCAGGCGATAGAGTAACTTAGAGAGCCGGTGCTGGGCCTGGGGGTTGAGCTCCTGCCTGCCCAAAGACTGCTGCTAATGCTAAAAGTCAGACTAGCTTTGTGAGTCGGGCAAATTAAGTTAGCATGTTGCTGCTGTAAGTTAGGCTTCCTGGAGAAACAGACACACCAGACCACCTAGCCTGCCACACGGTGCTCTGCTCTTACGGGCATGAGTAGCCTAGTTTATTTAATTATTTCATTTTATTTATTTATTTCTAACTTTTGGGACTTAAAAAAAAGTTTATTCTTAACATTAGCTTCTCAATCTAACGTTAGCCGCAGCTAATACCTTTACCGGAGTCACACACACCCCTCAGCTGCTGCCATAATAATAAACGTCTGAAATATAGGTGAGTTTTTCAACTCTGTCATGTTTAACACTATCAAAAGTGTTATTTTAACTCGATCTAGTGTGGACCAATATAGACACTTTTAAAGTGTTGAATTTAACTCCCTAGGAGTTGAATTAACACTTCTGAATTTGCTATGTATGCTCAAGCATTTGATGACATATCTGAAAGATACAGGTCTAATGGAGAGGATATAATTCCAACTTTATTTAGTTTTTTATTTAGTTAGTTTTCCTGCTATTTTATTTTATTTATTTTTGTATATTTGCTTTGTTTGTTTGTTTTCATTTATTTTGTCTGCCAATTTACTGTTCCACACTCCAGTCCAGTAGGTGGCGGTAATGCACATTTAAGTTGGTTTGCCAACCGCCAATAAACTCCAAAAGAAGAAGAAGAAGATTTTTCGAAGCAGTCACGTGGGTGTGTGCGTGATTTGTTTCAATACAAGCTCCTAACGGACATTCATCGACCGGACTCGCGCCGTGAAGCAATCTCAAGTAAGCTTGTTTGTCTGGGCAGAGACCGGACAGCTGCCGTGCGTGTTTAATGAATCCCTCTCGGTGTGTGACGTTTACTGGACCGCCGAGTCCCGTTCCATGTGGTTGAGACCACCTCACCTTAACCCGCTACGCTGTTTTTGTGCCGCGGCCGACGAACCCGGGTTCGGTCGCCGGGGTTCTGGGTGATAAAGGACAGCTGTTGTATGTTACAGGCAGCCAGGTTTCCCTCCTGCTGTCTTCTTTCCTCGTTCCTTTGTTCCGTCTCCGCGGGCTCGGCCGCCATCTTTCCCTGCTGGCCCTCTCCCGCCTTCTTCACCGGAAAACGATATATGAGGCGAATCTCAATGCATTTACATTTAGCTAAGTAGCAGACGCTTTTATCCAAAGCGACTATGAATAAGTACATTTGTGTGAAGAGTGCAACAGTACATCTCTATCAGCACAGTGAGGATTTCAATCCGCCCGCTGGCTAAGTTAACCTGTAGCTAGTAAACAACAGAGATACGTGCTAAGATACAGATTTGTGGGTTTTTTTGGGAGGGAGAGAGGTAGTAGAGGGAGGAGGCTCAGCAGAGTCCAGGTGAACTCTGAACAACAGGGTCTTGGGTCTCTTATGGAGGATGAGAAGCAGTTCTGCGGTCAATGGAACGAACATATGTGTCCTTTGGATTGAAAGTGACCATTAAACTTCCCATCATGCATTGGGAAACTAGTAGCGCCTATGAAATCCATTTAGTTTTTCCCCAATTTCCCATATATTGAGTAGCTGTCAGCAATAATAATTGTAATAATCATATAATAATTACTGTAATTGTTTGTCCATTCTATAGCAGACACATTTGCCAAATCTAGCATTATGTAAAATCGATTTAGAAAATAACATTTATTGTAATTAAAAATTCAGGGTTCTAACATTTATTTTGTGTCCCAAGTTTTTTTTGAACTGTGACTAAGTGCTCAGCTGTTTTACTAACATCTCCGTGTTATGTTACTGTTTTCCTGCAGATGTCCAGCAGCTGATGGCGTGTAAAGAAGAGGTTCCCTTTGAGCAGCAGGACTGGGGCTCCAGTCTGGACCAGGAGGATCCAGAGCCCCCACACATCAAAGAGGAACAGGAGGAAGTCTGGATCAGTCAGGAGGGAGAGCAGCTTCAAGGGCTGGAGGAGGCTGATATCAAGTTCCCAGTCACTCTTGTCCCTGTGAAGAGTGAAGAAGATGAAGATGAAGAGAAGCCTCAGTTCTCAGTGCTGGCTTCAGCTGCAGCCAGCAGCTCAACGGAACAGATGAAAACAGAAGCTGGTGAAGAGGACTGTGGAGGACCAGAACCACAACCAGATACTGATGACATGACTGAAGACTCTTCTGACATTGATGACATGACTGAAGACTCATCTGATGACAGTGATGATTGGCAGGAGACCAGAGAACCTCAGTCAGGTTTAAAGGCTTGGACCGATGATGAAGTCCCTGACAGTGATTCTAGGTGTAGTACTGGTGAGAAACCATTCAGATGCTCCGCATGTGGGAAAACATTTGACCATAAAAAAATTATCAAGACACACATGAGAACTCACACAGGAGAGAAACCTTTTAGCTGCTCAGTTTGTAAGAAAACGTTCACGCTGGGAGGAAACTTAAAGAGACACATGAGAACTCATACAGGAGAGAAACCTTTTAGCTGCTCAGTTTGTAAGAAAACTTTCACGCGGGAAGGAAACTTAAAGACACACATGAGAACTCACACAGGAGAGAAACCTTTTAGCTGCTCAGTTTGTAAGAAAACTTTCACGCTGGGAGGACCCTTAAAGACACACATGAGAACTCATACAGGAGAGAAACCTTTTAGCTGCTCAGTTTGTAAGAAAACTTTCACGCGGGGAGGAAACTTAAAGACACACATGAGAAGTCATACAAGAGAGAAACCTTTTAGCTGCTCAGTTTGTAAGAAATCGTTCACACAGGGAGGAAGCTTAAAGACACACATGAGAAGTCATACAGGAGAGAAACCTTTTAGCTGCTCAGTTTGTAAGAAATCGTTCACACACGGAGGACACTTAAAGACACACATGAGAAGTCATACAGGAGAGAAACCTTTTAGCTGCTCAGTTTGTAAGAAATCGTTCACACAGGGAGGAAGCTTAAAGAGACACATGAGAAGTCATACAGGAGAGAAACCTTTTAGCTGCTCAGTTTGTAAGAAATCGTTCACACAGGGAGGAAGCTTAAAGAGACACATGAGAAGTCATACAGGAGAGAAACCTTTTAGCTGCTCAGTTTGTAAGAAATCGTTCACACAGGGAGGAAACTTAAAGAGACACATGAGAAGTCATACAGGATAGAAACTTTCAGCTGTATATTACTGTTTCTGTTGTGTTGTTTTGTTCTTGTCACTCTGTTTCCCCAATAAAAATAAATAAAAAAGTGTGCTGTACTAGTAATTACAGTAAAGGAATACAATGACAACTTCTATAGGGAGGGAACAATGAAACAGTTTTTAAAATCATCTGTAAAAAAAAAAAAAACACTATTCAGGATGCCTTATCAATGAGTGTGTTGGAAGTGTAATACTAACCTGCCTTTGTCATGTATTTAGTGACAAGAGCTGCCCGAGAGAGAAAGCTGTTTACCTGTAAAGCAAATATATCAATTAATGTCTAGTCTCTTTTACATAAAAAAACATCTTCCATTCTATTTATACTCGTTCAATCCATACAGTTACAAAAGTAACAACGACATACTTGCTCCACTTCTTCTCCCACTGTATTTCCTGCTCCATCCTGGCTTCTGCCACCCCATTTCACCTGCAGGACAGTATGGAAAGTTTTATGTAACATTGCTTTGATAGATGAAAAATAAAGTCATAAATGGTCTCTGACATCTCACATAACAGAAGCTTTTCATTTCGATGGTGGGAAAAAGTCCCCGCACAAGCAGCCGAAAAATGTAATTAATGTACCTCGCATTTTGCTGTATGGGCTTTAGCGTGCATAACGCTAAGAAATGGTCTCATTTCTGTCAGGGGCAGAAGCTCCGGTAGCCCCTCCGCTACTTTGTTGAGGTAGGGCCAGTACCTAAAAAGAAGGAGTTGCATCTTATGATTGTTACAAAGAACTTTTTTTTTAATTGACTTGACAACAATATCAACCTAAAATCAATCATCACATCAGTGAAAAGATGAGGCACTGGCAATGGTTTTGCAATAAGACAAAGATGATTACCTGCATGTAACATCCATACAGAAGAATGTTACATTTGCCTTCTTTGCCATCTCTCTTTGGAGGAACATTGGATAGGCAAATATCTCTCCACGGAAATGGTTGAGTCCTCGCAAGAGAAACCCATGCCTGTATTAACAGGGTGTCTGCGGAGTCTTAAAAAGTCTTAAATTCATTTTTCTAAATTTAAGGCCTTAAAAAGTCTTAAATTCGTCCAAAATGTCACATGTTTGTCTTACATAAATAACTCAGAGATCTTAAATTTGTCGGGGCAGGACTATTTTATTTTTCTCGCGGGACTTTTCGGGAAGGAGATGTAGAGAGGCTACTTTCTTGCTAGCTGCGTATATAAACGGATGTCTGCGCGCTTGCTAGCTAGTCTGCGACAATGGGTAAGTGCAAATTCAACGTCAGTTGGCTGGAAGACGTCCGTTTCCGAGGTTGGCTGGAGTCTCATTGAGTGACACACATGCTATGCTTGGGTTGTAATACAGCGGGATCCCCCCCACCATCGCGGGTTTTAGGTCTTAAATTTCATTCAAGGTGGTATTAAAAAGGTCTTAAAAAGTCTTAAATTTGACTTGCTGAAACCTGCAGATACCCTGATTAAACAGAAGAAAAACTAGTGGTTAATAAACTGACCCAGCAAAGCCTGGCTCAAGCACATAGCATCTATATCATCTGGGTGCCTAGACCAAAATATAAATATTGCTGTTAAAAATGATGGATAAATACCACTCCTAAATCCAAAGTGTGTATGGCTTACAATTCTAAGACTTTATCCTGACCTTGCACACACGCACGCACACACACACAGACATAGACACACAACACATACCTGCAAACTGCAACTTGAATGCCCTCCTCGTCTATTTTGGCACCAGACTTTTTGGCCATTTCTCTGCCAGCAGTGAACTTGGCAGTGCCACAAACAGCACTGTCATTTGTCTATGAAGTAACACAAACATTTACACACACATTTTGATATAACATTCAGTAACTGTATGCAACAATCATAATAAACAAACCAAAAGTTTCTTACACTTCTCATGTTGCCCCTGACAAGGTCCACGAATGAGGCAACTTCCTCGTCCTTGGCCAGGAACAACCCTTCATATAGGGGTGGCTCTTCAGTCCTGTCCATGTTCAGTTAACATGAAAGTAAATAATAGAAATCAATTAGCAGTACTCTCTTTATTATTTTCCCAGACAATCCTAAAATAAACAGGTGTAATATCTGTACCTACCCTTTCGACTTTGAAAAGCGATAATGTTTTCTGTTTCCATCACAACTTACAGCCAACATGTCTGGAGAACATGCCGGACAATCGAAATGATGGACCTGGCACATGTCCTCTTCTTTATACTTGCAGAATGCAAATTCAAAGAAACTGCGCTGAAATGTATCAGCACAGATACTGCCTGTCTGTATATTAAAAAGAATATTTTATTAGTATTTCTGAAAGAAATGCTGACAATCAACTATTTGGTATAAAGTGATATGACATTTCTTGTGTGTTTCAGTTTTATTCAAGCAGACTTACCCTTCCAGCTTGAACAGATCTGTGCTCCAACATTTTAAGAAAGGCCTGCCTAGACATGGCTGGTGCTGTCAACTTCATATGCGCAAACGTACTGAACACATCAAATTTGTACACGGTCTGGCAGCTGCTGGTAGCTGGCCAGTACCGATATCTAAGGAGATCTTTCATGTCAGGGGTCCATTCTGCGGAGCAGGATGGACAGGATTTCTGGGGCAGGCAGACATCATATTTTCCTGTGAACAAGAAGACAGTAGATAGTAAAGACTTGAGATATTTCAGTAATCAAATTACACATGATCATATTGTATTTTTTACAGAGTACATACGATATACTGGATATTTAACATGGCATTTGGAAGTTGCCAGGTGAAAAAAAAATGACCAGGTGATTAAAAAGGTTTACATTGCTCACAGTGGTTACATTCTGTCATACAATACTTAACTTGCACAAAAGTAGAGCTTCCAGAACAACATACCATTGATGGTGACCACAGAAATATGCTTCCCTGGAATGACTGTGAGGTCTTGGGAGCATTCACAGATGGCTTGAGTAGACACAGGCAGCTGGCATACTGCAATACAGGGGGGAACCGTTATTAAGGGTGTATTTACAGTTTTTCCTTAAATGCATTTCCTAAAACACTGAACTCATTCTAAAATAGGGCATAAAACCCCACAATATTAACACATATTGGCCACAGCTCTCTTCCAGCTATTCCAAACGTGCATCGATACACAATATTTGAGGTATAACTGGACATGTATTGTTCATGTTTACATACATTGTTCACAAAACTGAGGTTGGCCATTGTCACCCATCACCACAGCTGTTGTTGGGGGAATGCGCTCAAAAAACCCATGGATTAATGCTTCTCTGTCATGGAAGATGTTCCTCTTGTGGGCCTCCACATCACATTCTGCACAAAGGAACTCCATGTCCAGTGGCACACAGTCCAGGTACCTCACAACAGCTTCACAAAGAGAGCATCTGTGGCACTTCTGGTTGATTATTCTCTCAGTGGAGAGTTTTGAATCCAAAAGTGTTGTCCTTGTTATTTTCATTTTTGCGATTGTGAGAAGCTGCCTCTGTGTCCAGGCAGAAACCTCATTTGTTTTTTCTGGAATCGGTACTGCTGCAAGAGTGTCCCTCAACTCTTGAAGACGTGTTTCTAAAAAAGAAAACAGCTGTTGAGCCACACTAAAACTTAAGGCATGGACATTAATGGATATTAAGGAAGTATATTGAAAACACTTTTGAGTTGGAAAAAAAATACAAGGTCTGAGCAAAAAGTTGCAGCATTGCTTCTGTTTTAAATGAATGGCACACACCACAATAATTCAGCATAATTGTTGCTGTGGGGAATGTGTTTGTGATGATGAGAGCAACAACGTTTTGCATACTTACTCACAAGGGCTATGGCCTAAACCTGCTAAATGCCCATTATTGTACTGTGCACCATTCGTCACAACAGGAACAGCCCCACAACTTTTTCCTCACACCTCATTTGCTGAATAGTAAAAGCAACATGATGTAACTCATTAACAATATTAGAGAGTAATGCCTCTACCAAACATACATTAAAGCAGAAGTAAGCGGAATATTTGTATTAATATAAGTCTTAAATAGTTATATCTTCCGACAGCAATCACTTATATAGAGTGTTTGATCTGAAACACGGGTCTGTCAGTCACTCTGCTCTGCTGTAAGCCGAGGAGAAAACTTTCCTTGTATCCTACAACCTTTATCCAATGAGGAGAGAGAACGGCATAAAGGGGCGGTCCTCTCTGTGTGTGCAGCCAAGGGATGCGCGTGAATGTGGTGACGTAGGGACGAGGGCGGGGACTGCTAACTCCATCAGCTGACAAGAAGTTAGCCAAAACGACCGGATCGCTTACTTCTGCTTTAACTCAATAGATACAATTTAAAACGTAATAATGAGTAACTAGATGAATAAATAAATAGAGGAAATGGGAAAAAATGTACTGACCGTGAACTACTGTAACAATCAATGCACTCACCAAGGCTTGTCAACTCCTGATCTTCCATCTGGAGGCTTTCCTCAGGAACAGGGTGCTTTCCTCTGGCTTGTGCAGCTGCAGAGACAGTAACATTTGCTTAACTCTACAATCAATCTAAAAGTACACAGTAATTTTAATATGAAAATGTTCCATAACAACTGAAGGCAAGGAAACTAAGAAAGAAATGTCCACATTATTACTAATACAATTTATATTTGTCACACAATATTATCCAGAGCAGGGTACATAAAACACAAGCAAGGATTATCAGTCACAGGTTCTTAATATCTCTAATTCTTTCGTGTGATGTATGATGTATGATGATGTATGTTTCACACACATTGCAACAGTGGTATCTTTAACTTACATCCAGTTATACTAGTACTCTACAAAATAACAACTTAATGAATTAAAACTTTTCGTAAAATACGGTATAGTAATCAAAGAACAAACCTGATTGTGTTGGCCGACGTTTCCCACGTCTGCTTTTGACAGCTGAATTGGGGAAGGATCTCTTCCTGCTTTTATTTCTTTTTGTTTGAGGAACAGCAGGGTTTTCTTTGGCCATGGCTTCCTATATGTTTGCAGAGTTTGAGATCAAACTTTAACAAGTACAACAACAAAGTTGTGAGTTAAAACATAAGACGGCAACAATTAAAATTAAGCATTACTCGACAGCTGCACAAAAGGATCTAACTGACCCTTTACATTACAGTATCAGTAACAGTACAGCATCAGGAAAAAGCAATAGCAATGATCATTTAGACTTGGGTAGTTGTTTTGTTTATCATGAAAAGCCTCACCTTGGCCTCTTGGACATATGCAGCACTAATTAATGCTGCCATGTGCACCCTAGCCTCTCCTGGATCATCAAAGATCCTTGCAGCAGAATTGAGAGACATGGCTCTCAAACATAAAACACAAATACAAATACAGACAATACAGACAATACAATACGATACAAAGACAATGAACACTACACAAAATGAAGAGAGAGAGAGAGTGACTGACTGAAAGAGAGAGAAAGACAGTGAGAATGACTGAAAGAGAGAGAGTGATTGAAAGACAGGGGTAAGACAAACGATACAGAATGGCTCTTAAAAGTGCCTTTGTTTTTTTGGTGAGTGTGTGTGTATGTGTGTGTGGGTGTCTCAATGTAAATGTTGCAATGAAGCTGCAAAAGAAGAAAAAGAAAAGCATAATTAGAATAGCTTTCAAATAAATGAGCGTTTATTATTTTCTGTCACCAAATATACTATAATCAATCAAATATTTTAACCTAATCAAAATCACTATGTACAATACAAACCAATCTTTAATGTACAAATGAACTCTTCAATATATAGCTATATAACGTTATAACCCCAAGTTACCTGTAGTGCCCTAACTCACTTCCTGCGTCAGCGGAAGTTACCAAACCCAACCCCAACAAAATAAAACACAAAAATTAAACAGCTCCTACAAAATGATTAACTGATTTCGGTGGTTGACAGACTGACTAAATCTTGCCAGAGACCGCTAGCTGTCATGCAACGATAGCATAATCTGCTAATGTTCGGTCGGTCAAGCAAGCTCCTATTACACTGTATGGTCAAGCTAGAGTTAACAACGATAACGATGCATCATATTAAAACACTCAAACTAAGCTCCGCAGTTAAAACGCTAGAAACACTGTGCTACAATGGAAGAAATAACAGTAATATAATTTTGTGATTTGAAATAATAAAGAGGCCTTTGGCTGAAACCGGAGAGAGTTACTTACTGTGGCTGGCCGGAAGTGGTCTGGCGGGGGGCAGAAAACGCGGTGAATATGGAGGACACACCCACGTTACCCACAAGGCAACGGGCAACGCCGGTGTTTTTCAGATAAAATATAAAATTTCACTCATTTAATTAAAAAGATGTTAAGACCTTTTAGTTAATAAGAAAATAATATGAGCTCAATTTGTTTTATTTTTTAGTTACTAAGAAAATAATGTTTAAGCTCGACCAATCAGACACGTCGGTGATAGACATGAGGATTATGGGTAATGTAGTGCTTCTCCGTGATATGACATTGGAAATAAAACGTGTTTTCTTAAAATAAAGTTGATATTACACGGGGATTTTGGACTCCACAGAGGCACATACTATCGTTACACAGTCTGCCTTGGATGGTTACAACGTTATGGCTTATAATCAGATCTTTCTTCAGAATATCGATTAATCTACATTTGCACTTCCGGGATCTATGAAACAACACCCACAGCGTGACGTCTTTGAAGCTGACAATGCGTGTGTCCGCCACGGAACGGATCCTAATTGACTTTCAGTGAAGACTGTTTGCGTGGTGATCACACGGAATTCTTACACAATGCGTGCCAGGAGCACGCAATGCGTTATTAAGAGGTCGTGCTTCTTTCACGCATTTCTGTGAGATCAGGTTGCGAATATACTCGGACAAGCTACATGCTAGCAAATTAGCGCTGCGCGGAGTGCGCGCAAGAGCCATTGAGTGCACGCACAGAGGAGAGGGAGGTATGTATCACCTCGTCTAACATCAGAGCAGAACATAGCTCAGTATGGAAATGCGGTGGTGTTTTCCTTTAAGAGCAAATGAGCAACATACTGTGTAGTCATCATTTATTTTAATCAAGGCTCCAGAATATAAAGGGATATTATTCAGTATAGTGTTATTAAGGGCTTGTGTGATTATATGTACAGTACATCAACGGGCCGAGTTGGCACAGTATCTGCGCGCGGATTGTGGTGGTGGTGGGCCAGTCTGGACCAAAAAGTCCAGGGCCGAATTTTTGTCCCAGTCCAGGCCTGGTTCATAGTACCCCGGCTGAATCTCGATGTTTGCGCTAGCCATCTTGTTGTCGTTCGTCCACCGGTCACATAGAAGCGCGAGCATGAGCGCAAGCAGCTGTGGTGATCGGGGCGCGTGATATTCGCATCATGAATAGTCAGTGTCTCAGAATTCGTCCATGAGGAGAGAGCAGTGGATGTCCTTAGAGCCCAATTTCAGAGGTTTTTTTTAACTTTTTATTTGGGGAAACCATGTTAAACAAAATATTAGGCATTGCAGATTATTTTTATATACTTAAAAACATGCCTGGAGGGGGTCTTTAATTTTTGTTGCATGAACTACATATTTTCAGTTTTGCCCACCTCTTGTGTAGGTGGCAAATATATGCCCCGTGCTGTGCTGGTTGATCTGGAGCCGGGTACCATGGCGAGGGTATGGATGAGACTGAGTTCACCAAGGCGGAGAGTAACATGAACGACCTGGTGTCCGAGTACCAGCAATACCAGGAAGCCACCGCCAGGGTGCGAACTACGGGGGAGCCAGGGGGGTCTCAGCCCCCCTTAATGAGACATGAGCTCCCCTGAAAACATGATTTGTGAAATTTTGGGGGGGTCTCTAAAATACTGGCAAAATGCTGTCTTTTCCCATGCATTTCCTATTTGATTTGTTTTTTTGTATTGTCAATATAATGGGTCATGTGTAAAATAGGCTATTTTAATGTATTTGCGCATGAGGGTGAGTCATCTTTAATAAAGATGCAATTGCTGCCTGCATGCAATTCCTGTCCTCACCATTGATGCGTGGGTGTGCTAGTCTTAAACGTCACTCTAAATCAGACATCGGAAACAATCAGAAACGAAAAAATAAAAAAAAACAACCGCTGGACCGCTGAATTTTGGTTGTCATCATGAAAAGAACACAGGGAAACCTACTCGCGAATTGCGGGTTTACAAAAAAAAAAAAGACGGGTGATCCTGAGGAGCAGCCACACACGAGTTCTTCAGCAGATGCTAACACAGACACCACCGCTGCACCTACGGGGGACTGATTTCGGCGAAAGCCCGCCAACAGCCGGGCCCGGGGTGACCACCCAGGACGAGCCTACAGAGGCTAGCTCAGAGGCTACTGATGACCGTGACTCCACCTGCCTCTCTCTGCCGGCTGACTGGACCAGCCAGCAGTGGAGAGAGTGGAAATCCCGCAACACCTGGCTGTTTCTGAAGGACGGAAATTTGGGATGCACAATTTGCAGAGACACAAAAACTCTCCTCCTCTCGGAAAAGGTAATTGGCACGCACTTATCAGAAGAGTGGATTAATGGAGATGTGAACTGCCACACACAAAAAGGGTTGCGTAAAAAAATATATAAACATCGAGACAGCATTGCACACAGAAGGGCCGTTGAAGTCGCGGAAACCAAGCAAAAGGAGATTCTGCCAAACAGAGTACTTGAGGTAAATTCCAAGTTAAAAGAAGAAACGGCAACTTCATTCAGATCGGCCTATATGGTGGCCAAGGAAAGGCTGGCTTATAAAAAGCTCCCTCCTTTAATGAAGCTACAGGAGCTCAATGGCGCAAAAGTAGGCACTGTGCATAAATCAGATAAATCATGTGCTGAAATTATAGGCCATATTGCACAGCATATGCGGATGAAGTTAGTCTCAAACATAAAAGAAATGAATTCAAAAATCAGCATAACTATTGATGAGAGCACGGTGCATGGACGCGCATATCTCATTATAGCCTATATGTGCGGTGTGATGTAAGTGGGAAAGAAGATGTGGACAATGTCTTTTTAGACATTACAGAATTGACACAAGGCACAGATGCTGAATCCATCTACAACAGCTTGAGACAGAGTTTGCGCCAAGCAGGATTAGATGATGAGTTTTTGGGGAAAAACCTCATCAGCATCGCCACCGATGGTGCAGCAGTTCTCACCGGCAAAACCACTGGCCTGATTGCGAGGCTTAAACGTGACTTCCCAAACATACACTCCATTCATTGCCTGGCCCACCGCCTTGAATTGGCTGTCCATGACTCTCTCAAAGAGGTTGCTGGATGCAACCACTTTGAGTTTTTCATCTCCAAGCTATACGCTCTGTATCACCAGTCTGCAAAGAATGCGCGATTGCTCGAGGAAGCGGCTGCAGATCTCGGTATGCAAATTTTGAGGATTGGGCAGATATTCACGATCAGGTGGGTGGCGAGTAGTTTTAATACTGTAAAAGCAGTCTGGAATAACTACCCTGCATTGGCTCGCCACTTCAAGACAGCGAGCGAGGATGCGTCCCGCAACGACACAGAGAGGAAGAAGTTTCTGGGGCTATACAAACATCTCTTACACTCCGGGTTTATAATGGATCTGGCTTGCATGAAAGACATACTCCGTGAGTTGCAGGGCCTCTCATTGAAACTTCAGCGGAGAGACATATCACTAGTGGATGCCACTCGCCAGATTCAGCAGACTACTGATGTACTGGTAAACATGAAAGAGAGTGGCGGTAAATCCACATTGAAGGCTGAACAGCGCACATCCCTGGGCCTGTTTAAAGATGTTCAACTTGTTGAGGTCAGGGGGAAAATCAACCGGCGTCAGTTTTATCAGTCGGTGATTGACAGGCTTAAAATGCGAATGCCGGAATCGGACCTTGTCCACATGTTAAAACCCCTGGATAAGCACTTCTGGCCACAGGACCGCAACGCATTGATCCTGTATGGAGAACATGAAGTAAGAACACTAGCTAAAAAACTCGGCGAGTCTGCTAGAGAGGCAGTGGATGAGTTCCGCGACTGGAAGTTACAAGATAAAGCACCAGGCAAAACTTTGGAAAAGCTTTGTACTGCAAGCAGGACATATCTCCCCACCTCATCAGAGTGTGAGAGGGGTTTTTCTGCCGTAAATAACACTGACAGCAAGACCCGCAACAGACTGCGTGAGAACAGCCTCTCATCGCTCCTTTTTGTGGTCTTAATGGACCCCCTCTAGAGAGATTCGACCCGACGCCCTTCATCACATCCTGGATTAAATCAGGTCACTGCCTGTCCACATCATGGGCTTCTGGACCAACAGCAAAGGAAGCTGATCCCAGGCCTGTGTGGTCCCTTCTGTCTTAAGGTAAGGGCTGATCTGTATAAACTGTATTATTAATTGTTAGGACTGTATTGTATATGAGGTTACTGAGGATTGGATCTCTTGTAGGCTAATTTTCTAATTATGATGGTCATTCGTGTGTGGTGTCATTGATTGGTTTGTTGATGCGTGTTAAAGAAGGCTATTTCAGAGGTTATTTATGTTAATACGGACTTGGTTATTTGTTGCAGAACTGGCATGTTTTTATTTAGATTTGATGCGTGTGTGGAAGTTGGGGGTGATATTTGCTTACAACAGTCAGTGTCTGGTGTGAGAAGCAGCAGCTGCACCTGCAGCAGCGCAGTCACAGCGTTTAACTTTGAGCCCTTGCTCTTGCGTTTAACTTTGAGCCCTTGCTCTTGTAGTCGGGAGAATACTTCCTCCAGTCTTTCCAGGTGCTGCTGGATCGAGGTAGAAAACACGACAACATCATCAAGATACAACAGAACAGATTGATAACGACAGTGTCCAAACATGCGTTCCATGAGGCGCTGAAACGTACTGGGGGCGTTGCACAGTCCAAATGGCATTCTGTTAAACTCAAATAATCCAAATGGCGTACAAAATGCTGTTTTTGCCCTATCTTTTTCAGCCATTTCAACTTGATTGTAGCCACTGGCTAAGTCCAATGTAGAAAACCACTTGGCTCCCACCAGTCCATCCAGTGACTCTTCAATCCGTGGCAAAGGGAAAGCATCTTTCCTGGTTTTAGCATTCAGGCGGCGATAGTCAACACACAATCTAATTCCACCATCCTTCTTTTGCACCAATACGATGGGAGATGCATACGGACTGCTGCTTTCTTTAATGACTTGACTGTCCAAGAGTTGTTTTATATGGGCTCTCACCATGTCATATTGGGAAGGGATGATGCGGCGATATGGCTGGCGTACAGGGGTATCATCTAATAAGGGGATCTCGTGTTGAATCAGATTAGTGCAACCTAAATCAGCCTCGTCCTTTGCAAACAGACAGTGATATTTATTAAGCAAGGCTGCCGCTTGTTGTTGCTCAACTCCATCCAGCCCCTCAAAAGGAGGCACCTCACGACTGCCCCCCCCCCCCCCCCCCCCTAGCCTCAGCTCTCCAGTGAGATACAGATTCTGCACATTCATTGCTACTGACACCCCCACAAAACTCAACTTGCGAGGTATGTTCAGATAGTATAGTTGCCATGCTCACTGTAGCTATAACTCTGCGTGGGGTCAGCCAAACATCAGAATTGCCAACATTAGTAACTGGTACATACATCTCTCCTCATTCAGATGCCACTAATGCTGATGAGACTAACAGACCTTCTGGAAGTGCGCCCTCTTCTGGTCGTAATGGCGCTACAAGAAACTCCATGTTCTGCTGTGAGGGGACCTTGGGACATGTCACCGGAACCATCTTTAATGTGCCTGCGGCTACACAAAGTGGACTCTTACCTTTCACACGCGCTTTGAAAGGCTCAGGGGAGTTGGCTATCGTCTCCTCCACTTGGCAGTGTCTCAGGGCACGTCTCCATTCTGGGACCTCTGCTACAGTGGGATCCTCAAAGAGGCTGGGGCCATACTGCACAAACAACTCATAATAAAAACCCTTGATGACATTCATTCCCAATAAACCTGGGATCTGCATTTTCTTATACTGCATATGTGGGTCATCTGGATCTTTCACTACCAGGACTCCCCTGTGTGCAACACATTTTCCCAGTATAATGATATCCAACTCCAAATAGCCACAATATGGCAGCTCTAAGCCATTTCCTGCTCTAAGGTCTAACCATGCACAATCATATAGTTGAGAATCTATAAGATGACCAAAATGTTTTTAAAAAAAACTCTCAGTGATTGTTGTAACCATAGACCCAGTATCTAACAATGATGGAACCACAATTCCCCCCATTTTAACTTCCACTACTGGGCACTTTCCCACCAATGTAGACATAACTGCTGGATCTGGTTTTGCGCCAAGGTTTGTCTCTACGTGTGTATGGCTCTGTTCAGTGGCAGGCTCCTGTTCTTTGACTTGGGGTGCTCCTCTGTCAGGTGGAGTAGTTTTGGGGAAAGCTGCAGTACAATAGCGTGCTATGTGGCCCCTTTGATCACACCGAAAACACCTCGGCTTTCCATCAAACTGTCTCTTAGTTTTAGATTGAGGTTGTAATGCAACCTCCTGGTCTGAGGGTGTGAGTGCTTTCAAAAGCAGATCTAATTGCCTCTGTTGGGCTTTAATAAGAGCTTTCAGTTCAGAATAACTTGATTTATTCTCAATTGCTTCACAGGACACCTGTGCCTGGACTTCATTAGAGAGCAAAGAAGAGTGACTATCTTTTTGCTTAAATGACTGCCCTTCACACTGCATTGTCCACTCAACAGCCTCCCTGCGTACATCTCGGATTGTCCACTGGGGGTGCAAACGAACTTTGTCTCTTAATCTCATGCCCAGATTCTGGTCCCTGACACCCTCACAAAATTGATCACGTAGCTCTCTGTCAGCTTTAGGTTTAGCTTGCTCGTCTGACTCCACAATTTGATCCATTAAAGACACGAGGGCATGGGAATAGTCTAGCAATGACTCTCGCTCACGTTGTTTACGGTTAAAAAACCTGCGCTGAAGGGAGATTAACGAGTGTGAACATCCATATACTTCTCTCAAAATTTTAAGTATACCATTAACCGTCTCCCTCTCCTGTTTAGGCAGATATTTAACCTCTATGCGGGCAGCCCCTTCTAAATGATTATACACACACAGAGCTTTTTCTTTTTCAGAAGATTTTAACTGTATATGATTCTCAATCATTTCAATCCATTCTTCCAGAGTAGGAGAGTCAACCTTCTCCACATCACCAGAAAACTTTGGTACCTTCTCACTCTGCTGAATGTAAACCACCCGTGCCCCCCCCTCAGTCTCAGTAGCAGTTGATTCAACACTGTCCATAGCGCTACTCGAAGATCCAGGTGGGGAAGTGGATGAATAGAGTCTTTGCAGCTGCTGCTCCAGCTCCTTCATGCGCTGCTCCATTGTTTCCCTCTGAGCCTCCTCCATGACCCAACAGAGCTGAGAAGACAAGACCTTGGATGCTCTCCACCACGTGGTCCTGACCCGCTAGCTGTTCTTGCCGTTGTAAAAAACAACGCCAAAATGTTACTCCCAATGCAGGTGATTAATTAGCAAAATGATAATAGTCCAGAGAATTAAATTAAACAGTTTTATTACAGGGTTCTGCTTGACAGGTTATAGGCCCACTGGTATCTCCTCAGTTTACATCAACAGTATCACTAGCAAGGCCAGGATTACGTTTTTCAAACCACTCTTTACACTGCAAAAGGTTTACACACTTAGTGAACTCACACTCTTAAGGTTTGCACACAACTCAATTTCACTGCAAACATTTTAACCACGTCACACCTTATGCCTGCCTTGACGGTTTAACTGAGACTACACCTGAGACTAAAACGAGTGGGGGTTTGTCGCAGAGCACAAACAAACAAATAAACAAACAAACAAAAAGAAAAAAAGGAACTAGTCCACCCAAGGGCAATACCCAGCTCGTTTTGCCCGTTACCGGCTCACTTGCCCGGTGGACTAGACTAAATAATAAACAAAACAACGGCAAGAACAACTAATAGGCCACCGATTCTCTGCAGGGACACAAATACAAACCTTCATTACTTTATTACATCCATAAAAATGTTTAAGAGTTTACAGCCTATATCGCAACTTTAAAATACCTGGTCTGCCGAACTGTGCCCATTCACCAGCTCCCAGCTACACACAAGCCCGGCAGGGCAATAAGTCTGAAAACATAAAACAAACAGTTCATATTACACAATAATGTCATGATATAAACCCTCAAAACAGGGCCTCAGCCTACCAGTTTTCTTTGTTTCCCCGCATGCCTGCATGGAGTGAGGTGTCCACCTGCCTCACTCCTCCGGAAAATGGGTGGGACTACTGGCCCTCTGTAGCCTATCATAGGCTGGGCCAGGTATTCTTAGATAGACCAGCCACTGGGCCTCAAATGTGTCTGTGGGCTGCAGCTGAGCTCCGTGGGCTGGTGCATGTCTCTCTCCCTGGGCTGCAGCGAAAGAGAAAAAAAAAAAGGCAGTCACTGCCGGCCCATTATTGACCGGCCCATCTGGAAAACTCCCGGTAGGCCTACTCCCTATGGCCGATCCACCCCTGCTATGAACCGACACGAGGATGGATGCGTCCGATCGGGAGGCCCGACTAGAAGGTGCGAAACGCGCAGTGTTGCCAGGTGAGAAATGTAGGATTATCGTACCAGAGACATAAAATTATCGTATTTTGAGGGAAATTATCGTACACCCGTCATAACCAAAATAACAAGTCTATTGATGCGCTGTAGTCACTCTAGTGTTGAATAGCGTCTAACATGTTCACTCATTTTCAGTGCTTCTTCTTCCAGACTGGCTCTGCTTCTTCTTAATTTTTTTTTTTTTTTTTTTCCCCCTCACTCATGGGGCTGGAATTTCCAGCCAATCGTGAAACAGATGCCTTCAGATTCACAAAAAAACTCCGACAGACAGTTGCGACAGTGAAAAAACAAGTGAAAAAACAAAAACAAGTGAAAAAACTACATTTCAGTAACAGCTCAGACGTGTGTCACTGCCTTCCTGACATCTCTCCTCCTCCCCCTGTGTCCTCCTTGCCGGCTGAAATGAGAGGAATTAGTCAAGAATATCAGGTGTGGCTGTTACTTGGAAAAAGTCACAAAATCAATGACATTTCCTGTCGCCAGTAGGTGGCGCTCTGACTGTGAGGCAGTATAACAGTGCATATGTGTTCAGGAAGGAACTATTATCAAGTATGGAAAGTTTGGAGCAGATCAGAGAAGAAACACTGCAGTTATTGATAACACACTAAAGAAAATGCACTTTTCTAAGCGTCACAGTTTGGCAAGTTGGAAAGTGATAGTGTATGTATATATATAAAGAAAAATGAGAAGATAAACTGAAGTACAGTTTACAGTCAACATCCAGCAGTGCTTATTTTAGAAACAATACATTTTCTGAATTATAGTTACACCTGTACCGAAAGTAGGTCACATATTTGGGGAAATTCATTTTGTTACTGCAGAGTTTAGATCATGTGCTATCTGACTAAATGAGTAACGCGTATTCCAGCATACTTTTTTGGAAATCTCTGTACCTGAATTGGGAGTCTTCTTCATGCTTTGGGTTCGCTGCTGTTCCACTTCTCTCGGTCGTCAGTCAGCTCGGCGCTTCGGTCCTCGGAGGAAACTCTGGACGTGTCCGTCTCGCGCGGTTCCGCCGTCCGATGGACCGGAGTGGACTTTGTCTCCTTGCACGTCGCTGCACAGTGCGTGAAGACCCCGTGTGACTGCGGGCAGAGCAGATGCACAAAAGCCGTGTGATCAGCTGAGCTCGATGATGTGCACTTCGGCGGAGAGTCTCGGGACCGCACGACCAGGGAGAAATATATATGAGCGCACAGGGGGTGGTGGAGTTCCACTGAAAAATAAAATGAATGTGATGGACTCAGAGCAATATAACAGCCCTTCTCTCTCAAGATCAATTCTTCTTATACTTTGCGTTACATAAACCCGGCCTTCATTATAATATTACATTATATTATAACATTATATAATAAGACCTTCTGGATAACACTGGGTTGTTCAATGTGTATTGTGAGCTTGTAATCAAAAGTGAGCTAGCGACTGTGATTGATTGATCGCCTGATTGGCACCAAATAACGATGGAAACAGCACCAAATTCATGGCACAGCATCTGTCCTTGGTCCCCACTGTGGTACTGGAACTGTGTACTGGTACACAGACTCCCATTCTGCTCAGATACTGACAAACTAAAGTGACAGAGACGTGCTGACGCTCTCTGTAGTCGGCAGGTGCACTGACCCAAGCACAGCGCACCTTACTTTGGTGCCAATTAAACATGTGCACACCTGGGACTGAATACATCAGACAATCTCAGATATAGCACATATTCACTGACACGTTGTAGGGCTGCAGTAAAACGCCTGTCCAATCTCGCCCTCTTCTGGCTAAAAGGGCAATTACACCAAAGGCTTTCACTCTGAAGCGAGAAAGGGGGATGTTGTGCTCCAGCAATATTAGACTCGCATTCATCTGTTATAGCAGGAAAAGCTCCAGTGGAACAAAGCAACATTAATGATCAGGGCTTCCGTTAACTGACAAACGTTCACTCCTCAGATTCACATCCACGTCTCAAAAGCAGACTCAGTAACTTAAATTAGGTTAAATAACAATATTTACTTGGTCAAATAAAAGTCTGTAAGACGAGAGCACACTGCATTAGTGAGAGTCAACGGTTTTAAAATATTAACTAAATGATTCAATTCTAAAAAGGCTATGTTTTAGCTGATCCCAGTTTGACTTGCTGCCACTAGGTGCTAGGCGTAGGAAGCACCTAATAGGTGTTGGAACTGCTGGGATACAAGCTACGACTGACCATGAAAAGCCAAGAAAGGCGGAACAAAAAAAAGGCAAGTGAAGTATTTGTCATGGATGATGATGATGATGATGAAAATTATGCTAATTCATTTACTGATGTGTATTTCCGAGGCAATGTGAACCGTGGAGCCTGGAGAGGGAGAGGAAGAGGAGAAGGACGGGGAGGACGGAGATTTGGAGATGAGAGCTGCTACAGTTGTGGTAAATTTGGACATTGGGCTCGAGAACGTAGAGCTCCAAAGGGCAGAGGTCAAGGAGGCTGGCGGGGGAGAGGAGGAGCAGGGAGACCCAGACGAGTTGATGATTCATCGGCATGACTTCAATAAATCAGGTCATGCATGGACACACACACACACACACACACACACACACACACACACACCAAGACACAGAAGATGAGGAGGAAGAAGAAGTATGTTCACTAGAAAGTGCTGAAATATTTTTAAGCATGAATCAAAAATGGATAGTCACCAGATTATTGGTTAACAATTATAAAACTTTAAAACGTTTTCTATGCGATACGGGAGCATGCAGAACAATTAGAATAATCAGAAAAGATGAAGGCAGTAGTAGACTGCCACTCAACACAGTAAAGGCATGAAGATAGAAAATATACATACACAAGAATACCTCAAGGTTACTGTGAAAGTCCAACTATCTTTTCTATGGCCATGTCCCCAAACTTAGCAAAATTTGAACCCTCGTGAAAAAGCCAGATACTATTATATGTGGATGACATCTTAATAGCGTCTAAAACTGAAATAGATTGCAAAACTGATACTTTAGCTCTATTAAAATTCTTAACTGAACAAGGACATAAGGTCAGCAAAAATAAATTACAATTGTGGCAAACGGTTGTAAAATATTTAGGTTTTAATATTTCACAGTCAGGTAAACATCTAGACGAGAAAAGGAAAACAGCTATTTTACAAGCACCAAAACCTACAACCAAAAGACAAATGATGTCTTTCTTAGGTATGACTAATTTTTGCAGACAATGGATTGCTAATTATGCTGAAATAGCACAACCGCTCCAAAATGCTATATATGACCAGCCTATGGAGCTCAAGACAAAATAACATGGACTCAAGAAACTAATGATGCTTTTGTTAGACTCAAACAAGTTCTAGTGAGCTCTGCAGTATTAGCTTTCCCTGGTTACTCAAAGCCGTTTGTTCAGACTTGCGATGCAAGAACTGGTCTTATGACTAGTGTTCTAACACAACCATTTGGAGGAAAACAGAGACCTATTGCATATTATTCATCAAAACTCAATAACATCACAAAAGCTATGCCACCTTGTTTGCAGGCAGTACAGGCAGCTGCTTCTATAGTGTTATTTCACCCACTGACACTTATGGTGTCACATGCAGTCTCAGCACTTCTAATGCAGAACAAAATCACTTTTATGTCACCAGCGCGACATCTTAGTTGTATGACTATCCTACTGTCACAGCCACATCTCACTATAGAGAGATGCACTACATTAAACCCATCAACCCTGCTGCCAAACGAAACAGATGGAATAGCACATGATTGTGTAGGAGAAACTAGTGCTAGAGTTTTACCAAGACCAGGGCTGCGTTTCAATAACAGTTTGAGTCGCCCTCGCTCACTTGCCCTAAGCACTTGCCCTCGGGGGAATCCCCGCCGCCATCTTAAGGGCTGTTCCATTTCCCTGAACAGCTGAAGTGAACTCCGTGAGATCGACCCTTGAGGGCTGAGTGATCGAGTGAACAACGATGGCTACTTCAGAGCTGTATATCACCCACAATGCATTGCAGTGGTGCACGAAAAATATGTCCATGCGGTGGCGATAATGAACCTCAAACACCATTGTCTGCTGTCTATTCACCACCAAGGAAGAAGAAGAAAGTAGAATTCAATTTAATTCATTTTCTTAAATTATGCAATTAGACTGTCTGTTGCGGAGTTATGGCAGAGCCCAACGTTTACAAGTGTAAGTAAATAAGCCGACGTATTGCCATCAAGCGCAGAATACGTCTTCGTCTCAATGAAATGAGTCTCTGCATATTTTGTGTAATTTGGAATAGGCAGTATAGCCCTACTCCAACAACGTGTGGTTGATCCATGATTGTCTGGGCTGTTAGTGAACGAGGGCAGGTGTGTTCCATTTACCTCTTTCACTCCCCCTCCGCCCTCTTTCCCTCCGCCCTCCAAGTGGCCTCCGTGTGACGTCATAGCAAGGGCTTAGGGCAAGTGAGCGAGGGCGACTCAAACCGTTATTAGGCTCGTTCGACTTGATGTAGCCGCCTGCAGCGCGCCACCTAACGTGATGTATTGTGGGTTGAAAGCTATGCATGATGGCTAGAATTTGTGTCCGACTTAGCAGCCGACTGCAAAGCCGTCACAGGGTCGCGACCATATCACGTGACCCAAAACATCGCGAGAACAAGTTTTTAAGAGCCGCTTCTTGCGGCGCTTGGCAGCGCGGTGAACGGTGGCTGGAACCGGCTTGTCCACACCTCCGCTACAGCGGAATGGTTCTCATTGGTTAAAAGTTCAATGACGTGTGTTCAGGTCCGCACTCGGCGGCCACCTTGTGGTGAAATTATACTTTTTATTTTGGTCGCATTGATCTCATGGCTTGATCTAAAGTTCCGTGCATTGTGTTGTGAGTAGGCCTATTATATGTGAGGTCTGGTTAATACAAACATAGAATGATAATACAAATATACTGAAAAAAAAAGAATGCCTTCCACATGTTGCCTTGCGTGTGTGTGTGTGTGTGTGTGTGTATGTATTTATGTATATATGTATGTGTGTGTGTGTGTGTGTGTGTGTGTGTGTAATATATATGATATCCTCTTTGGTTTGCTGCTGTGTTCTATCGCTTGAGCACTATAGTCACGTTGACTTTGTTGTCCGACTTGACGGCGTTTGCCTGCCGTCTCTTTTAGAGCCCGCCCCCTCAGACACCTGCAGCTCTCGTCGGCGTGATAAGTCAAGTCAAGCCCATCCCGAACGAGCCTACTGAAACGCAGCCGCGGTGAATATGGAGGACACACCCACGTTACCCACAAGGCAACGGGCAACGCCGGTGTTTTTCAGATAAAATATAAAATTTCACTCATTTAATTAAAAAGATGTTCAAGACCTTTTAGTTAATAAGAAAATAATATGAGCTCAATTTGTTTTATTTTTTAGTTACTAAGAAAATAATGTTTAAGCTCGACCAATCAGACACGTCGGTGATAGACATGAGGATTATGGGTAATGTAGTGCTTCTCCGTGATATGACATTGGAAATAAAACGTGTTTTCTTAAAATAAAGTTGATATTACACGGGGATTTTGGACTCGACAGAGGCACATACTATCGTTACACAGTCTGCCTTGGATGGTTACAACGTTATGGCTTATAATCAGATCTTTCTTCAGAATATCGATTAATCTACATTTGCACTTCCGGGATCTATGAAACAACACCCACAGCGTGACGTCTTTGAAGCTGACAATGCGTGTGTCCGCCACGGAACGGATCCTAATTGACTTTCAGTGAAGACTGTTTGCGTGGTGATCACACGGAATTCTTACACAATTGCGTGCCAGGAGCACGCAATGCGTTATTAAGAGGTCGTGCTTCTTTCACGCATTTCTGTGAGATCAGGTTGGTCGAGGAGAATGAGAACGGAGGAGTGGGATGAGGCTCTGGCGTCTCGCAGGGACTCGGCCACTGTGAGGAGGGCCGTCTCAGTGGAGTGAGCAGTCCTGAATCCTGATTGATTAGGGTCTAGGAGGTTGTTCAGTGAGAGATAGGATGACAGTTGGTTGTAGGCGGCACGTTCCAAGGTTTTAGAGAGGAATGAAAGAAGAGATACAGGTCTGTAGCTTTGGATGTCAGTAGCGTCTAGGGTGGGTTTTTTAAGGAGAGGCTTCACGGTAGCTGTCTTAAAATACGCTGGAATGACACCTGAGGTGAGGGAGGAGTTGATCAGGGTGGTGAGGAATGGCAAGATGTCGTGTGAGATGTCCTGGAGAAGAGAGGAGGGAATCGGGTCGAGGGAGCAGGTGGTAGCACGGTTAGATGTAACAAGTGCGTGAACGTCTTCAGAGGTGAGGGGGCTAAAGCTGGTAAGACCATCCGAGTTGAGAGTTGGGGGAGATGTCTTCTGGGAGGGAATAGGCGTGAATGAGGAGCTGATGTCATTTACTTTCTTGGTAAAGTAAGTTGCAAAGTCATCGCAGTAAGGGAGGAAGGGGGGGGAGGGGTAGGAGGGGTGAGGAGGGAGGAGAACATGGAGAAGAGTTTCCTGGGGTTGGAGGCAGAAGAGTTGATCTTTGCCAGGTAGAAGGCAGATTTAGCTGCTGAAACAGTTGAGGTGAAGTCAGAGAGGAGGCGGTGGTAGTGAGTAAGGTCCTCGTGCTGGCCCGATTTCTTCCATTTTTCTCTCTGACGCTCACAGCAATGATCTGTTGGTTCGCAGAGGTTCAGACAGCCAGGGAGGGGGGGGAGATGATCGCGCAGGTCGTGAGATTGGGGGACAGAGAGTGTCCAAAGAAGAGGAGAGTGAGGACATCAGGATGGAGGAGGCTTCCTCAGTAGGTATTAAGGAGAACTGTTCTGAGGATGGTAGCGAGGAGATAACAGTTGAGGAGAGAGCGGAGGGAGTGAGGGATTTCAGGTTGCGGCGGCTGGTGACCATTCGAGGCGTAGAGGGGAGGGATGTGGTGGGCTTCATGGGGAGGGAGAAAGTCACAAAGTGGTGGTCGGACACGGTGAGTGGGGTAACAGAGAGTGCCGAGATGCCACAGGATCTTGTGAAGACAAGGTCAAGTTGGTTCCCGGCCCGGTGAGTGGGTGGAGAGGGGGAGAGTGTAAGGTCAAATGCGGAAAAGTAGTCGATGAATTCAGATGAGTGCAGCTTTCCCGAGTGGATGTTGAAGTCACCGAGGACGACGAGTGGTGTGCCATCATCAGGGGAGCAGCTCAGGAGGGCATCCATCTCACCCAAAAAGTCACAGAGAGGACCGGGTGGGCGATAGATCACTATGATGTTGAGTTTGAAAGGAAGGGTGACAGAGACGGCGTGGAATTCAAGTGTAGATCGGGGTAGGTGGTCCAGAGGAAGGACCTGGTAGGACCATCGGGGTGAGATGAGGAGCCCAGTTCCTCCTCCTCGCCCTGTTCGTCTTGGGGAGTGTGAAAACGAGTAGGCAGTTAAAAGGGCAGCTGGAGTGGCAGTGTGATCCAGGTCTCCGTGAGGGCCAGGAAGTGGAGAGACTGCAGGGAGGCATAGGCTGAAATGGTGTCCGCTTTCTTGACTGCAGACTGGCAGTTTCACAGCCCCCCTAGTACTTCAAGTTCCTTACCAGTGGAGAATGGTGGGTAGCAGACATTGGATGGGTTACAGCCTCGAGTGAAGGGTCTTCGGTAAAATCTTCTCCAGTGTGATGTCCTGACTGGGATAAGACACATGGCTGCGAGGGGGGGGGAGATGTTATGCCTACCTCAGTGGACTTCCTCGATGGACTCCCACAGATAGACTCCTTTGTCTTCGTTCTGATGGCCAGACGCTGCAGCTGACGCTGTAGTGACAGCCTTTTAAGTGCTCAGTTTACCGCAAGTACTGAGTGTGACCCCTCCCTCCAATCAAGTCTATTCACTACAGCTGAGCTGGCTCAAACAAGCTGATTGCTCACTTAGCATAGAGAGTTTCACTAGAATTTCAACAACAAGCTATCAACACAAGACTAAATGTTACAACTAGCTTTACTCACACAATGCCTAAACCCAAATCTACAATTAGTTTCTGACTACCAACAAGAGACAAAGCAGCTTCCTTCCTTTCTCCAGGTATAATATGACTGCCCCATCATAAGGACACTACAAGATCTGACTGATTAAATGGCCACTTTAACTTTGCTGATAGCTTAGTGGTAGAGTTACTGCCCCATGTAATGAAGCTCCTTGCAGCGGCCCCGGTTTGAATCCGCCCTTCGGCCGTCTTTTAAATCATGTCGTCGCTCTCTCTCTCGTCCCTTTAATTCTTATGATGTCTCTTATGGGAGCAAATCAAATAAATATAAAAACATTATTCAAAGTGGTAAGTAGGCTGTACGCTGACAAAGAAAAGTCTTTGTGAGAAGAGAGTCATTTATATATAAATCAGAAAATACATTTGTGAATCCTTCTCTGTGCATTCATTATTAATGAGACTGAACTGACCCAATACACACACACACACTGGAGATTAATCATGTGAAACGTATATTTCATATATGAAAGCAGTGTCAGTGTCTTGAAGACAAATACAGGCAGATTTTACATAGTTTGACTGACAGTAACTTCATTTCTGCGGCAGGTGAGTGGCAACTGCCTCAAACAGCTGTAGCTGTCGGTAAATGCCGTGGTAGGTGAGTGGCAGGCCGATTTTGGCATTCAACAAATATTTAGTGCTCTGATAATGCTACATTCTTATCTGCCAAGAATTTACGGTTACATTTTTATCATCATTATTTTTTTATTAAAAATTATCCCACAGCCGGTAAATGTCGCGGCATGTCAGTGGTAAGTGCCTCAAACAGCCTCAGGTGCCGTGGCATGTCGGTGGCACCTGAAGATGCCACCTGAAGATGCCACCAAACAGCGACAGCTGCCGCGGCACCTCGCGGTGCCACCGGAAGTGCCACGGCTAGCTGCCTCTGCCACGATTTGCGCTTGCCCCTCCTGCCAGATCCAACAATTGGCTTACTCTTAGGGTTTCTTGTGCATGCTGGTAGCGAGGTAAAATGCCTAAATAAAGGTTTCAAATAAAAAAAAAAAAAGTTCCTCAGCTTTTGTCATGAAAACAGCAACATTTAAATTTCAAATATAATATAAACAAACATCTCAGCAACACATTTATTTGTTGAATTGAATTATTTTAGAGAGTTAAAGGAACGACGTCATTTAAAAGAGGGCCGCAGGGTGGATTCAAACCTGTGACCGCTGCAGGGAGCCTCAGTACATTCACACAGTCTGCGACTGGAGCGGATGTTTGTCACACGATGTTATTGATGTGAAATATTAATAACTGACCATTCGTCACTCAATATTTGTGATGTGACATATTGACTTGATAAATTGGTATTGGCATAAAGTGATCAGAGGTTCGAAAATCCCTCCGTTGGGTCTTAAAATAAATAACAAACAGTCCCTATACACTTTCCCTTGACCTCCATGGAAAACGTCACAATCAGATTAGAAGATAATTCTTGAAGGCATGCTGTTGAGCTTTGCAGCTTCACCAGCGCTGAACTCGGGGTAATAAGTTGACGGAAGAATAAACCATTTTTAGCCTCTGCAAATTTATTTTGGACAAAGCAGTCTTTGGACACGATGTCTTCACATGGCAGGAAAAAATTAACTCTGAACTCAATGACACAGCTGTGTTCGAAAAGCCTACTAACGTCCTACTCGTACTAAAATGTGACATATATTTGAGTACGTAGTGCGTCTACATACAATAGTATATGAATTTGTGTACGCGAGAAATGCCCTGATGTATACTGCATTGGCAAGAATTTCTGAGTATACAGCGGACCTTGGTTCAAACATGTAATGTTACTGCTGCTGCTTTAACAGACTATGCAGGTATTTTTATTTCTTTTTCAAATTCAAATTCTTCCCTAAGTGCTTTAAGTGATTCTGCAAAAGTATTTTTGTCAGAATCTTTCAGTTGATGATACAAGCATGAAAATTGGCATGAACAGTCTCCATTGGTCACTTGCCAAGAAAACTGTCCGAGACATTTGAAATTTCAAGATGGCGGCCATTTTCCAAGATGGCCGACACCTTAGTGGATCAGTTAAGTGATGTAATGGTTTATTTGACGATACAAGCATGACAATTGGCATGAGCAGTTTCTGTGGGTCACTTGGTAATAAGCCACCCACAGCTACTTGAAATTTTGAGATGGTGGCCATTTTTCAAGATGGCCACCACCTAAATGGAGCAGTTAAGCCATATAAATACTTAGTTTATGACACAAGCATCTTCTTGTCAAGTGACCCATGGAGACTGCTCATGCCAATGTTCACGCTTGTATCACAAATTGAAAGATTGTAGCACTTATCTGCTCCACTATTCATAGCAAACCTGGATATTGGAAATTAAACTCACAGTTAGCCACAGTGCTACCACAGAACATGAAGGGGCCAAGGCGGCCCATCAAGGTGTTTCCCCAGAGGCCTTAAATGAGATCCATGCTCTCTGCATGAATGGGTTTTCTCCGTGTGCTACGGTTTCCCCAGTTTAGTTTGGTTAATTGGCAACAAATGATCTTAACACAAAAAAAAAACATACCCTCTTTTTCTCTCTGTCCTCTTTAAATGTTGTCTTGTTCTTCTATTTCCTTCTTTCAGGAGACCATGAATGATTAGCAGCCAGGTTCTGGTTCAGGTCAGACCAAACAGTGTGGGTTTCATGGTTTCCCTATGTTTGGGTTTTCTCTGTGTGCTACGGTTTCCCCAGTTTAGTAAGGTTAATTGGCAACAAATGATCTAATTACAAAAAAAAACATTCCCTCTTTTCTCTCTGTCCTCTTTAAATGTTGTCTTGTTCTTCTATTTCCTTCTTTCAGGAGACCATGAATGGTTAGCAGCCAGGTTCTGGTTCAGGTCAGACCAAACAGTGTGGGTTTCATGGTTTCCCTATGTTTGGGTTTTCTCCGTGTGCTACGGTTTCCCCAGTTTAGTTAGGTTAATTGGCAACAAATGATCTAATTACAAAAAAAAACACATTCCCTCTTTTCACTCTGTCCTCTTTAAATGTTGTCTTGTTCTTCTATTTCCTTCTTTCAGGAGACCATGAATGATTAGCAGCCAGGTTCTGGTTCAGGTCAGACCAAACAGTGTGGGTTTCATGGTTTCCCTATGTTTTGGTTTTCTCTGTGTGCTACAGTTTCCCCAGTTTAGTAAGGTTAATTGGCAACAAATGATCTAACTACAAAAAAAAAAATCCCTCTTTTTCTCTCTGTCCTCTTTAAATGTTGTCTTGTTCTTCTATTTCCTTCTTTCAGGAGACCATGAATGATTAGCAGCCAGGTTCTGCTTCAGGTCAGACCAAACAGTGTGGGTTTCATGGTTTCCCTATATTTGGGTTTTCTCCGTGTGCTACGGTTTCCCCAGTTTAGTAAGGTTAATTGGCAACAAATGATCTAATTACAAAAAAAAAAATTCCCTCTTTTCTCTCTGTCCTCTTTAAATGTTGTCTTGTTCTTCTATTTCCTTCTTTCAGGAGACCATGAATGGTTAGCAGCCAGGTTCTGGTTCAGGTCAGACCAAACAGTGTGGGTTTCATGGTTTCCCTATGTTTGGGTTTTCTCCGTGTGCTAACGGTTTCCCCAGTTTAGTAAGGTTAATTGGCAACAAATGATCTAACTACAAAAAAAAAATTCCCTCTTTTTCTCTCTGTCCTCTTTAAATGTTGTCTTGTTCTTCTATTTCCTTCTTTCAGGAGACCATGAATGGTTAGCAGCCAGGTTCTGGTTCAGGTCAGACCAAACAGTGTGGGTTTCATGGTTTCCCCATGTTTGGGTTTTCTCCGTGTGCTACGGTTTCCCCAGTTTAGTAAGGTTAATTGGCAACAAATGATCTAACTACAAAAAAAAAAATCCCTCTTTTTCTCTCTGTCCTCTTTAAATGTTGTCTTGTTCTTCTATTTCCTTCTTTCAGGAGACCATGAATGATTAGCAGCCAGGTTCTGCTTCAGGTCAGACCAAACAGTGTGGGTTTCATGGTTTCCCTATATTTGGGTTTTCTCCGTGTGCTACGGTTTCCCCAGTTTAGTAAGGTTAATTGGCAACAAATGATCTAACTACAAAAAAAAAAATCCCTCTTTTTCTCTCTGTCCTCTTTAAATGTTGTCTTGTTCTTCTATTTCCTTCTTTCAGGAGACCATGAATGATTAGCAGCCAGGTTCTGCTTCAGGTCAGACCAAACAGTGTGGGTTTCATGGTTTCCCTATATTTGGGTTTTCTCCGTGTGCTACGGTTTCCCCAGTTTAGTAAGGTTAATTGGCAACAAATGATCTAACTACAAAAAAAAAAATCCCTCTTTTTCTCTCTGTCCTCTTTAAATGTTGTCTTGTTCTTCTATTTCCTTCTTTCAGGAGACCATGAATGATTAGCAGCCAGGTTCTGCTTCAGGTCAGACCAAACAGTGTGGGTTTCATGGTTTCCCTATATTTGGGTTTTCTCCGTGTGCTACGGTTTCCCCAGTTTAGTAAGGTTAATTGGCAACAAATGATCTAATTACAAAAAAAAAAATTCCCTCTTTTCTCTCTGTCCTCTTTAAATGTTGTCTTGTTCTTCTATTTCCTTCTTTCAGGAGACCATGAATGGTTAGCAGCCAGGTTCTGGTTCAGGTCAGACCAAACAGTGTGGGTTTCATGGTTTCCCTATGTTTGGGTTTTCTCCGTGTGCTAACGGTTTCCCCAGTTTAGTAAGGTTAATTGGCAACAAATGATCTAACTACAAAAAAAAAATTCCCTCTTTTTCTCTCTGTCCTCTTTAAATGTTGTCTTGTTCTTCTATTTCCTTCTTTCAGGAGACCATGAATGGTTAGCAGCCAGGTTCTGGTTCAGGTCAGACCAAACAGTGTGGGTTTCATGGTTTCCCCATGTTTGGGTTTTCTCCGTGTGCTACGGTTTCCCCAGTTTAGTAAGGTTAATTGGCAACAAATGATCTAACTACAAAAAAAAAAATCCCTCTTTTTCTCTCTGTCCTCTTTAAATGTTGTCTTGTTCTTCTATTTCCTTCTTTCAGGAGACCATGAATGATTAGCAGCCAGGTTCTGCTTCAGGTCAGACCAAACAGTGTGGGTTTCATGGTTTCCCTATATTTGGGTTTTCTCCGTGTGCTACGGTTTCCCCAGTTTAGTAAGGTTAATTGGCAACAAATGATCTAACTACAAAAAAAAAAATCCCTCTTTTTCTCTCTGTCCTCTTTAAATGTTGTCTTGTTCTTCTATTTCCTTCTTTCAGGAGACCATGAATGATTAGCAGCCAGGTTCTGCTTCAGGTCAGACCAAACAGTGTGGGTTTCATGGTTTCCCTATATTTGGGTTTTCTCCGTGTGCTACGGTTTCCCCAGTTTAGTAAGGTTAATTGGCAACAAATGATCTAATTACAAAAAAAAAAATTCCCTCTTTTCTCTCTGTCCTCTTTAAATGTTGTCTTGTTCTTCTATTTCCTTCTTTCAGGAGACCATGAATGGTTAGCAGCCAGGTTCTGGTTCAGGTCAGACCAAACAGTGTGGGTTTCATGGTTTCCCTATGTTTGGGTTTTCTCCGTGTGCTAACGGTTTCCCCAGTTTAGTAAGGTTAATTGGCAACAAATGATCTAACTACAAAAAAAAAATTCCCTCTTTTTCTCTCTGTCCTCTTTAAATGTTGTCTTGTTCTTCTATTTCCTTCTTTCAGGAGACCATGAATGGTTAGCAGCCAGGTTCTGCTTCAGGTCAGACCAAACAGTGTGGGTTTCATGGTTTCCCCATGTTTGGGTTTTCTCCGTGTGCTACGGTTTCCCCAGTTTAGTTAGGTTAATTGGCAACAAATGATCTAACTACACAAAAAATCTACAACTTTCCTATTTCCTATACACTTCACTCTTCTACATTCCCTCCTTTTCTCTCTGTCTTCTTTAAATGTTGTCTTTTTCTTCTATTTCCTTCTTTCAGGAGACCATGAATGGTTAGCAGCCAGGTTCTGGTTCAGGTCAGGGAGACCGGGGAGGAGGGCAACCAAGGAGACGGGGCCGCTCGGGAGGTCAGGGAGGGGGGCGACCAAGTGGACGGGGGCGCGTGGGAGCCCAGGAAGACCAAGCCGGGTGGGCTGCTTGGGAGGTCATGCAGGTACTGCAGAGACTCCGGCGTGGCTGGGACTGCAGATTGCCTAGAGCTGCAGGCTCTACTGATGCAGGAAGAGTTGACCAGCAGACCCCTGGCAGGATGCGTGGAGCAGGTGTCGGACGGTCCCCCGTCCAGGAACGAGGTTGTCCCTTTGTACAACATCTCTGACTTCAAAAGTAATTTCAGACTTCCACAAGGTCAAGTGGAGGTAGGTGTATCTACAGCATTTCACAGCCAAAGAATGTTGATTCTCTTCTATCCAACTAGGACTTCATGGTGACACTGGGGCCATTTTACATCAACAGACAGCAAACCAAGTTGTCAGTGTCGCACGGTGTTCTTGCCTGTCTGTGGACACTGGCTAACCAGGAGTCCTACAGGGGTGTGGCAGACAGATTCAACATCTCAGAATCAACTGTGTCAACCCATCTCCATTATTTTTGTTCCCTGGTCAACACACAGTCTATTTTGTGGCCTACAGGGGAAGCACTAGGTGGCACTAGCACTAGGCGTCCCAGGTGGTGCTCTCCCCACCCCGGAACGGACAAATATATCATCCATTATCTGTAAAATGACACAACAGAATTCAGTGAGAGATTACAGGTACAGAGTACCATCTCCACACAAGCTGTGACAATTTCCTCTTTTCAGTGTTGCAACTATGAGGCACAGATAGCTCAAGTGTGGATGTGCACGCGCTCATAGCTGGACAGGTAAACCCTGGGTTGACTTAACGAGTTGATAACCAGCTTCGTGTGACCGCTTATCTCCGATTGCCTTTGTTAGGGTAACTTATGCTGGATCTCTGAAAGATATCCTGGGTATGTTGAACTCGCTTCGTAGTACAGGCCTCTGGTAGATAGGTGAGCGTGAGAGGCTGTGAGGGTTTGAAATGGTTGGTTACATTTTTTTTGTGTGTTTTTTTTCAGGTTTTACAGCTTGGGGCCAAATCCCAATGTCCCAACTCATGGACTTTGATGGGCGTTCCAGTTAAGTGTTTGAGGGTTCAGGTCTGTCCCACGGTCACATCGTCAGGTGCATGAGGGCTTGCTTGCGGACTTTTTGAGCCCTTTATGGCCACTTTGTGTAAGCTAGCATCGATGTTGACTTTGGGAATTATGCACAGTTCAAAGCGGGGCTACCGGGGGAAGCCCGGAGGAATTGAAAAATAAAAAAGGTAAAGAAAGAGGACAGCGCATGTGTGGAATATTACATTTACACAGAAACATTAACATTAAAGATTGAATATGGACTCAAATACGTAAAATCATAGGAATGTCATCATAGGCTACACACCTGGTTTATTATTAATATATTACACACGTGGTTTATTATTATTATTAGGCTATTATTATATCACACACCTGGTTTAATCATCAACCAGTTATTTTAATTTAGCTTATTGAAGCCGTTTGAACTAAAACAAGTCAATAAATGATTTGACAGTACGTCTGGTCTGGGATGATAAGATCATCACACTCACCCATCTACCAGGTGACGTCAGTTAAATCCCTGAGGGTTCAGGGTTTAGACCTTTAGGGGGACATTGGGATTGTGCCTGGATTGGGTCAGAGAGAGACTCCACATTTTTCATCAAACCTCGGAGTTCATGTCATAAACGTCTGCTTCCAAACACAATCTGTCTTATTTCAACGTCTAAATCCATAAAGTAGGAGGAGACATTAAGAAACAATTATTTTGCCACGAAGCCACTTTGATGGATTTCCGCACAATCATTATTTATTCAATGTATTATTTGACTAAATAACGTTGTGTGAGTCATGCCGACCGTACATCTGATGTAGTTTCAACTTATTCCGCCCACTCACCGGAGAACGAGGTTCACGGATCACCGAGGAAACTCATTCAGCAGATTTCTGAACGGAGTCTGGTCTGCTGGGGCAGAGGAGGAAACGTGCTTTGTCCTGATGTTTCCAGTTGAGTCCAAGTCCGACGACGGTCATAAGCGACTGCGCTGCGATTCCCGCGGACAAACCGGAAGTCGTCATGACCCTCAACAAGCTCCACTCCGCGGGTTCTTCTGCTGTAGTCGCTTCCGCTCCGACTCTTCTTCTTCTTCTTCACTAAAATGACGTGCAGCTCCGCAGCTCTGCTGCCGGTCCCAGGTCAGGCGGGTTACCGTGGCTACTACGGTGAAACAGGTTTATTCACCATGTTGTTGTTGTTGTTGCTGTTGTTGTTTTATGACACAGTACTACTACGTGTTTTTAACACGCCGCCATGGCTGCTAACAAACGAAAAGAACAAATGAATTAAATAAATAAACAAGGACATGACGTCAGTCAGAGACAGAACAGAGGATAGGCCGAAAAATAGGTAAGTTTTAAAGTAAAATGAACATATTTGCTTTATTCTGTAAACTACTGACAACAATTCTTCCAAAATCTAATCTTGGATTGTCTGAGCACAAGCACAAGTCTTTTCCTAAATCCTTTTGAGTTCTCCTATCGCCTTTCCTTAACCCCCGTGACATTTTCTCCAAAGGTCAAGAAATAGGAGTTAGGACCATTTTTTTTGACTATTCGACTGCACCCAACGGGTCCTCCTCTTGCTGCTGCCACACTGACTGGTCCCTCATGTGCATGTTCAATAACAATAGCAGTATCAGTATTTATTCATTTCTAATTTTGGGAAACTGGAGGATTTGGTAAAGGCCATATGAAGTGAGGAGCTGCCGGGTCACATGTGGGAGGCCTTTAGTGTCTGAATTCTGCTGGTCTGTAAATCTCATACTGTATATTATGTGTATGTTTTATGTTATGTTTATTAATATTTATGTTGAATAATTCTCAGTTCATCAACAGTTTGGTATTTATAAAGTTCTGCAGCTGATTCAGGTTTTGTACTAAATATACTATAAATATAGTATGAGACTGTATGGAAATGATTGTTAAATGTGTAGATGCAGGCCTGACCTCTTGATTGAATCGCATGAACATGAAGATTCAAATGAATTGGCTATTTTATTTGAATGTATGAAGTTTCATAAAAAAATTTAAATAAACCAAAACATTAACTGTGATGTTGCATAAAGAGACGCAAAGCTTGTTCAGTCCATGAAGTTTAGACTCATTTTACAGTTTTATAATTCATTTATCCCACCAACATGCAAATCACAGTGCAGAGAACACACAGCACAGATCAATAAATCCAATAAATCAATGTCTCTACAGCCAATCACAGATTAGACGTTCAGGACAGGAAGTCTTTTTTTTTCTTATTTTACACTAGCAGCAGCAGTGATGACATCACAGAAATGAACTGAAACCAAACAACAGGTTTCTATTTCCTGGATGATGTCATTATTTCACTGTTTTCTGTTTTTACACATGAGCTATGACGTCATAACGTCCCACACAATGACGCCACAGAAAGAATATCATGTCGTAATGAAAATCATCTCTTCCCTGGTTACCGTAGCAACGAATGAATCAGATGCTGTAACTGGCAGTCAAATGTAAAACCAAGTGAGCAGAGAAGAAGAAACACATCCAAGAAAATAAATAAGAAAGAAATAAATAATAAAATATAAAAAAAAATCTGTTATATATCAATAAATAAATAATATCCAAAATAAAAAACAATATTGAAAAAAATCACAAAACAAAATTAAATCAGGAAGTCAAAGAGCTTTTTATCCACGAAGAAGAAAAACAACAGGGAAAGAGTTTTACAGAGAGCAGCCCGGCAGGCTGATCTGGTCTGATAGTCTGAACCATGACCAGCAGGAAACAGATCAGACACCCTCAGAGACATGGGGATATCTTCTCCCCTTTAACATTGGTCTCTTCTAGAAACATAAGCAGAGTGGTGCTGGTTCACATCCAATGCAAGATCTGGTCTGGTCTCTGGACTAATGTGAGCTGCTCTCGTAGACCTCTGGGGGACCAGAGACAACATTTGGTTCCTCCATTTCTGATTCAGTGACGAGAGGAGGACGATCTCACCGCTCAGAGGAATTTCTAGCTCGAGATGAAATATTTTGTGTAATAATTTGCATCATTCGTCTCTTCTTGTCTTTGCTTTGACTTTGTATGCAATCACTTTGTGTTTGGTGTGAACCAATAAACATTAACACAAATCATTTATTCATTATGACAGCTGATGGTCACAATATCAAAATATTCTGATTGATGATTTTACTGATGTTTTATTTCCTGTGTTTTAGGTTTTGACCATGAGACGGATCTGGACTCTGCCTCCTCAGTCGGACCACTCCTGGTCCTCGGGATCAGACTCCTCCTCTGACTCGCTGTACTCAACAGCGATGCGTCGCGACAGGATGGTGGCCACATCATTTCCTGTGGGCTCTCGTTTCTTAGCCTCCTCCTGCTCACGCTGCTCCTGAACCTTTCTCAGCTGGATGCCTGCGGACCAGGAGAGACCACAAGCTCAACCACATACCAGACAGCAGGTCAGCACACAGACACAGTAAAACAGTACGACAGCTGACCTCTGCGTATGGCAGCCAACAGGTCGCTGCGGGCGTCATTCATTGGCATGTTCAGTCCACTAGGAGGCTTCCTGCTGTCTGTCGCCAGGGGCAACGGGGGCACAACAGCTGAGGGCGGGGCCTGGCCTCCGGGCCGGGAGGGGGAGGGGGTGTAATTGGCTGGGGGAGGTGGCGGAGGGGAGGGGTTGTAGGGATGGGATAGGACGGCGCCGCCACCTAGTGGAGGAGACATTAATGGAAACCAGTGAGCTGCACACCAACCACTCATGAGTAACTAAAAAGAGGTTGACTGTTACCTTGGTTACCAGGTGGGTGCAGTGGCGTTGTCATGGCAGTGCCATGGGTGGAGCTCTTGGGGAATGCCATCTGTCCCGCTGACGACATGAGAGGTGGGGGCGGCGGAGGGGCTGGAGGGACCTGATGGTCACTGAAGAGAGATGGAAGTCAAAGGTTAAACATGGGGCACGTGATTAAAGTGTGAACTATGTGTGAATGAGTGACTGTGTACTTGGCCTGATTGGCAGAGCCAGCAAGTGGCGGCGGCTGGTGGTGGTGATGATGTGGCTGGTTGCGGCCCAGTGAGTGCTGGCGGGCGGTTGCTGTGGCGACCACAGAGGATGTTGAGGTGGGTCGGAGTGCGCGGTCCAACGACTGAGTCTGACCGCTTCCACTGGTCGCCACATGATCCTTCCCATCATGCCCCTGGGCATGATGGTGGTGGGGACTGGTGTTGAAGGAGAGGTCGTCTGACCTGGAGGAGGTGGGGGGTGGGGACAGAAGTTCAACAGGCAGTCGTCCTGCTGGGGACACTGAGGGACATTTAGTCTTCTGGAACAGCTGAAACACTGAACTAACACAGCGCGTTCACCTGTCAGGTGACATGGAGCCGTCGGAGGTGTGGTAAGGAGATGGTGTCACTCGAGCATCTGGGCGGAGCTCCTTGTCGTACGCCATCAGGTTCCACTCCTGTCGCCTGTTCCGAGCTTTACGAACCTTCACAGGAAGAACAACGCCGCTTACAAAACAAAAGGAAGAAAACAAGAGAAGACAGAGAGAAAGGACTCACCTTTTTGACCTCCCGTCCTGAAGACTCCTCCACATGCTTCTGTTCCTGGGGGATGATATGATTCTGGTTAACAGACAGAAACAGACAGAGAGATGGACAAAGACAGGGAGACAGAAACAGACAGGGACAGGAAAGAAAGAAAGAAAACCGAGGGTAGTAGGAGAGAGCAACAATCATAACAAGGGGAACATTGACTCTGCAGAAGCTACAATAGCAACTAGATAGAGGTGTGGAAGCAAATAACCACACACACACACACACACACACACACACACACACACACACACACACACACACACACACACACAAACATATATAAAAGTACACACACACACACACACACACACACACACACACATAAACAATAATTATAATAATCAATCAATAAATAAAAGTAGACAGGGATTTCACACCATTGCTGGATTTCCACATATAATAGGAGCAATAGACTGCAACCAAATTACCCCAAATGTGCACAAGCATGGTGGTTTAGAACATGTGGGATTTATCAATGCTGGTGTGCCCATGTTTGATAAATACCAATGTTTTTGTATATGCACATTAAATCTAGATTTGATTCATATGACATAATTTAGAACCTTTTCTATGCACTGTTGATAAATGAGGACCCTGGACCAGAGCGACAACAGATAGCCCAATAGGCCAACGCCCAGCTGGTGGCCCCTGCCTGGGGCGCTGTTGGTTGTCAATTTGCCATTTGAAATTTGTTCAACATGCCCTGTTGAACAAACCTTCTGTCGTCTCTTCTCTTTGCGTTTGTTCTCGGTGGCCTGCAGCATCTTTTCCCTCCACAAGCTGAAGAAGTAAGACGGGTCGGTGTAGAACTTGAGACCATCTTTCTTATCGTCCCTTCAACACACACATTTAAAGTTTTCATTAATTTCATTAAATGTTACTTTAAAAAACAAAAGACTGACCTGGAGGGTGTCAAGGTGACCTGTAGGGTGTCAGGATGTGGAGGGGTGGTGGTTTACACTGACCTGTAGGGTGTCGGGTAGTTGAGGGGTGGTGGTTTAAACTGACCTGTAGGGTGTCGGGTAGTTGAGGGGTGGTGGTTTAAACTGACCTGTAGGGTGTCGGGTAGTTGAGGGGTGGTGGTTTAAACTGACCTGTAGGGTGTCGGGTAGTTGAGGGGTGGTGGTTTAAACTGACCTGTAGGGTGTCAGGTCATTGAGGGGTTTAAATTGACCTATATAGTTTCAGGAAGTTGATGGGTGAAAACTGACCCGTAGGTTGTTGTGAAATTAAACTGACCTGTAGGGTGTCAGCATGTTGATGGATTTAAACTGACCTATCAAGTGTCAGGATGTGGAGAGGTGGTGGTCTAAATTGACCTGTACAGTGTCAGGTCATTGAGAGGTTGACACTGCCTTGCATGGTGTCAGGTTGTTGACCTGTAGGGTGTTGAACTTGGTTAAAACTTACCGGTAAGGTGTCAGGATGTTGAGGGGTGGTGGTTTGTCGCATTGTTGGTACATTTCCAGAACTGGGTTGAGGATGGAGTTCCGTGACACCACCTGTTGGTCCTGGATGGTACTGCTCCTGAAAGCCTTCCTCATGTTGATATCCTGCAGAGACACTACACCAAAAACAGTACTATTACTGCAAAGTAAGACTAGTAGGGGCAGTAGTACTAGTAGTATAATTTGTATCCAGGTAGTACTTTGAATCAGTTTACATATCTTACAAGTTTGTGAAAAGTGTTTGGTCACTTTGTCACTGTTGCCTTTAGTAGACTAATGAGCCCTCCCTAATTGACATAAAGAAAGGAGCAGAGCTCAGTGGAGGTGGACTTGAACAGACATGCTAAAACCCCAACTCTTTGTCTGCAAGTTCTTGCCTCGCGAAAATAACTCATCTTGGGATGTTCATGAATGAGGATAAAGTGGATCGTGAGACTGGGTCTAAGGATTTGACTACGGCTTATTACTGTATTCACCTTCCTCCACGGTGGAGTCCAGCTGTGTAACCTTCACAGCCAGCAGGTCTACTCGCTCCTGCAGGTTGTTCATCCTCAGGTAGAAACTGTTGGCCTCTGTGAACAGCTCACTGAAGATGTCCTCTGCATGACGACCTGCAGAACATCAAGACAAATAATAATATAGAGCTCCATTGATGATGGCTTTGTAGAGTCGGCAGTCATGCGCGTAACTCAGGGTTACAGGGTTGGGTTCGGGGTTCTGGATTAGATTCAGAGTTCGTTGAGCCTGCTTTCTGGAATACACCCCAGCACTCACTGAGTCCTCCGAGCTGTTTGATGACAGCAGCCAGGGTGCTGTTGGTGACACACTCCAGCTCACTGGCGACCCCATCCGGCAGGGCGCCACGACACAAGTGTCTGGGTTCAATGATCCGCTTCACCAGAGGCATGGCTAACCTGGAGAGACACAGTGAATAGACAGATGAAGGGACGGAAGGAGGGACAGACAGACAGACAGACAGACAGACAGACAGACAGACAGACAGACAGACAGACAGAAAGAAAGACAGACAAACATGTTTAATCCCAAACTGGGAAATTATTTTTGTTCCAGCAGCCAGTTATCCAAAACAACTGTAAATGTACAATGTATTTATCACACTAGATGTAGCTATAGAATACACATTATAAATAATAGGATGCAATATACTATAAATATACCAGACTACAACTATATATATATATATATATAAGTAGTATAGTGCTAAGCCTACAACTGGCAGTTGATTTGTACGAGTTTGGGCTAAAAGTGAACAAGGGCAGGTTGTTCCATTTGAACCCCCCCACTCCTCCCCCTCCACTTTCCCTCGGCTCTCCAAGTGGCCACCGTGTGACGTATGCTGTTACGTAATACGAAGGGCTGAGGGGAATCAAATGTTGAACCACTGATGGAATGCAGCCTGACTTCAGCAGCCTCCGTTCTCCAGAGTCTTCTCGGCTTTCTAGCCAGGCACCTTGGTTGGAGATGGTCTTCAGCTGGGCTCCTCCAGGTTTCAGCCTCTGCTGGTGGATGTAATCCTGATTGACACTGGGTCCCAGCTGGTAGCCCTTTCTGAGTGGGAACTGCCTCTTCCTACCGCTCACTCCAGTGGTTAGACAGGCAGGTCCACCACAACAAGGATGGCCTTCTCTGGCAGCCCATAGGCTCACACATTGGTACACCATATATAAGGCAATTCTTGGATTGCTGTCACACTACCTATGTGTTTTTATCAATTGAAAAATACTGGACAATATGCATTGCCCTCCCAGGACTTTTTAATGCTCTCTGTCCCAAATGCTCGGACAGAAATTGGGAAAAGAGCATTTGGGTATTTTGCTCCCTCGACCTGGAATTTATTGCAGAATACTCAAGGAGCTTGTCTCATTAACAGCTTTCAAATCAAGAGTAAAAGACGAAGCAGATTCTATAAGAAGGCTCCATAACTGGCTCACAGAAAGTTCCTTCATTGATTGTTCTTTTGATGTAAATCTTAGTGTTTTAAATGGTATTTGTACCATTCTTCATTTGTATGTTTGTAAACGTGTATTTGCCGCTGACTGTTTTGGCCAGATCTACATTGAAAAAGAGGTTTAATATATATGGTGATTGACGTGGGTCTGTGATGGAGAAACTATGATGGATTCCTAAAACCACATGGTCCACTAGTCTCCATGTTGTTGGTTCTTTAAACAGCTGGTTCAGGTCCAGCAGCTCCTCCTTCCTGTTGCTGTTTACCATCAAATCTGCTCTGTAAACCAACAGACCAACACTGTTCATTCACACACGGAATATCAGTTAAACTAAATATCAATATTCTCTATGTGCAATGATTTGAATGTATCCGTTCAGTTCTATGTTGCTATGGTTACCTGTGAATTATTTACATGTAAATGTACCAACGTGGGACAAATAAAGGATTCTCTCATCTTAAATGTGGACAGTCAGCTCACTAATATTATTTCATTTCCACTGACAAGAGTTTCTATGATAAATGCAGTTATTAATTGTTTGGGAGAAGGGTTGGATCTTTTTCACTCCTTTCTGGAGATGTAAGATACTTATTTATGTTGATTATGAATGTTGTTCATAATCAAGAATTCATTTTTGACAGTTTGTACCATTCTTCATTTGTATGTTTGTAAACGTGTATTTGCCGCTGACTGTTTGGGCCAGATCTACATTGAAAAAGAGGTTTATATATATATATATATATATATATATATATATATATATATATATATATATACAAACACAAACAATCAACACCACTTTCAATACCAGATACACTGATTTAAGCTGGATGAGGTCAGGTGAGCTAATTACGCTATAATAAGATCAGATAAGATCAGATAATCCTTTAATAGTCCCACAGTGCACAAATGTAAAGGATTACAGCGAGAGGAAAGAGCAACAACAAGAGGCAACAAACCAATCTCCGAGTAAGACAAACAGTTTTTAAATGAAGAAGTCAACATGATGTCACCTTGCTGTTAAGCTGCGGTCCTCACCATTTATTTAGTATGCATTAATTTATCAGAGGATTTCTTTCACCATGGTAACACAGCGAGCCCTTACATGTTGCTAGGAGACACGTGTAATCAGATTACTGTGATCAGACTTAGTGGGGTCAGTCCACTGGACCCTTGAGGACATGACGGAGATGATGTGGATCAGAGGACAGGAAGCAGAATAAAACCCAGTACCCCGTCTGTCCAGGAGCGACACTCAGTCATATCTAACTCTCTCCTGGTTTCCATGGTGAGTTGTAGTATCAGAGCTCCATTGTTGATGGCTTTGTAGAGTCGGCAGGCACGTTACTCAGAGTTTACAATCTCAGAGTCTATGGTTAGGTTCAGAGTCCGGGGTAAGGTTCAGAGTCAAGGGTTAGGTTCACAGTCCAAGGTTAGGGTCAGAGTCCAGGGTTATGTTCACAGTCCAAGGTTAGGGTCAGAGTCCAGGGTTAGTTTGAGAGTTCAGGGTTAGGTTCAGAGTCCGGGTTTAGGTTCAGAGTCCGGGGTTAGGTTCAGAGTTCAGGGTTAGGTTCAGAATCTATGGTTAGGTTCCGAGTCCAGGGTTAGGTTCAGAGTCCAGGGTCAGGATCAGAGTCCGGGGTTAGGTTCAGACTCCAGGGTTAGGTTCAGAGTCCAGGTTTAGGTTCGGAGTTTGTTGAGACTGCTTTCTGGAATACTGCCGTGCATTCTGCGCAAAAAGCGTTTCTAACAAAAATCTGAGAGGGGACTTAAACTTAGGGTTAGTTTCCATAAAACACTAAACGTTTTTCTTTTATCAATTGCTTTCCCTTTTCCATATATTGTTTTATAAGTAAACAAATATAGACACAAATATTTAGAAAAAATGTAGAAATTTATAGGCTTGAGCCTTATTACACTTGATCAGGGCTGCAGTCGTAAAGTCAATAAAGTGTTTCCTCACGTCTTCCCCCTGACCTCGAGGGAAAACATCATGAGGTGAAGGAAAGATGAGAAAGATAATCATCAGGATGTAGGAAGAACCTGACTGGAATTTCACTCAGCTACTTCATTATGATGAGACAGCTGATGACTGACAGCTGGTGATTGACTTGGGTCTGTGATGGAGAAACTATGATGGATTCCTAAAACCACATGGTCCACTAGTCTCCATGTTGTTGGTTCTATAAACAGCTGGTTCAGGTCCAGCAGCTCCTCCTTCCTGTTGCTGTTTACCATCAAATCTGCTCTGTAAACCAACAGACCAACACTGTTCATTCACACACGGAATATCAGTTAAACTAAATATCAATATTCTCTATGTGCAATGATTTGAATGTAACCGTTCAGTTCTATGTTGCTATGGTTACCTGTGAATTATTTACATGTAAATGTACCACCGTGGGACAAATAAAGGATTCTCTCATCTTAAATGTGGACAGTCAGCTCACTAATATTATTTCCTTTCCACTGACAAGAGTTTCTATGATAAATGCAGTTATTAATTGTTTGGGAGAAGGGTTGGATCTTTTTCACTCCTTTCTGGAGATGTAAGATAATTATTTATGTTGATTATGAATGTTGTTCATAATCAAGAATTCATTTTTTACAGTTTGCTGAATTTACATTTCATTATTTTAGTTTAGTTTGTTTTAATATTTGTAACATGATTGACATAAATAAATACAAATTAAATGATTATTTCTGTCCACTCACATTTATATATTATTTTTATGTCTGCAATAATAGGCATTTCTGAGGTGTGGGTCACTTAAAATGTTGCTGTCGCCGACCGCGTTATCTCCTGAAGGTCAGATGTTTCCGAGGCTGGAGGAGATATGAAAGGAAGCAGTGAAGCACTTTTCCTTAATATTTAGAGGATCCTAACCGCTCTTATCATGGCTGACACTGACGCATCCGTCAGGTAATTTGTTCCATTAGGAACCTTTCTCAGAGAAGAAGAGTTTCCCGATTGCAGCCTCGGTAGAAGTCATGACGATATGATCTTCAATCCCGTCGTAAATCCAGACGCAGTGCTTTCTATGATGGTGTGTTAATGTGATGTGTTGTTTTGGCCAGCAGATGCCACCAGAGGTCAGTGTCTCGACAGTGTAAAAGGAAGCTGAGCTTCCAGTGTTTCCATCTTTTAGTGCCTAATGAGCTGATCAATTCTAGCCAGCTAGAATTGCTTTTGAAAAAACCCTTAAATCAAGGTGATGTCCAGAGTCCGCTTGCTGTTCCTCCGTCTCTCCACCGAGAGCAGCAGAGCTCAATTCTATCGTCCACTTTCATTTTTACAGAAGTTTATTTTGGTCATGTTATGGCTGCAGCCACCGATCAGCTGATTCTAAATAGTTTGATCGGTGATCTAAATTGATCAGAAGAGCCGATGAGATGACACATTGATTCTGAATTGAAATGTTTCAATACTTGTTGGTCTGTTTTAAATCCTGCTATTAAATTAGCTCTGAAAGTGACGCTACATGTGTGTTGGCGGAGCTCTCTGGGCATCGCGGAGCTTTCAGGCCCTGTTCGGACTGTACATTTCCGTTGACGGACCATTGACGGACGGTTGACAGACCGTTGACGGACGAGGGAAGGCGTGTCTGGTTCATGGAGGAGTTGCCTTGCGGACGCAGTCAGCAGCCATTGAAATTGCTTCCTGCTAGCTGGCTAATTCAGGCTACTTCGGCTTCCTTATTATAGTGCAAAATGGGTTGTTATAACCAGAAGAGCGCTGCTATGTGTTTTAGTATTTCAGTCCCTGTATATATACACAGGAACTGATCATAAAGAATCAGCCTGTTCCCGACCACAATGATTAACCGTCGGGATCAAGTCAGACACAAAACTAACCGCCATGCTTTGTGCAGCGATTGCTGGCGATCGATTCTGCGCAGACATGCTCATCTCGAACAAGCCTTTTGTGTTGCTGTGGTGCGTCCTG